>NW_026692202.1:6985000-7432500 GCF_021218885.2 Marmota monax
GATGCTAGCCTCAGCAATGTAGCAAAATCCTGTCTCAAAAACTAAAGAGGGCTGGGAAGGTAGCTCAGTGGTTAAGCACTCCTAGGTTCAATCTAGCTTAGGAATTAGGACATTTTTAAAGGCCAACGTAGTTTAATGCCTTTTATGCTGCTCAATAAAAATATAAAACTATTCTTTCACTCCTTAAACAATTACAATACTTTTAGTATCTGGGTAGTATTAGTATACTGTTCTCACAATTGCATAAATTCTGATCTAGGTGTTTAATTTTGTATTATGTATAAGTACTATCCTTAGTCTAAACTTTTTCCCAAAATACTTAAATTGTTCACAAGTTTTATTGTGTTTTTTTCTTTCAGTCTTTTTATGATTTCATCTCTTATGAGTTAAGATCTGGAATTACCTGCATTTTTCATTGTTGAAAGTACCACAAATTCTTTTTTATCCCTGTTTATAAACTCATTAGTCTTTTCCTAAGTTAATCTCTTTCTTATATCTCCCAAACTCCAGCCAGTAATAAACAATAGCTAATAATAAATTCATGTTTTCACATTTTTCCCCAGAGTTATAGCAAAGATGGTCTGCTTTCTAAGTTATGGCAGATGATATCTTCCACATATTTTAGCACTACATAACATGAAGATATAGGTAATGACTTTCTTACTACTTTTACTCAATCTAAAACATGATGCTGTTTCTTGTGGAAGTGTTTAGGCAGCACCCATTTCAAGTACCAAGGTCTATCTTAGTTATGTGCTCAGCAGATAAACCAATGCTGTGAATGGCCTCCATATTTGTACAAGACGCTCTCTCAGCTGTCAGGTGTGTTGCTGGCTGATAACTTTCCTAGGTACTGACCTTATCCAAAGGGAACTGCCTTACTCAAGATTACATTTCCTCCCTTGGAGAAATCCACACTTAATGCCTAGACAACATAGAGGTTGTAGTTAATAGGCCCAGCCTCCTTCCTCAATCTGGAATGACTTGAGAAATATCCTGACTTCATACCTCCCAATGTGATTGAACATGGCCTTTGTTGTGAATGGATTTTCATTTCTCTGCTATTTTAAAAATACAATTATATATGCATTACAACATATTCCCTTGTATTATCTCTTTGGGGAATTTTCCGAAGTAATTCTTTCTTTTAAAATAAACTTTAATTAGAATTAAGTATGATAACTGCCTTTTGTAATGAAAAAATCAAACAGAAATACAAGGCAGTTAATTATGCACAATATGGAATTTTACCATGATTATGATTAAAAAAGAAACATGTGGCATGGTAAGAATGATAAACAATATAAAAACCTGTGTGTAGTCATATTTTCAGTTAAAATGTATATTTAATTATACAATAGAAAAATAAGTATTAATGTAGGGTATCTTAACTTTCATTTCCTATTATATAAAGAGATTATAATGACATTCTTTAGTTGGATTTCTTAGGTAAAATATTTGAAAATATAACAGTGATACTACTGAAACACCAACTACAGTTTTTCTTTGAGAAATACTTTCCAGTTTCTATGTCTTTACTATTTTTCCTTAATTTTGCATTAAATTTAATTATTTTGACATTAAACATTACAAAAAAAGCAGCCAGATACTGTGGCACATTCTTGCATTCCCACCAACTCCAGAGGCTGAGGCAAGAGGATCACATTTTCAAAGCCATCCTCAGCAATTTAGCAAGGTCCTAAGCAATTTAGTGTGCCCTTATCCCAAAATTAAAAATAAAAATGGCTGGGGTAAAGCACCCCTGGATTTAAACCCTAGTACAAAAAAATCTTTAAAAAAACTAAGACAAATATTGTTTTGTCAATAATTGGAAAATATTTGAGTGCTAGTTATGAAGTGGACATGTTGAAACTTTAAATTAAATTTACATAGATTGCAAAAATTAATTTTATTTAATATTGTAGTTTGACTTATAATAATGGGTAGCATTTAGAGAGCAATTAACGTCTATTAGACTTCATTTTACTCACTCTGTATGTGCTTGTGCACATGTCTGTGTGTGCATGTGTGTGTGTGTGTGCGTGTGCGCACACACACATGTTTGATCTTGTTCAATTCTTTCAACAGTCCTAGGAGGCACCTGATTTTATCATGCCTGATATACTGGAAAGTAACCCAAGTGAGAGAAAGTTGCTGTACAGTGACACAGCAACAAGTGGGAAAGCAAGGGCCTGAACTCAGCCAGTGTGAGGGTACATTCTTTTATGTACATATCTGTCATTCTTGAAAGCTCCCAATGTGCTGGCCACTCTCTTAAGTAGATTATACACATTACATCATTTAATTCTCATTACCACAACATGAGGTACATGCAGAGGAGATTACTGAGGCTTAGAGAGCTGCGGTAATTTTTGAAATGACACACCTATATAGTGCACAGTTGGGATATAATAGTGAATCTGTTGGTGTGGTCTGCTGCCTAATGTAGTAAAGAACACTAATGAACACTTCTGCATATTTTTCTGCAGTACATTTTGGTGAAATTTAACTCAAGCAGCAGCAATTAAAATTCTGCTATTAAACAGAGCAAAGGCAGTATGTGTGCTGTTATTTCCACTAGTTTTTACTGTAGTACTCTACTCACAATGTCTTCTAGGTCCATGGTTATGAAGAGGATCCAAAGCCTTGCTGTATCTTTCTTCCGCTGTCTGACATACTGGACTTTGACAGTACAGACACAGAAGAAATATGTACTTTGCCATGTTTTATTTTTGTCAGACAGCTATCAACAAGTCCAGCTGCCTGGTATTGTCACTAAGCTGAAGTCTGCAGGCTTGCAGAAAAGTGACACGTGGAGATATTTACATATCCCTAGACTATACTCTCTGCTATAACCAAACTGATAAGTATACAGTCCACCGAGGCTTTAAAAAAATTCCTAAGGTACTTATCCATTTCAAATATATTTCTGTGCTATATGACCTGGTTGATCAATTTGCTTGGGATTTATATCTAAGTTATATCTATATGAGTTGGGGCACAAAGGATGTAGTGGAGCATTCACAAAATTATTTTTATTATAAATTGTTAGTTTCATAGTTCCCAATAATTGAAATAACTCTTTACTTAAATATAGAGTAATTTCTATGATTTCTTTCATACTTTCCTTCTTAATTTTTGTTGATTTTAAACAGATAACTATTAAACAAAGGAAAGAAAGTCACATGGTGAATGTGTAACTTGTCCTCTCTAGAGCACTACTCACTTCATTCCATTTATTCTCCAAGCCTGCTTTGAAAGCTATTTCTACATACATAAATATATATATGAACATGTGTGTGTATTATGGATATTCATGAGAGGATATAGGCAAACATGTCATCTAGGATAAAATGTCAAATTGCAATGTACTAGTTAGTGTCAGTTCTTTTAACTTTCATTTCTTCCCCAGTCAAGGGATATTACAAAGACTATTCACAATACAGAATGTTTCTTTACCCTTATCTCTTTCCACTCAGATGATTCAGACAGTGCTTACTTTGTAAGATTGCCTCTTCAACCTTGACTTTCCTGCTTCACAAAAATTAATACCAAACCTGGTTCAAGACATATACCCAGCTAACCTGTATGTATGTTTTCATGTTTTCAAGGAAAGATTAGATTTTAATCTCAGAATAGGCCACTTACCTTAAAGAACAATGATTTCCTGACCTGAATTTTGATTTCAATAATGGACTATCCACCTGAGTTCCTTCTGATTCATTCATGCACACTTAGAAGTCTCTCTCTCTCTCTCTCTCTCTCTCTCTCTCTCTCTCTCTCTCTCTCACACACACACACACACACACACACACACACACAAACAAACACACACACATATACACACAGAGACAGACATTTCTTGATAGGGGTGTGGGAATGGGTGTGCACTCTGGGATATAAATATCTCTAGTCAGGTGGATGATAACTTGATGTTTTTAACTTTCTTTTTTTTTTTTTTTTTAATTTTACCTTCTTGCTTTTGGGTATTTTTTTTAAGAAAAAAGGAAAACATTTTTTTTTAAATTTGTCATTTGAAATTAAAATGAAAACTTCACTTCTGATCTCATCATTTACTTTCTCAAAGATAGGAGTTACATTATTGTTATCTACAGGTTTGCAAACAATTTACTTTACCAACAAAATTTTTATAAAGTGGTATAAAATGTGATATATGTAGTTTGAAAGAAAGCCTGCAGTTTGATGCTGCTGCTGGTAATTAGGTTTTGTCATCTGGGCCACATTTTTATTTGACTTCACACATTTTCATTTGAACACCAACTGTTACAAAGCATATGGACTTCCATAGCAATCCCATATGCTACATAATGGCTTACTGCTATCTATTTAGGATTCAAACAATGATGAGATTTTCTAACAGTGGTGAAGCAGGACAACTTCAAACTCTTTATCTAATTTAAGGTATATCCTAGACATTCTAAAGTACAGAATCATGCTGTTTTCTAAGTGCAGAATTTGTTTCTCCTCATGTTCATTTGAAGTTTAAGAAGGAAGGTTTATAAAATATTATAAGTATAATACTGGAAATGAAAAATATATTGTATTAAAGACAAATAGTTGGAATGTCCAGCTACATTTTCCTTTATGAATAAAAAAACATCATTTTCATTACATATGCCATATGTTTAATGAGGAAACACAAGATTATGTAGGCAACTTGATGGCACAAATTATGGATACATAAATGCAAAACTACCCTACCAAACATCACCCTTCTTACCCATATTTTTATTTGAGCAAAACATTCTATATGAAAAATGCTAATTGGAAAGAACACATACCATGAATGAAATAATTTGAATATATAACTTAAAATAGCAACCTTCTTAAACCGTCTTAAACCCTTGAGAGTTTTTGTCTATACAAAATGCAGCAATTAGATTTGAACTGGGCATTCTAATTGATACATTCAAGATGTAAGAATTTGGTGATAATATTTAGTATAATGTTCCTCGATACTCAAAGATATATGGAAATCTATCTCCTAATGCTGAAAATGTCAATTGTTAAACTGCCAGAGATTTAATTTTATGCTATTCTAGAGTAAATTTTGTAGCTTTGATAATAATATTCAAATATGTTATAATATACATGTATTTCTTTTATATTGTGCAGGAAAACTTCTCCTAGGGATTTTTTTATTAAAAACACTTTTGTGTTTAATATTTTAAAAATTCTTAAAGAATAAAATGAACTAACAGAAAGAATATTTCTTTGTAGAAAGAAAAGTGTATACAAATAGTAATTTTACAAATTGCAAAATTATCGTTTTGCCTGTCAGAAAGTAAGAAAATAAATACTTTGAAATATTATTTTTTTAAATGTTTAAATCTTACATAACACTGAGAAGGGCTCTGAGAATGCACTTGAGTTTGTCTTTTAGACATAAACCATTGCAACTCTAACCAGATAATTCAGAAAACAACCAAGCAAATTCTTAAAATAAGTCTTTATTTTCACATGTGAATTGGACATGCTGAAATTCTATTCTTAATCCCTTTCTTTCCTCAGTCTCCATATCATAATTCATGTGTTCTTGACCCTTTTACAGAATTCTATGAACAGTATTTTAACTCTATCCCTTATTTTGGCATTTTTTTTCTTTCATAGCCTTGCAAGTATTATGTAAGTAATTTAGTTATAAAATTATGTCATTAGTTTTTAATTTCCAAGAACACATCATTTGTCTAGATATAAATCGTGTCCTTTTGGAAGCTAGTATAACTTAAAATGTGTTATAGAATCCAGTTACTAATTAGAAAATGAATAATAAATGTAGATAAATTTACTTCTTTAGAGTACATATAATTTTATATCAGCTAACAGTACTAAATACGTTAGTTTATGAAAAATTCTTTCTTACTTTTTTTGTACATTTTAGACCCCTAAAGAGTTTGAGGTCAAAGGATCACTAATTCAGTGGAACATTTGAAGAAGTAAGTGAGGAGCTTGCCAAGATCAGAATCTCCACTCCTTCCTGCAGTTTGGTCTCTTTGTAAACTACTTTAAAAATAATTTGCTTTTTCCCTCCAAAGCAAAAGAAATTCGCTGGGAAAGAATTTACTTCCTACCAAGTGATTATTGAATGAAAAGAACAAACTGTATCACAAGATAGAGTAGAAACAAAGATAAAACATTGCAAATATAGCCAGAATTATATGTTGGCTAAGATCAGAAAGACATAGAGCCATGAAAACAGAAAGAGTAAAATAATCAGTAAAATAAAGAAGTCATGCAGTAAGTTATATTAATGTCCATAAGTCATACTTTTGTTAAACATTCATTGTGATTTGCTATGCATTTAGTTTTGGTCACATAAATAAGAAAGTGCCTTAATCCCTAAAGATTTCATATTCTACTGGGAAATGGATATAAGCATAACCCGAGGTGTGTACTGGGAGCTGCTGTGTTATAGAGGAATCCACCAACAGATGGTGAGATGCAGGAAGACTTAAGATTTCTGGATAAGAACAATTGCATGTAATAAAGATTACAGGTAACAGAAAAAACTAGTTTATAATGCTTTTTAGATGCATATACATATTGTCATTTAAACCATAAAAATTTACCCTTGATAGGATTCACTGAAAAACTGATGTCAAAGTAGAAAATATATAATTATAGAATCTAAAATTGATAAAAGTGAATATACTATGAATATATTAATTCTATGACTGAAGTTCTCACTGAACTATCTTTCCCATATTTTTAACTGCACGTTTATAATACTTCTATTTGCTACACAAGGAAATTGCACGGAACAAGTCAATATGTAGCATGCCAAGCTCAGTTTGAGAAATCATGTTGTTTAATATAATGCATTACTACTCTTTTCACTACATAGGAAACATAGGTGGAAATTTAAAAAAAAAAAAACATAGAGAGAAAGTGAGGAAAGAAAAATTGAGACAATTTTTGAAGAGAGCAGAATTTTGCTTTCTTCTATGAGTTCTGAGATTCAATTATAATTATTTGTGCAAAATAGATGCAGAGAATATTTGAGATAGTGAATACACAAAGGCTTTAACAAGAGTGTTTAGGCAAGTATATTAAACTAATCTTTGGGATGAAATCAATGCAAAGGAGGGAATCAAAACATGTTTGAAGCCTTTAATGAAATAATTCTACTTCTGTAAAGGTGTTGCAAGAAAAACATACAAATATTTATTTGAAGCATTTAAAAATAACATGAATTCTAGATTCTATTAGATCAAAAATGAAGTATTGATTAAATAAGTCCATAAATAGCACTTTAAATTGGCACTAAACTAATATTTCAGAAGATTTAATAATCCATGATACTGGAAATGATAATCTATAAATTGATGGGAAAAAACACAAAAAGTAATATAAGCCAGAATATCATTGGAGTAAACATATATTATAAAAAGGAGAGTAAAATTAAATGTTATGTAAAGAAATATAGGGATACTCAAACAGCTAATCGGAAAGATTGGGGGAAGCTCCTTGTATTAATAACATGTTTCTCTGAAAATAATTTGAAGATAATTGCTATGTTGCTATTGAAAAACTTGATGTCTTTTCTAAAAACCATGTAGATAGAAATATGCAGACTACTTCATGTGGACCATACACATTCCTTTTTCCATTTGATTGTTCTCTGCACACCAATGCACATCCATATACACACTAATCACATGCTTTTTATTCCCATTAAGATTAGCATTTCCCTCACAATTTCTGTCTTGGATTGCTCCACTAGAAATAGTCTCAGAGAGAGAGGGATTCCAGAGCATGACATTTGTAAGTGAGGCTCTCAGGAGAGAGTGAGAGTAGAAGCAAAGGTTGTGGGGACAAGATAGACAAAGACAGGTTTTTATCTAGAATCTAGCTTTGGACTGGTCTCATGGTTACTTTGAAGTGACAATTTCATATCAACAGAAAAGGAACAGACTTTTAAATACCAAAATCATCCATTTATTAGCTTGGGCTTCCCTTGGCATGTTGTGGAGAGGAGGTAAAAGACAGATTCTTGTTGAAGGAAAAAAAAAAAAGCTGTTTACCTGAGGGCCGTTTCCCCATTAATGGCAAGTGTACATTTATTAGGCACTTCACAATGCTGGGGATGTATGCAGTGGTCTAAAAAATGGATCTACAAGAGCCTCTAGTATAATTTCTCTCTTATGTTAATGATATACAGAAAATGTATTCAGTTTCTCAATTTATTATTAACCTACCATCATGTCAACTCTTAGGAGTCCCACTTAAAAATACCAACATACTAACAAGAAAAGCAAGGTATTTACAAGATATTTAAAATTTTAAACAGTTCTTCTTAAGTACTGTAACTTTATTTCAGTTTCTTGACTTTTCTTTGCAATATTATCTAGAAAAATTTGGATATTAGCAATGATAGCAATACACCTGAATTGTACTTTTTAAATTGGTAGTCATATGTGTTTAAATATTTTTATTATGTCCAGGATTTTCTGCTGTCTCTTAAAATATCATTATTTGCAACCAAAATACATATATTAAAATAACTTTAAATTTCATTTTTCTTATGATGCTTGGTTTAGAGTCACAATAGTCAACACTCATCAGAAAAGGAAACTTCTCACTGATGTTTCCTCCATGTTTTGTGCCATGAATGTATTTTTTATTTCATTTCATTTTACATCATCACAATTTTTATAAATATTGTAGATTTAGTATTGCTTTAAAATGATAGCAAGCATCCATTCAAACAAATCAATGTGTATATGTTTGCAAATGATAGCTTTCTAATTTTATACTCTGAATTAATTTAAACAAACTAGCAAGCAAAAATATGAGTATAAAATAATGATATAAACCAAAAAGTCTAAACAATACAGAAAAAAAAACAATTATGTTTGTGAAGCAATGATGGTGTATGGGCATATTCAGTATTTCAATTTTTTGATGTTTTGCTTCATATTTTTCAGAAATGTATTGATGCTATCTAGATTTACAAACTTCTTAATTGGAAGTTCTAAAAATATTTTACTCTTTTCTAAAGTTATTCTCATTCCTAACACTTCTAATTATATCTTTACTACCAGTTTTAATAAATTTCAAACTAAACCTGTTTTTAACGCTGTGAAGTTGTTTTTACAATATTATATAAGTGGAATTATACAGTACATAGTTTTTTCTGTGTAGTTTTTTCTATTTTATTAGTATTATTTTAATAATTTTCTTTGCCACTGTTTTTATCTGAATTGTTCATTATTATTGTACATTGCCAAAACACACCACCATATATTTATGCATCAGGCAAATCATGGATATTAGTTTGTTTCTAGTTGTCAATAAGAAAAGAATTTCTGTGCAATTTCTTGTGCATGATTTCTGACACACAAGTAATTTCATTTCAGTTGGGTACTTACCTTTTAATGCAGTACACAAGTCCAAAGATACATGCTCTTTCAAAATTAGGAGAGAATGTTTACAAAAGTATTTGTACCTATTTTCACTCACACTAACAGTGAACATGTGTTCCATTTCCCCCATATCCTTGTCAATATCATCAGAAATACTCATATGTGGGTTGTAGTAATTCATTGTAGTTATAATTTTTTTCTGATTAGTTATAATGACGAACAATGCTTATAACTTAATTCCCACTGGACAGCTTTCTTTTGGAATTGTCTTTTCAATTATTCTCTCATTTTGATAAAACTTTAAATATTTTGTCTAGTTGAATTTGCACAAAGTAACACTCCAAATCCAGGCATTAAGATGATCTCAGAATCATTTATGCTTTAAATTTTTTAAAAATATGTTGAATGAGATAAGCAAATTCTCACTTTTCTTTATCCTTGAGGGCTATGTAGTCTATTATCATGTAATATCAGATGTGTTAATTTGCTTAGTAATGCTCCTTTGGAGTCTGCAGATGGTGACAAACCAGTGGACTGTATTAACCAAAGGAATAGAAAAAATTTCTGTTAATGTGAAAAATTTTAGAGGATTCTGACAAAATAATTAAATACCTATGATAAGTAATTCAATTTTTCTAAAAACAAAGGAAAAAGCCTCAGAAATCTTCAAAAATATATGTTAGTTATGTAAGTCACTTTTGTCTATGATTTAACTCCAGTGAATTTCACAAGATCCCCTAAAGACACACAAGTGTCAGTATAAGAATTTCCAGGATATAGCAGATAAAAATAAATGGTACCATATTTTACATTGTTATTCTAGTATACCTTGAGTTTGACCAATATTAAAATTAAATGAGTCATGAGAGAGGCATTATCAAGGCAATGTATAGCATTAATAATATTAACCACAATTCCTATAATAATTAAAATATATATCCAGAATAATATATCATTATTTATTTTACTCATTAAAACTAAGAAATGTTTTTCACGGTATCCATATTTTACAGTTGATTCAAATGTTCTGCTTAGATTCGGTCCTTTTGAGACTTCACAAAAACTTGAAACCTAGAGACTGTCTTATTCTTTCTCTTCTGTCCATCAATCATGTCCAAAGGTATGACCTACACTAATAGGAGTCATAATCTTGTGACTTATTGAACATTTAAGGTAAATTATGAGCTCTTATTCTCTAAGTTTAAAAATCATGGGTATTTCTACAATAGTTCTTATTTTAAATAAGCACATCAATACATGATTTAATTTATTCATTCATTTATAAAATATCCATTAAATGTTAAATATCTGGTAGGCACTCTGCTTAGTGTTAAAGATGCATCTATCTATACATAGAATAGAAAAAGTTTTAATTTCCACAAAATTTATTCTTAAGGAAGTAAATGAAAAGAAAAAGAGTAAACAAATAAATATGTTATATTTTAGATGGTGGAAATTATTATATGCAAAATAAAACAGAAAAATAACCTGGAAAGTAAAATGAGGGCAAAGATTAGAAAAAAGCTAGACAGTATACTGTGTGGATGCCACAGGGGAAGCCTTCCATGGAGAAGAGAGAAGACTCTGGAAAGTTTGAGTGGGAGACAGTGTGGCATGTTCCCTGAAACCAAAGGTGGCCAGTGTGCCTGAAGCAGAGAACTTAGTGGGGTAAATGGTAAGAGGTAAGATCAGAGAGTTGGGGGACTGGCAGGAGGGGAGGGTCACAGGTCACTTAGGACCTTTGGATTTTATTCTGAGAGAGAGGAGAAGCTATTAAGTGTGAGAATGGATTTGGGAACTTACAGTTTAAAAGAATCGTACTGGCAGCTCTATGGAAAATAGACTGTAGGAGGGCAAGATAAGAAATGAAAAGCCAAGTAAAAGCCTCATTAAACAGTCCCCGTGAGACAGAATTGTGGTTTGAATGAGCATAGCAGAGGTGTAGATGGGAGGAAGCAGTCATACTTGTAATAACTGCGTATTTCAAAGAGAAAGTCAAGCCAGTGGGATATACTGGAAGACTGTGATTTGATGGACAGGTTACTGAGAAGAGCAATGGGGGGGGGGGCACCAATTTATTCAGATCATTTTTTCTTAGTAGTATCTGAGATCTAAAAAAAAAAAAAAGAATTAGTACCAAATCATCTTATTTTGGTGTTCCTAAAATGTATACCTGTGTAAATTTGTTTTTATAATATTTGCAAGCAAAAAGGCAAATGTAAAATAAAAAATGTGTTAAATTGTGTAAAGTGAAGAACAGGTCAAGTGGAACTAGAGTAAATAAGAAGAGTCTTCCAAATCAGTTACCAAAGTGTTCTGTGTAGAAACAAAATAGGGTTCCTACTGATTCACTTTGGCATTTTCTGCTGATCATGCTGGTTGTTTGAAATTGAAAGCACTGGCTGAGACAGTTGGCATAAGCAGGGCCAAATGGAAATGCACATAAGCAGTGACATAATTGTTTCACAACATGAACAACTCTGAGAAGCAATTGAAAATAAAGTGTCTCCAATAGTAGTGTTAGTTTTCTATGTCAGTTCTGAATACAGAGCTCATTATTTTATATTGAATAAATGGCAAATGGTCTCCCTTTTGGACTCACCTTTTTAGATTGGATTGTTCAAGCTAACACTACTCTTCTACATATTTTCACATCATTCAACACTTCTCATCTCATACTAGTATTTAAAATTAACAACCAACAAAATCTCAGCATTTAGTTTTCCTTTCACTATTTAGAATTCCGTACTGACAATCCTTCACTTGTGTCCTTATTTAGGATTTCTCCACATTGCACCATAGAATTATATATGTGTTACTATCATGAATATATATTATTTGACATTCTCAATCATCTTGTAGTTTTTATGCTACTGTAATTTCTAATTTTATGTCTCTGTCCTTACACTATGAACACTTTGAGGTCAGGGAACTTGGCATATTCAAACTGTGTTTCTAATACATAGCATATAGTACATCATTACATGTTTATCAATTTAATATATTGAAAATTATTTCCATATGGTACGGTAGTGCATACCTGTAATTCCAGCAACTCTGGAGGCTAAAGCAGTAGGATTTCAAGCTCAAGGCCAGCTTCAGCAGGCCCCTGTTTCAAAACGAAAAATAAAAAGAGCTGGAGATATGATTAAGTGGTGAAGTACCCCTGGGTTCAATCTCCACTATAAAAACAAAAAAGAAAGAAAAAGAAAAGGAACAAAAGGAAAAAAAGAAACAAAACATGTCCATGGCTTTAAATAAGATATGTACCAACCAGCTAAATTGCTTTAGGTTTACTTTTCTGCCTTTTACAATTTATTACCTATATTAGTCAGAATTTTACTTCACTGAACAATTTTCCTTCTATGATACAGTGATAAAGGATGATAGAATTGTTATAAGAGATTATATATTAAGATAAGCATTACATAAATGTTAGTTTCCTCCTAATAATAATCATATTGTCTGTTCTGAAAGATAACGCTTTCTTTATTTCTAACTCTTATTATCTGTTGTTTACCAATTGCCTTTCCTTTCTCACAGATTTTATAAATGCAATTATCATTTACTCCCTCAAACTGGTTCTGTTCAAATTTATAGTGTTGAAGATACAATTTTCACAATTTTATTTCTTTCACCTTTGTTGAGATAAAATTGACAAAATTGTATATATTCAATGTATACAATATAGTGATTTGAAGTATGTGTACATTTTGTAACCTTTACCATAAATTAATTAGCAAATACATCGCCACTCATAGTTACCATTGGGTACACACGGTGTGGTGAGGACACTTTAAATCTACTGTGTTTTCAAATTTCAAGTAAACAACAGTGTTATTATCTACAGTGAACATGCTGTATATTTGTTTTCCAGGATGTGTTCACTTTCATTAAACTTGTACCCTTTGTCCAAAATCATCCTACTCCCACACCCTCTGTCTCCTAGCAACCCAACCACCATTCTACAGCCTGTGTCTTTGAGGTCAACTTTTTAATATTCCAAATATGGGAAACTATACAGTATTTGTGCATTGGTCTCGATAATTTTAGTAAGCATAATGTCACCCAGGTTCATTCATGTTGTCACAAGTGGCATGATTTCTTTTCTATTATGGCTGAATAATATTCATAAATAGATAGAGAGAGATGATTTAAGAACTGACAAACATGAATTCTGATCAAGACAGAGGTATAATTTACTAGAAAGAAGAAGGCACTTTCACCTCCATTGTTGGCCTTCATTCATTGTACGCAGCTCCTCTTGTATGTTTCTTGAAGCTGAAGCCATGTCCTGGTTTCAGGCTGAGAAGGTAGGTTAACATTGATCAGCAATTTTTACTACAGGATAGAATAAAAACAAGCTTGATGTACAGATGTCCTCTGTCCTATACTCCTCACTTTCGTAGATTATAGGAAATGGTACAGCATTTATTCCAAGGGCAATTTGAGTCATTTGGTGGTTATAGGCAATAAATTTTTTCACATCTTTATGACATTTGCATTGTATGTTTGTCATCTAGGTGGTTAAATAGTTTTGTCGTTACTTGAATTGGACAATAAAATTATTTTGGAGTCATCAAAAAAAAGTATTTTACTTGTTTGGAGATGATGATGATGATGATGATGATGATGATGATTAACTTTTAGTTGTATTTGGACATAATACCTTTATTTTATTTTTTAAATATCTTTATTTTATTTATTTATTTTTATGTGGTGCTAAGGACTGAACCCAGAGCCTGGCACATGCTAGGAAAATGCTCTACCACTGAGCCACAACCCCAGCTCTGGATAAGATTATTTTTTACATCAACACATATCATCAATATAAATTTGTATGTTTTATTCTAAGATTAACTATAAATTTTCATAATTAATTTCTTCCCCAATTTAGCAATTTTTCCCTATAAGAACCTGCATGTTTTGTATTTGAAAAATAAAATGTTGGCAGTTAGTATCAAGGAGGCATATAACTGATTTTCAAGAGAGAGGGTAAAAGTAAAATATATCAACTGTTCACAAGCAGAGAGAACAAAGCAGAAATGTAAAAATTAAAAAGCATTTCCACAGCTTTAAATATATACCAATATGCCATCCTATCTTACATATTTTATGCCAGTGAAAAGTGGCACCTCCATCAATAGAGCTTATGTTCTTTAGAATAGTTGAAAAATTCACAAGAATTATCTCTAACTTGGAAGCAGGTAAACTTCATGTTTCTCTTTCTGCTTTTTATGTTAAGAACATATGTCTGTTTTTTAGAGTAACTAAAGCAAGCTGCACAGGTGATGTAGGAAATAAACAATTTCTGCCTGGTGTTCAAAACGAGCTATAGTTATAGTTATGTAATTACTGCTGTGTTATTTTCTTTCCTAACATTTGCAATTACATTGAAATGAAAACTAAAACCTAAGTATAACAGTAGAGTAATGCATACAGATAAGACAATTTCACAGAATAAGGTAAGTAAACTTGTGTAATTATAATTCAACTTTTATGGAATTATTATTTTATAACTTTCTTATAATGCTCAAACATCAATGAAGAATTTCAATATGATGATGAAATTTTCATATGGTAAATTTTCTTTTTTTAGATAAAGACATGTATTATACTTAAACTGAATACAGTGGTGGGGAGATGAGTCAAGGGGGAAATAGCAACATTGTCTACATTTGCAATTTCTCTTTCCAAATGTAGATTATGTTTATATTTAGTCTTCCTCTCTGACCTCTAAAATGTGAGCTGTGTAATATGTATGATTAGAATGTGCAAATTTAATTTAAATGTTATTTTGTCTAAGCCAATTTTGTAAAGTTATCATAAAAGCAACTTTTTTGGTACCTTAACTTTGCAATGCTCTACAAATAAAGTTTACAGATAATAGCCACATTTCTGAATAGCACTTGAAATTGTTTTAAGAAAAAATTATCTTTAAGTGTAATGGTATGGATTCAGATATGACCATGGTAACATAATCCTGGGTAATTTTGTCTAAGGGTTCACAAATATGAATCAAACTGTACCCATCTGATACCTTTTCTTGATTTTATTATTTTAAAGATTTTTTTTTGTTGAAAATATAGGAAGATCTTAAAGTGTTATTTGCTATTTGAAAAAAAAAATCCTCATTTAGTAGTTGAAAGTTAAACTGCATTGAAAAATCTATAATGAAAAGAGAGGTAAACAAAGAGAAAACAGGAAGAGGGAGAGGAAGACACAGTTGGGGGGATGAAAGAGAGGAGAGAGGAGAAGAGGACCAGGGAGGGGAGGAGAGAGGAGGGGAGGAGAGGGGAGGGAGGTACCAGAGGGTCTTAGGTGGTTCTTCCTCTTCTTTCTTAGCCATCTTAGAGAACTAGATACCAATATTTTCATTTTGATCAGTATTACTTTTCTTGGTGTCTGTCATTTCTATCATAAAAAGATACATGACAGAAAGGTGGTGAGAAAATTAGAATAATGAAGAACATATAGAGGTTGGGACATAAGTTCAGTGGTAGAGTGCTTGCCTAGCATGCTGAGGCTCTGGTCAGATCCCCAATACTGAAGGAGAAGAAGAAAAAGAAGAAGAAGGAGGAGGAGGTGTGGTGAGCCGCTTCTGCAGTTTCTGCAGACTATGGTCGCCATTACAAGATGGCGCTGGCTCCGCTGTGGTCTGTGACAAACAACTCCTTATTTGGGAGAGTTGGCGCGTGGTTTTTCACCACCCTATGAGAAAGCTCCACGTGGCAGCTTCGCATTGGGGCTTGAGATGCTTTATTAAGGCTGGGAGGGGCATCCGGAGAGAGAAGAAGAAATATCAAGGGCCTGAATAAACTGCTGAAAGAAGATTCCTGAGTTGCGTCTTTCTTGCGGGGAAGGGGTCGGGACAAGGAGGAGGAGGAGAAGGGGGAGGAGGAGGAGGAGGAGGAGGAGGACAGGAGGAGGAGGAGGAAGAAGAAGAAGAAGAAGAAGAAGAAGAAGAAGAAGAAGAAGAAGAAGAAGAAGAAGAAGAAGAAGAAGAAATGTGTATAACTAATATCTTTGTCTAGCTTTTGGAGCTTCATACTGAAAAAAAATATTTTGCTAGTATTTCTAGAGGCAAAAGAAAATTACAGAAAGTATTGTGAGGATACAAGGAGGATTAAAGAGATATTGTATTGCTAGCTTTGAAGGGGAGATACAGGCTTAGCAATGTGGATGGTCACTAGAAAACAGAAAAGGTAACAAAGCAGATTTCTCCTACCATTTCCAGAGAGGAACACTGCCCAATTGACATTGATTTAGTTCAGTGACATCCATCTGTGTGGCTTAAGCCACTATCCTCAAAATAGATCTCTGGGGTAATTTGTTACAGAAGCAAAAGAAAACTAATACAGCTGTCATCAAATTGAAGAGATATACAAAATTTCATAGAAGTATGCAAAAAAAAAATGACAAGTCCCACAACATTGTGAGAGATTTACACTGGTAACTATAAGGGTTTTGAAAAACATGATTATAAAGTTTAATCTAATTAAAACATATAATCTCTTACTCAACCATCTAAAAATACACATACCTTTAATATATTAGTGTAACCTGATGTGTAATGTCATAAAAATTCTTAGTAAATTTCAAATCAGTCATATGTAGATCTTATTTTAATAATGACAATTATGATATTAGATTCAAAATAAATGGTAATGCTATCTTTAAAATATTGTTGAAATATTTAAAGCACAAACTTAATGCATGAGAAAACAGAATTTATAAAAAACTGAAAAATAGGAAAGTTCATCATAGATCAACAAATAAAATGCCATTAACACAGAACATTGAGTCATTAAAGATGAAATTATATCATGGAACCTAAAATCAATAAATTTGAAAAAAATGAATAGATAAATCTCTAGATAAATGTGGTGTATTAAGATTTCCTGAGGCAATGCTGTGCATTGGGAGACAAATTTTCTGAGTGCCTGTGTTTCTGCAAATCTTACAAGCAAAATTTCTATTTTTTTTCTGAACAATATTTTCAAGAAATATTTGTATATCAAATAGCCTTGCCACTGGACCAAAAGGCAGGTTTGTGGTAAGACATAAGGGTCTAATTTCATTCTGCTCCATATAAATATGAGTTCTCCCATCATTATTCATTGAAGAGATTGTCCCCCAATGTGTGTCCTTGCATCTTTGTTGATAATATGTTATCTTTAAGTGTATGTATTTATTTCTGGTATTTCTACTCTGTTCATTAGTCTACATGTCTGTTTTTTACTAGTAGGTAGGGTAACTATAATTAATAATAATGTATTATATATTTCAAATTCACTGCAAGAAAGGATTTTGAAGTTTCTTCTCACAAAGAATTGATAAAGTTTTAAAGTGATGGCTATGCTAACTATCTGGATTTGATCATTATATAAATGTATATCTGTAGTAAAACACCAGTTTTACCTCATAAATGTGTACATTACTATGTCAATCAAAAATTAAATAAATTGTAAAAATAAGTTGGTTTACTGGCAGCATTCAAAATACAGATAGCATCTGTTTTGATTTTTTTTTTCTCTGCTGTGACCAAAAGATCCAATAAGAACAATTTTCGAGAAGGAAATTTTATTTTGAGACTCACAGTTTCAGAGGTCACAGTCTATAGAAGAAGGCTGGTTTCATTCCTCTGGCTCTAGGTGAGACAAAACATCATGGCAGAAGAGTGTGGCAGAGGAAAGCAACTGGGAACATGGCACCAGAAGGCAGAGAGAGCCTAAGCTCAGCTCACCCAATATAGACTCCCAAGGCCCACTCCCAATGACACAATTCCTCCAGCCATACTCTACCTATCTACAGTGACCACTCAAATAATCCTTGCCAGGGTATTAATTCACTGGTTTGGTGAAGGTTCTCAGAACCCAATTATTTCACCCTAAACCCTCCTGTATTGTGCCACACATGAGCTTTTGGGGGACACATCACATCCAACTATAACAGCATCTCCTCTACAGTAAAGGGAAGACATATTTACTGATAAAAATAAAATATTTGGATTTTCTAAGTAGAAGTTTCCTTTCACATGGAGCAATTCACAGAATGGCCAGATATATACTTGGATCCACTTCAGGGACTAAAAGGCAGAGGAAATGATGCATACACTCTGACACTTAAGCTTCTTGCTGCATCATGGGTAATGAAGTATGATTTGTTGTTGTTGTTTTAATTAATTGTTCATGTTTTCTGTCATCATACAAACTGATATACTAACTTATTAGCCTGCATGAATTGAAATCTCACACCTTCACAGTTCTTAATAAGCCAGTTTGCACTGACCCTGAAAGGCTGATCCTGTGCAGCTCTTCCTAACGCAGTATCTAGTATCATCACATTGGTAACTTAAAATTGACTGTGTTATGAATATTTTCACTGCAAACCATGGGCTTTATTTTTATTGAAAAGTTGCTGTCAGAAATTTTCAGTTTGGCACAGGACTTCAGACAAATAGAACCCTGAAGGATGCTGCAACTTTTTCAAAATTGGAATGGTATTTAAAAGCTGCCATAGGAAATAATGGAATGAACAATTTTTGAGTTGAATTTTGTCAAATAATCAAGGTTTACAAAATTTTAATCTATGTAAACTCAAAAGTAAAGAGAAGGAAGACTTCCAAAATATTCTAAAATATTATTCTAAACTGCCCTTCAACAGATGGATTGATAAAGAAAGTGTGGTATATATGCACAATGAAATATTGCTCAGCCTTAAAGAATAATAAAATTATAGTATTTGCAGGTAAATGAATGAAACTACAGAATATCATGCTAAGCAAAATAAGCCAATCCCAAAGTACCAAAGGCTGAATATTTTCTGTGATGTGCAGATGCTAATTCATAATGGAGGGGTTAGGGTAGAATAGAGGTACTTTGGATTAGATGTAGGCGAGTGAATGGAGGGGATGGGGTATGGAGGTAGGAATGATATTAGAATGAATTGGACATTATTATTTATGTGCATATATGATTACACAACCTGTGTAACTCTACATCATATGCAACCAGAAGAATGAGGAGTTATACTCCATTTATGTATGATGTGTCAAAATGCATTCTGTCATGTATAACTAATTAGAACAACAACAAAAAAAAAAGATTACTGAAAAAAAAGATTAACATTAACCTAAGCTTAATACCAAATCAAGTAGAAATCACATAAAAAGAAAACTTATTTTACAAATCAATGTATATCAAAATATCCTAAACAGAATAAATTAAGTCGATTTTAATAGTGTGATGAAAAAATATAGTATGACTATGTTTACATTATTCTACAAATGGTCATATTTAACATTTGAAATATCATTTAAATTATTCATCATATTATCTGTAAAAATGAAGACTGGAAAAATATTTAAACTAGTAAAGTATGATAAGTATGATTTCCAAAACATTTAAGAAAACATGACTCTCCATGGCTACAAATTAAAAGTAATCTTATAAAAATCAATAAATTGTGATACTTATCACCAATCATATTCAGTACTCTACCAAAGTTTTATTTACTAGATTAAGAAGACTTTTAAAATTTATTAGAATTTCGATTAGATGAATTTAGCTACATTTTTTTTATAAATGCTATGATTACTTATGTAGAAATCCCAAGGAACCTAGATATAAATGATCAAATTAAACAAGTTAATATAGTGAATTAAAAAAATGATTGCCATCCATTTGTGTGGTCATATTTGCATGTAATATCTATAAGTAGACAATAATTTTTACTGCTTTCTAGAAAATCATCCAAAGACAGGATGACCATGTAATTTGTTGCCCAATTAGGGGCAACTTCAAGAGTAAAAACACAAATACTTAGGTATTAATAATAAACAATGAAGTGGAACCCAGCAAAGCAAGAGAGATGGACACCTCTATAGAGTCAAAATGTAAGCAGGAAAAGCTAAGTGTTATTGAAATAATGTATGTGGTGTGGACTAGGGTAGAGATAATGGTGTTCACACAAAATAGTGAGATACTAAACATATTTTGAAAATAGAGTCAAGGAGATTAAAATAGTATCTTCTGTTTTGCAAAATAAAGTAAATATATATTAAAATTTTGAGCAGTAATTGTAACATATAAAACAAAGAATCTTTATTCAAACACATAAAAACCTAAATAAAGTAGCAAACTACAACTAAGGTTAAAAAAAGGAGAAAACTTTACAATGTCTTATATGAAATATTTTGTATAAATGTTTAATGTGAAAAATATACAGCTTAATTAATAATCATAGAAATACACTTGTAAATTTGTTGAGATATGTGTATATCATTCTATACATGATGGAAGAAGTCCTTCATGCAAAAATGATTTAAATTTGTATCAAAATTCAATTAAAATATGTATAAATATAATATACAATATTTCAGATGATGAATAATAAATGATCAGGGTTGCAATCACTGAGAACAGCGAAACAAAAATAAATAAGTTTGTCTGTCCTGCTTTCTACCCAGAGGTGTTTACCAGTCCTAGGAGAGAGGAGCATCCACTAAGGAGGAGGGTAAATGTGGTCTCACTGAGCTAAGACAATGGAGCTGAGAATTCACAGAATCCCAGTGAATCAGAGTTTCTGGGGTGGATGTCACAGGAGAAGAAGCTACACAGAGAAAGAGCTTCAGAAATTTATATGACAAACTCAGGACTTTTCATGAGTGTTTAACTTAATTGTAAGCTGCACTTAGAGATTCTAAGTTGTATGAAATTCATTAAATTTAGGAAAAACAAATAAGAATGATAGGCAATTTCTCATTATGAAAATATGCAAACCAGAAGATGTTGGTATAGCATCATTAAAATATTAAGGAAAAAAATTGTCAGCCTAGAACTTGGTATGAACACACACACACATTCACACACATCCCACAGATAATGATGCTGATTATGGAAAGAACTGGGGATGTAGCAAAGTGGTGGTGGAGCACTTGCCTATCATGCATGAGACTGTGGGTCCAGTCCCTGCAAAATAGCAAACACAAAACAAAGCAAACAAATTGAAATTGCTAAATAGGTTAATAAACTGTGGTAAATCTGTACAATAAATACTTCTTAGAAATAAATAAAAGGTTTATTAAAACACTCAACAAGATGTACCAATCTAAAAACCATTATCCCGGAAAAAATAAGACTAGCAAACATGAGTAAAAGAGTACACAGGTATTGTTTTACTCATTGTGACCATCAAATAATCAACTCCAGGCTTGTTCCAAACTAAGGCAGGAGAACTGAAACTCTGTAACTCCAAATCATCTAGCAATTTTCCTGGCAATTGCTGAGGAGGGGCGTGTGGTGGAATAAGTGCCTGAGTCCTGAAGTGGAGTTTAGGACAAGCACCATAGCATCCATGAATCAATGGCTTGCATTTTGTTTTGTTTTGCTTTTACAATTTAAATTCTGGGTTCTTATATACTTTTGTTCCATTGTTTCTATATTTCTTGTATTTTTTGAAATGTTTAATTATTAAAAAATATTCTTGCAATTAAAATCAGCATCATATGGGTCAAAAAAATCATTGCTCATAAAATAAAGCATGCACTATCCTGCTATGTGGACAGGTCACAAATTATGAAATGAAATAAAATCGATTAGAAGATATCACATAGATAATATATAATTCTAAATACATGTTCTGAAATTAGTTACATGAAATATGAGATAATATGAGGGTTTATCCATTGTTATAGTATAAAGTATGCGCTGTTACAATAAATCTTACAAACACAATAATGGATGAGAACTTCTATTGACTTTCAAATATCATTTTAACTGTCACTTATATTTTTACAGCAATGATATAGAAATCCTCACCTCAATGGCTCATGCATCTTTTGAAACTCCCTTCGTTCTGCATTCATCCTTGAAGACTTGAAGGCAGTGTAAATATCGTGTTTTAATGATTGATGTTTTGAAATCCTATGAAGTTTAAAATGCGATTTGCTGAGAAAGATACTTAGTTTAATTAAGGGTAGGTACTGCATATAAAAGCACTGGGAATGAGGTATTGAATGTCTGTGTATTCTTGATAAGCATGTTTTTTTTTTTTTCATCTGTCAAATGAAGAAGGGAAGATCATGCTTTATCTGTGCTAATGGATTTTTCTCTCTGCTAACAAACTCAAAGCTTGAAGTAAAGTAAAATTGCCACATATCCCCATTTCCTTGATATCCATATCCAGTTCTCTGTTATTTTGTTCTTAAATGCAGATTTGAAGTATTCTAGCATATGTATTATTTATGCTTTATGCTTGAGGTTATGTTATGTGATTAAAAAACAAACTAGACTGAAAAAATACAAATCTATACTTCTATAAAGCTACTATGTGCTTTAAGGAAGGTGATTGAGTTTAAATTGGTAGCTTGAAAATTTACTTTTTAATTTATTTAAAGACAATATACCATTTGAGAAAATAATAAATATTACTAGAATAATATGATACTAAAGCACTAGACAAGGCTATATTGTGTTTATTCTTTTAATTAATTTTTAAATAGGCAAGTGAAAAATATAGTAATGATAAATATTTTAAAATTAATGCTTTGTAAATAAAATGTCATTTTTTATTCTGACTTTCAGTAGACAGCTGAAGGTTCATTTTCATTTACTCCTATAAATATGATTCATATAATAATCTGTTTATATATATGCAAATATGAAACCTATTCTTTTTTCCTATTTTGCATTAACAAATACATGCAAATGATTCCAAGACAATGATTACTACTATAATAAAAATGGGAAGTACATAGAAATATAAAAAGAAGTATCTGAATCTTATAGAGAAATACTTCAAGGAGGCCTTTCAGTAACATCAAACATTTGTTAAAATTTTATTTAAAAATAATATCAAAATAATATATACTCAAAAGCTAGTTATCTAAAAAACTTTTGCTGCACATCTCAAATCTCCAAGGACCTTCTCCCAAAGCAACCACATTCAAATTCTGGGTTTATTTCTTTTCTTTTTTTAAATTCTTTTTTATTCAAATTTGTTATATACAAGAGCAGAATGCATTACAATTCATATTACACATATAAAGCACAATTTTTCATATCCCTGGTTGTACACAAAGTAGAGTCACTCCATTTGTGTTTTCATACATGTACTTAGGATAATGATGTCCATCTCATTCCACCGTCTTTCTTACCCCCATCCCCCCTCCTTTCCCTTCCCTCTTTTTGCTCTATTTAGAGTTCCTCTAATCCTCCCATGCTTCCCTCCACCAACCCCATTATGAATCAGCATCCTTATATCAGAGAATGCATTCAGCATTTAGTTTTTTGGGATTGGCTAACTTCACTTTGTATTATATTCTCCAATTCCATGCTTTTACCTGAAAATGCCATGATTTTATTCTCTTTTAATGCTGAAGAGTATTTTATTGTGTATATATATAAACAATATATATATACATATATATATATATGTATATATATATAAACAATATATATATATATATATATATATATATATATATATATATATACATGCCACATTTTCTTTATCCATTCATCCACTGAAGGGCATCTAGGTTGGTTCCACAGTTTAGCTGTTGTGAATTGTGCTGCTAAAAACATTGATGTGGCTATGTCCGTGTAGTACACTGTTTTTAAGTCCTTTGGGTATAGACTGAGGAGTGGGATAGCTGGGTCAAATGGTGGTTTATTTCTTATAGCATTTAAACTCCAAAATTCAATGTGATGTCCAGGCACAATATCTGTTGACTTCATAATATTAAAAAATGAGGAATTAGTGCATTTAAACCTGGTTTGCTTATTTGAAGTCCTTCCTATTTTGTTTTCCCAAACCTGATAGCTTTTTAATTTGTCTACTTTACAGTTATCAATATCTTTACTCCAAACTTTTACCTCTTTACACATACATTTTTACACATGTACACATATGCACATATATAATGTACTTTCCATTTATTGATAATGTTATTTAATTATATTAGTTCTAATACTACTAGCTCTTTAAGGAAGAAATATGTCCAGAAGAACATTAAAAAGGCTCTTCTTCCAAACCCAACTTTCAGAAATAGCTGCAGTAAAGTTTGTAACCTTTTTGGTTATTTGGTGGATACACAAGCACATTCATGGATGCATTATAACAAATAATCAGTCTTACATAGCCAGATCCTAACTTTTAGTACTATTTTCAGTTTATTAGCAAATTAACAAAAAAAAATTTTAAACTAACATTTTGCAAATATAGTTTTAGAATGAACATTTAATAGCAGAAATGCTAATTCAGAGTACATTTTATATTTTCAAATTATCCTCTAAAATGTGTCTGTTGGTTTACCATACAATTACCTATACCCTTGTGTTACTTAATAATTGATTTTTCTGCTTGTCAATAGGATAAGCAAAACCATGTATTGAATTTTTTAGTCTCCATGCATTAATGGCTAGTGAGTATAAATGAATATTCACTTGTTTATGGCTGATTTTTCTTCTTTCCTATGAATTTCCTCTTCACATAATCTGTCTGCATTTATTTTTATAATACATGTAAAGATTAATTTTATATCTTAGCATTATCCTTTTGTGCAATACACTCATTAAATACAATTTACAAGGATGTTCCATAGTATTTTTGTTATTCACATTTTTAAAAATTTGTTTGATTTTTCAGTCTTCTCCTAAACACAGTTTTGTTTTGTTTTGTTGTTTTGTTTTGTTTTGTTTTTGCCATTTCAGAATTTTAATCATAATGGTTGATCCATAATAATTTAATGTTTTCTTTTACTTTAAAAGTTTGATTCCAGTAGAATAGTAAATGTATTTTCTTATATTTCCTTCCATGATTATTTTCATATTTGTCCTATTTAATTTGGCTGTAGTGTTTTAAATGGTAGAATCTTGGTGAATACTCACAAGGTGTTTGGGATACTGTGTTTGTTTGTTTTTTATTTATATCTACTTGTTCTTTAAGACTTCAAAGTTCATTAAAGACTAATATTTTCCGGTGAAGAGATTTTGTAAAATTTCCCTGTTCCCTAGGAAACAACCCTCTTTAGTCTATCCTTGAATGATTTCAAAGTAATAACTACACCTCAATTGTCTTTTGCTGGTCTGCCTTCCTTCATTGTGCACATCTTCATTGTTAATCAGTTTTCTCTTATCCTGAGTTTATTCATATCTTCTAATGACTTCTAAAGTTAACCAGTGTTGGTTACTTGAATTAAAAGAATCCTAATTGATAGTTTCTCTTAGTTTCACTAAGTACTGCTAATATTAGAGAGAGTGTCTATAGAAGTATATTATGACAACTATGTAAAGTAATATACATGTTAATTATCTGAGTGATTTGTTTCACAATATACATATGCATCTAAATATCTTGTTGTACATAACTGCATACAATTTTATCTGTCAATATGAAGAATAAGATGTGTAGAAAATCAAAGCTAGACTTTTAATTGACATTTTATTCCCTGTGCAAGAAAGTTTCCTTTAGGGTCACTGCTTTAGTATATCTGTATTAACATTAGCTACTAATTTGAGTGAAAGCTTTCAAGTTTCTTTTCTAGAAATGATGCACAGAGTCCATTAGATTAACACTATAAGTTAATTGTAATTATTGCCTAACATTATCAGCAAATGTAAGTCTGAGG
Organism: Marmota monax; assembly: GCF_021218885.2. Taxonomy (NCBI): domain Eukaryota; kingdom Metazoa; phylum Chordata; class Mammalia; order Rodentia; family Sciuridae; genus Marmota; species Marmota monax. The sequence goes on from NW_026692202.1 coordinate 7,011,020, forward strand.
GCCTAATCATACTCTTATGGAGCTTTCAAGTAGGACATCAGTAAGCTAGAGGAAGGAGATGAGGGGCAAGAGGAGGTACTGGAAAATAAAATTGATCAAATTTTGTTATGTGCATGTATGAATATTTTAAAATTAATCCCACCATTATGTATAATATCCACGCACCAATAAAATAATTAAAAACAAATGCAGGTCATTTTAGCAGAATTAGCATTAGGCAGTTTCACATCCATTTTTGCAAACTTTCCTTTCATCCTCATATGCCCATATAAAGGGAAGGAAGAATAATCACCTCTGAGCATGAAGCAGTAAAAGTCCTTAAGGAAAGCCACATTCATCTTTCTCCACCCTCCCACCCCCGCCCTATTGCTTTATTCTCACAATGATCCCTGTTACTTTGGAGAGTAGAGATTGCACCTTGTCTAAAAGTGGAAGAACCAGTGACAGTGGTGATTTGTTTTAAAACTGAGCCAGGAAACAGTGTAGCTGATGAGGGAGCACCAGAGGGGCAGTGGAAGTCTTTGTTTTTGTTCTTTATTCCATTCAGTTTTGCAACATATAGGCTCTTCTTGAGAGTCAATAGACAAGTAAGTCTTAAATTATCCTGCACATACTCACAAAGAAGATTACGCCTCGGTGAAAGAAATCCCAGAAACATTATGCAAAATACAAACTGAAGTCTCAAAGAAAACAAAGAGAAAGGCCTCATTAGTGTTCCCATACATGCAGACTTAGCCGTACAAGAAAAGAACTATAACCATGAGAGAGTGTCTGTTTGTGTGGCTGTCTCACAGCTAGAGCTGGTGGTGTCCAGATCCATTGCTTGTCTTGGAAAGAAAGAACCGAGGAGACTAGACACATTTGATTTTGAAATATTTGTGAACAAAAACTCCATTCACACCATTTCCATTATATTCCTTTAAAAGATTCATTTGATCAATCATGATCTGAAACCAACTTGTATACATACATGAGTTTGTCAGGCTGAACCCAACTACTCTGTATAAATATAAGGTTCAAATAAAAGCAAATAAATAAAGATTCAGTTAATCAAACCATTTGCAAAAAGGCAACAATTCTCAGAGAAACATAATTTTAACATCTTGAGCAGAAATTGAATCATGGACATCTAATCTTGAAGTCAAATACACTAATGCTTTCCTATTTTCATCTCTTTCTATGACACATGCATTGTTTGGCAATTCAGTGCTCTTGCTCATATTTAATGGGGCATCATAATAAATGGAAATATAAGATTAAAATAAATATTACTTTTGCTCTGAGGGATCAGTTTATATCCAGATACATGTTTGCAGTAAGTGTCAAACAATACCTATCAAATATTGAAAATATATACCTACACTGTATCTCCAGTTTTAGATAAGAATAGCTCCAATTCTTGTATGAATGTAAAACTACATTGCTTTATCCTAAAAAAAAAAAAAAACTTCCCCAGGCTTCTCTATTTGCTAGACAATGAAAGTAAACACTTAATGTTTATTGAACAGGATTTATGAAGCTGTCAGTGAACTGACACATGGCAATAAAATGTATTGTGGCTGGAGCCTGGATAATCTGCAGCTGAATGAATTACACTAATTCTCATGCTTGCATATTCATGCTATGGAAATAGTTCTTGTAACAGATTTCTTCATTGTCTGCAGGTGCCACAGTGTGGTTAGAAGTAGAGTTAATTGCACTCTAGGACTTCTGGGAATTCACATGTCTGTAGAATTGGCTTGTTTTCTGGAAGAGTATTCATGATTTGTGTAAGGAAGCCAAAACACCCATAATTAAATTATCACAACTGCAAACACTTAACTTTTGAAAAGACATTCAAACTACAGATAAGGATTTCTTGCTATTTCCTTAATATCAGAATTTTATCTTTATCCACTTTCCAGTTAACACACAGGTTTACATTTCAAAATTAATATCACTTGATAAAATGAAAGTAGTGGTTACACAGCCACACTCCAGCTATATGCCTAGCTGCTGTACCTCCTAGCTCAATGAGATTACATAGCTCTGTAAACTTAATTAGAAGAGATGCATTCCCTCGTGGGGCATATTAAAAGCAAAGTGCTTTATTTACTTCAGCAGAAGGTACATTAGAGGAGCTCTGAAAGGAGAGAAATTAATCATAAAAGGATACACATACTCTTTTTTTATTGTCATCTAATCTACAGAGCTGAATTACGGGATTCATTTGGGAAAGATGTGCCAATACTCTGGGTTTTGCATGGATCAATGATTAGGGAAGTGATGATAATTTAGTTTTTTAATTAAAATGATTCTATATGTTATTTTTTAATTTAAAATGTGTGATTTATTTTCATCTAAACACTTTTATTTATTTGTTGCAAATCTTCTTTACCTTAGAATTTTTTCTGGAAGAATCTGACTTTTACTATTTGGTTCAGTAACAGAAAGTACATTGAGGAATGCTAAAACATCAACAGTAAATATCAAGAAAACAATTAGATAATATGATTCATTCTAACACTATCAAAAGAATTATTGTAATGAAACATATGGAATCGTGTTTTATAGAAAACTAGAAAAATCAGTATCATATATTATCTTGAGAAATCAAAACATGTTTTCAGAAAAAGTGAACACCAGATTTGGTATACTGACAGGGGAAAAAATCAATTTTTACATAATTGAAGGAAATGTTACATTTACATAGAAGGATGATATTGTTAAAGTAATGGGAATTTAAGACAATAAGTTATGGAAAAGTATGTTAATACAATGCCAATGAAGGATATATGGGGGTCAAAGCAGGGAATAATGTGGAAGAGATAGCAGAAAAAATAATGGGCCATAAATCTCATGATAGTGAATTTAAAAGGGATAAAAACAGTGACTTTGAAAAGATTGCTGAAAAAGAAATCTGCAAGTCTCTTAAATATATAAATCCCTCTTACAACTACATGGAGAATGAGTAAGTGGAAAAAAAAAAGAGGCACAGGCATCAGTAGGACAGCCAGGTACATGTATTAGGAGAAAATAAGATTTAAAATAATAAAAGTTTGGATTCTAACATCAAAGTTAATATTTGCGAAATCATTGTTTTTTATTTCTGTAATGATGCATTATGTATGCTGTGGCATAATGCATGGATTAGTATGTTTACTATAGTTACTGTTGTAATATATTAATGTATTCATTGTCACAACATTAACAATATAGTTAAAATCCTTAATAACAGTTCTCTTATTTCCTAAGTATACTCATGTGTGAAGTAGATATCCCATGTCCTTAAATTTATTTTAACCCTTGAGTTATGAAAAAGTGTTTGCCTAGTTTCAAACCAAATTTAAGTACCTAAATTATGTAAACAGGAAAATACCCTTGGTAAAATAATTGAACCATGAAGTAGAAATGCTCAGTACAGCATTAACTTGCAGTTTTATATTGAAATTGTAATTTTATATAAAAATTTTTAAATAAAAAATGTAGTACAAATGCATGTAATGCATATAAGTACATTACTACCATTTACATTTTTTTTTTCCTGAGATCTCACATATTGTTAGGATTTTAGATTCTAGGAGGAGTATCTCAGATATCTATGACACTAGCTATGTTTAATACACTGTTTAGTATGAAATACTGTGTACTTAAAAATGAAATTATATAGAAGCATAAAATTATCATTAAAATATATATATATATATATATGTATATATATATATATATATATATATATATAACAAAATATGCAGTACTCAATTTGTTTTAACATGTAAAAGTAAATGGACATATTTTAAAAATGTACATATTTTATACATACTTAAATTTTTACATGTATTTTTAAATATTTTCAAAAGAACAATATATAAATTAAATACATTAAATATAGTTATATAGATTTAATATGTCCAGACATGTTCAAAATATTATCACTGTTATGTCCCAGGAATAGTTCTAGCCCTTGGGATACATATGTGGAAAGACTAGCAGAAATGCTCCACCTCTTGAGAGTTCTCAACTTTGTATAAATCTATTATAGTTTTATAAGAAAATTCATGTAACTGTTTAATGTAAAAGGCATCTTAGATATTTATATTTCATTTGGCTCTTATAAGACTTTATTTATTTTTCCTTAAAGCCCTCTGGATTTTGAAAAGACCATAATGCTATTACAATGTCAATTTTTCTTTTTAACTACAAAGCAATGTATCTCTTTTAGACATTTTCTAATTTAATACAGACACTTTAATTTTATCACATATATGTAATTAACTTTTATTGAGTTCAGTTTCATCATATTACTTAAGGTTGGTTTATTAAAATATTGGTTTGACTCATTAAAACAAACTTGAGATAGGCAATTAAAATGTTATTTGAGTCAGTGCCTCAGTTATAGGTTGATCAATCTGTTGTTAGGGCCAGTACACAGAGAATTTTTTCTGCTATTTTAATATCAGTTCATGCTAAATATAAATTAACATTTTCATACTTAATACTCAAAATATAATTCTCATCTCCATAGTAAAGTTTTTTTCCTCTTATTACTAATTTATGTTCAACAATACTACCTTTTCTCCAAAATCATTCTTTGTACTTAAGTGTTGGTTTTTCTGTGAAAAATAATGGTTAAATGTTCAACAGAAGAATGGTCATATATTTTTAAATAACCATCTATGTTCAAAATTGAGTATATTTTAATTACATCAAAAGTATTTTATCTGTGCCATGTTCTGCCTAATTTCCTTCAGAAATGAATTTATTGCACCAGAGCTTTACTTATATGATATCATATAGTTTAAATATGAGGTGGCCCTAAAAGCTTCTGTGTCAGACAATGTAAGAATTTCAGAGGTAAAATATTTGGATTATAGAGTTGTAACTAATCAGTGAATTAATTGGCTGATTATCTTAACTTTGTGGTAATGGTAGGCAGATAGAGTGTAGCCTGAAAAGATAGGTCACTGGGGCAGGGATGGGGAATCCCTGGTAATCAGAACCCTCTCTGCTTCCTAAATGCCATATCCTAAGCTTCTTTCCTTACCATACTCTTCTGCCATGATGTTCTGCATTAACTTGGGTCCAGAGTTATGGAGTCAGTCATCTGTATACTGTGCCCTCTGAAACCATGAGCCCCAACTAAACTCTCCTTCCTCAATGTTGTTTATTTCAGGTCTTTTGATCATAGCAGTGAAAAAGATGACTAAAATTGTATTAATTCTTTCTGTTTTTATTATTATTATTATTATTATTATTATTATTATTATTATTATTATTATGGTGCCACTAATAGCATGCCTTCATGGAAAACCCAATACTTAGATTTGAAAAGAATCATAGAAATACAGAAGTGTATCACTCTGGGGCTCTGAGTAATCCCTTTATTATAGTGAGTGAGTTGCCTCCTTGAGCACCAGTGTGATTCTGCCCCTCACCTATTGCTATAAAATCCACAGCTCCTGGTTTCTTTGTTACTCTAGCTTGGGAATCTTCTCATTTCCTGGAGAGTGTGTAATACCTGTTCAAATACATATGAGCCATATGAAGAATGAGAGTCAATGGTGAGCTTCTCCATTCACTGGTTTACATGCTTTTTGTCTATTTGCTTGTTTGTTTGCATTTTTTTAAAAGAATAACTTTAATCATCCTGTAGAAGACAATTAAACTCTCAATACAACATATTTGAAAATAACTATTTAAAAGCACTAGTGAAAAATCAAAAGTAGCAAAAACAAACTTATGTTTCAATGTAGAAATCCCGTTAACTCTTTTCCTGACAACTGAATTATACAGGAATGGAAAAGAATACCACTTTCCACCCACACCCCAGGAAACACCAGTTTAAGAGCTAAACCAGCAAAGATTTTACCTCTTCCCTCACTGGACAGAGTTTGAAATTCCTCAACCCTAATTTTTATTGATTTGAAAATTATTTAAAGAGAAAGCAACAGGAGACCATGTATTAGTCATTATTAGCACTATAAATCAGTTTTGGATTAGCTCCTTTTAATCTGATGCAGTTTACAGATTCTTCTCACACTAATTTGATAGCTCTATTTTGAATGTTCCCAGGCCTTCTATAGAAGAGTTGTAGAAGTTGTATTTAAACAATTTTTGAGTGATACCATCTCATCCAATGACTTTAGATAGTATCCACACTCTTGCTATTCCCAAATTTTATGTCTAATGCCAACTTTATTCTTGAAATCTAGCTTTCTTAACACTTCCACTTGGATATATCTTAGATTACTTAATATGTGTAAAACCCAATTTTAAATGCCTTTCCCACTTAGATGGTCCCCTTGCTCAAGATTTTCTCTTTAGTAAATAAAAATATTATTTATCCAGTTTTTCAGAGCATATTCTTTAAGTTGTCTCACATTTATGTTTTATTCTCACACTCTAAACCTAAACATCTGAAACTTATTCTACCTAACATAACGTGTACATCTCAAACTAATCATTGTAACCAATACCTCAAATATTCTAGCATAATCCACTAGAGTGTGCCTTCTGGTCTACTACAGTGCCTTTCTAAATGATTCCCTAGTTTCCACCTTTGACCACCCTAGTAAATGTTCAATAAAGAAGCTATGATAACTTTAAAAAGTTTTCATTTGACTGTTACCTTGCACAAAATTCTCCAATATTTTTTTTCATTACACTTAGGATATAATCAGAAGTGCTTCTTTTGACACGCCCTAACTGCACTTCAGCTTACTCCTGTCTAATTTGTTTCTTGTTCACTGCCTTCTAGTGGCCTTGTACTCTGTCGAACCCAACACAGCAAACATTCTTCCACACAACACTTTTCCACTTGATTGTATCTTTTTAGAATATTCTTCTACACATCTAGAGTCTAACTCACTGCACTTAATCATTCTACACTCCATAGGCATTTCTTTATGTAAAATATTTTCTAATCATTACCATTTATCTCTATCTATCCTTGTAACTTATTTTTCTTCATAGTACAATTCACTGGCAAGAATTATGTTAACTTTTTCACAGTGTTTTTAATGCATGATAATATTATTATTTGTATAGTTATATAAACCTCCAGGGCAATTGTTAAAATTATTGTTTAATATTTGCAATGAGTTGTGGGTTTCCCAGGTTTTATAGGATGTCATAGAAAAATCACATCTATAACATGGAAACATCAAATGTAAGAAAGAAAATATGCAATTAGTATCTCTAATTATAGAAAATATCTATATTTTTTTCCTCTTCTCAAGGCTATATTGTTTATATCTTGCAACATTTATTATTGGATAACCTCTAGGCTATTAATCCCTCTGTTTTCCCTTTTTCCCTTTTCCTCTTTTTTATACTTAAGAGTTTTACAATAATCTGTTCCTAATAAAAATAATTTATTTTTCATCATATATATCAATCTAGTTTTCTTTTCCAATATTTCATTTATAAACACTATGTTTGAAATTAATAAAAACCATTTGAAACACTTACCTGAACAATTTGTCAAACTAAATTACCTTTAATTATAAGACATACCAGTATTTTATCTAACAGTATGAAAAAAATCATGATGGAACAACAACTTAAAAAACATTGTTGATTCAAATTTGTACATAGTGGAAATGTATGCTTTGAACTGCATGAAATATGCCAATAAATCCCCTCATGACTCTTTTATATCAAGGATGGGAATATTGAATAAAGGATAATGTATTATTTAAACAAATTAACTCTATAAGCAGATACTATTCACCTAAATATTTCCCTTTCTGTCTTGTAAATGGGCTTATTTTATCTCATGTCCTAGGGTCTCTTTTGAATCCCTCCTAAAAGCTAGAAGCCTTGGTGCCAGTAATTGTCAGGTTTTATGGAAGCAAGTCAGTTTTGTGTAGAAATACATGGAAACAAGACCTGGAGAGAAATAGAAATACAAAGAAATCTATAAAATGGAAAAAATCTCCATGCTGGCACCTTACTTAATAAATGATCCCAGAAAAAGAAAGCCTAACAAAGTTAGTCTTTTAGATCTGAAAAATCTCTGGGGAGAATATGGCACCTAAACTAAAAACAACAGTGCTTTTTGAGATAGATGAAAATGAAACACATGTATTTGAGGATTTTCTTGTTTTCCGGTTTGTTTTAGAACATGGTGTGTTTCAGCTAACGTGGGACTGAATGAAGAGGTATAGATCATTTAGAAGCTGGCAGCCCAAGGTAATAGTGAACAGAAAATTTGGCTGTGAGATAGGAACATAAAATTGAAAAGCCAGGAATGTGTGTCAGATCCAGAACTGTATTGTATTAGGAGCAGGAACGAGGGGAGGGACATAATCCCAAGACCCAAGGTCACAGTGCCTATCCAAGACTGAGGCTCAAACAGAGCCACATGGAACTCCCCTGAGTCACTGTGTCCACCCTACCTGACTATAAGTAACATAACATGAAGCAATAAGTAACATGGAAATATTCTGTGGATATTTAAGATAATTAGCTAAAAAGGAGACTTTCAACAGAGGACGGGACAGTAATTGGAAAAATCCTCTGACTATGCAACCTCCACTCAGAGCATAATGTTACACTAAAGAATTTGAAGCCTGTGAAGTATTAAAGTAACCATAGCAACAACAAGGCCAAAGCTTGAACAATTCCAGGCAAGATTATCTGACCTTCCCATAGGGCTAGTAGCAGGCAAGGTGTGCTTATTTCCAGGTGTACAAACTTTCAGTCTCTAGTGCTTTACAGAAGACGTCTCCCACTGGACAAGAAATTATGAAATACCAAGACATCAACAAGAAACAGAGCCATCAATAGAACCCATATTCTGCTAGAATATATATGTCAAAACTATTGTATAGGGAATTTAAGTGGAAACTTGTTATTCTACACGTTTTTGAGTTAATTTCTAGTTTATTCACCAGGATTTGAATTTTTTAAAGCTTTGTTCCACATTTAGCAAAGAATATGAAAACTAGTCAGTTCAAAATACCCTAGGCCTGGTGGATAAAATAAAGAAAATTATGCTACTCAGGGAAAGGTTAATATGATGGTAAAATAGATCACAATACTTAATAACCTTGTTTTTGTATCTTCTATTTTATCATTTATAGTTTCTATTTTGACCTCTGTTCTCCATTTTCAACCTAAATGTTCTTGTTCTGAGGCTACATATTCATCCTTCCTCATTTCAAATTCTTCTCACACTTGTTCATTTATACCATGCTTTAGTTTGAGCTCTTAGCATTATGCTAATGAGCACTAATTCTGCATCCTTTGACCAGATATCTGCCTGGATCTGTAGACATATATTTATAATGTGTTGTTGGAGGATATTCTACAAAACAGTGTCCTCTACCAACCTACAATAGGATTCAACATTCAGGAAGTTAAATACTCTTTAACTCTGACAAAATTTGTTTGATAAACTTTTTATAAATTTTTCAATGTATAACTACCTACCTACCTGATTTTTCCCCAATTCTGTAAGCTCTCTGTTCACATTCTTAATTGTCTCCTTTGCTAAAACTAGAAGTTAATATTCTGGACTGCTCTATTCACTTCATATTAATATATATCAACCCTTCCATTCCCTGTGAGTCTCATCACCTCCTTTCCTTTTCTAAATTATAAAAGTAGTCATTTTAAGTGGTTATTGTCTGCAGAATCTCATCTTCTTCAAATTCATCTTAAAGTGGTGATCTGTATACTCCATGCACTCTATGTGACTACAAGGTGAGAAATTTTTTAAATAAGGTGGTTTAATATTTCTCCATTCTGTGGCAAATTTCTTTTTTTAAAAGTTTATTTGTTTTTTAGTTATACATTAAAGCAGAATCCATTTTGATATAATTATACAAGGGTGGTATCTATCTTATTCTAATAAGAATCCCATTTTTATGGATTTATATGATGATGGGTTTCACTATGTTGTTTTCATATGTGTATAAGGGAAAATTATGTCATTTTAATTTTCGTATCCCCCCCTTCCTTTTCCCATTTTCCAATCCACTGCACTTCTAACGTAACCACTCCCTCTTATTGGGGGTTAGCTTCTACATATCAGAGAAAATATTAGACCTGTAAATTTTGGGACTGGCTTGCTTCACTTAGCATGATAGTCTCCAGGTCCATTTATTTGTTGGAAAATGTCATAAAGTCATTCTTATTTTTAAATATTTTTTTAGTTGTCAATAGACATTTATTTATTTATATGCAGTGCTAAGAATTGAACCCAGTGCCTCACTCATTCCAGGTAAGCAAGTGCACTACTGCTGAGCCCCAGCCCACCAAAAAGTCATTCTTTATGGCTGAATAATACTTCATTCATATATATATATATATCACATTTCTTTATCCATTCATCTGTTAGAGGTCACCTCAGTTGGTTCCATAGCTTAGCTATTATGAATCAAGCTACTATAAAATATAATGTGGCTGTGTCACTGTAATATTGTGATTTTAAATATTTGTGGTATATGCAGAGGAGTAGGATACCTGGGTGAAATGTGATTCCATTCCAAGTTTTTTGAGGAATCTCCATATTGTTTTCCAGAGTGTTTGGACCAATTAGAAGTCCTACCAAAAATGTATAAGTGAACATTTTCCCCCACATCTTCAACAACATTTGTTGTTACTTGTATTCTTGACAATTGCCATTCTGATTGAAGTGAGATGAAATCTCAGTGTGGTTTTAATTTGCATTTCTCTAACTGCTACAGATGTTGAATATTTTTTCATACTTTTTTGTGACAATTTGTATTTCTTCTGTGAAGTGTCTGTTTAGTCCCTTTGCCCATTGAATAACTATAAGCTCATATCACTGGAAATTAATACTCTACCTATAGTACAGGTGGCAGAAATTTTTCCCCAATTATGTAAGCTCTCTGTTCACATTCTTAATTGTTTCCTTTGCTGTGAAGAAGTTTTAGTTTGACACGATCCTTTTTATTGATTCTTGCTTTTACTTCATGTGCTTTAATGGTCTTATTAAGAAAGTCGGTTCCTGACCTGATATATTTGAGAGTTGGGCCTACCTTTTCTTTTAGTTTGTGCAGGGTTTCTGGTCTAGGTCCTTGATCTACTTTCTGCTTGGTCAACTTTGAGCTGATTTCCAGTTTTACCAGCACCATTTGTTGAAGAGGCTATCTTTTCACCAACGTCTGTTAGTGGAGCCTGTGTCTACTATGAGGTAACTGTACTTTTGTGGGTTTATTGTTTTGCCTTCCATTCTATTCTAGTGGTCATCTTGCCTTTTTTCGTGCCAAGAACTATCAACACAATGAAAACCAATCATTATCACCAACATAGAACCCTTTCAATAGAACAGCACAGGCAGAAGCTAGATGAGAATGGTCTGAGGATGACAATTTAAAAACATAAATATATTCAGAAGGTTTACAAAATATTTATAATATTATTCTGTAAAAAATATAGGGTAAAGTGATATTTCAGGGGCAGGAGGATTAGAATCCTATAAGATGTGTTAGAGGCTTTTGTGTTTGTCACTTTCATTAAGAGAATAACTATAAGCTCATATCCTGAGGAGGACAGTATATCAGAAGAGTTTGGCAAAACAGAAAATGAAGGATGGAGGTACAATTCAGCATCTGCAGACTCCAGTCAATGTTTGGATGGTGGGGCGGGATCTAAACAGCACGTGAGCCATTGACCTGAAAAGGGAGCTTTCTCCATTTAAGCAAATGAGAACATATATAGTCGCAGCTTTTGGTTTTTCACTTGATTCTTTGTCTAGATTTGGGAACATAATCTCTGAAGGATTCTGCTTTCTAGAGGTGCTCTGAGAGTGAAGTCACTTATTAGGAGATGAATGAGGACATTTTGATGATACCTAGGAAAAACTGTGCAATTACTACTTTAGAAAAGGTAGAGTAGATGGACCAAAAATTAAAGAGGGAAAAGGGACTGGAATTTTGAGCACAAAATTGAGCTCATATGATGATTTGGGAGAAGTACTAATTAATTCTCTCATATGGTTTTCCTCAGCAGAAGTCACTAGGCATGTAAGAGGTAAAGAAAATGAGAAGATAGAGAGGAAATGAAAGAAAGAAGAGGAGGAAGAGGAGCAGCAATGATGTGAGGAGGTGTCAGTACTATGCTCAGTATTTTGCCTGATTGGTCTACTTAACCCTCCCAATCTTAGTAAGTGGACACTTTTATTATTTCCATTTTATTACAGATAAAGAAAAGAAGGTCCCAGGTCAAATAAATTGTCAAAATTCTCACAGTTAAATATCCAAGCCTAACTTGAACCATGGACTATCTAGCATAGCACTCCAGCCAGAAAATTTGCCACTGGCATGATTACCTTCTATAAAATCAATAATGTTCGTTGTGAATTTAGAAGAAAAAAAGTAGTGTTTTTTTTTTTTTTTGCCCTGAAACTGTGGTTACTTTAAGGGTGACATGGTTAAAGCGAAGAAAATGAATAATATTATATAGGTTGCACAAAGGTGAACCAATGAAGTATGGTTTAAACTTCAACATAATTAAGAATTACTAAAGTCTTCTGGGTTGTTAGAGAGCCAACATAAATACAAGTTTCAAGAAGTTAAGTCAGAAAACAAAACAAAACAAAAAAGAACATGAAGAAACCAATTACAACTATTTTGTGTTCATGTAGAGATTTGTACATCATGCCTGCCAAAACACAAAACCAAGGAGAAAAAAAAAAAGCAAATGTTTAGTATAAAAGGATATTCAATTGGTCAAAAAAAAATCAATGTAGGCACTCTTTTGTGTACCCCCCAAATTAAAGTTTTATTCATAGCAATTTATCAGACTGTTGATAAAACATAATTTTAAAGATCTTCTACCATCTTAATCAGCTGAGTCTTCAAATAGCCAAACTTAAGGCAGGTTGACTTAAGCATGCAAAGACAAAAACCAGTTCATGAAAGATAATGTAGATATATTACATATATTAAGTCAAATACATAAATTTAATAATATTCAAAACACTAGAGGAGTATTAGTCTGAACATATTTATGCTCTCTGTGTAGTTAAAATAATACATACAAATATACATAATTTTATAACATATTTGCCTGTGATGTGACAGAAAATGTACAGATTATATATTTGAATAATACCATATGTTATTTTTTAAAATCAGAAAATTTGTTTTGAAAATGAAAAAGGCTACATAATTTTGAGATATTTATATGTCCAGCATCACATGAGAAAATAAGGAATTTTTCCTACATTTAGTACCGACCATTGATATACTTCTGTGGATTTTCTAGCAGCATAGCTTTCTTGGGAAGACTACCCCACCTGTACCCATGATCCATTTTCCGGGCTTTAGAGTCAGCCAGTATTTGTAGGTCCTTCTCCCCCTTTCTCAGTTGATCAGCTGAAGGTTGGCTTTTGATCTGTCCTAGCCCTGATGAGTCACTTCCTGAGCAATGAAACCATTGATACCAACAACAAAACCGAGGGAGAATAAATCTCACTTCTATAGAGAAATTCCGACCAGGAATGATTAAATCCAGGTGGCTAGCATTCAATCTTAATCCTAGTTGTCTTCTGTGTCCTGCTAAGAAGCAGCCCTTGGCACGATTTGACTGTTGACCCCCTGAGGATCCTGAGTCTACAGAAGATCCATTTTTAGAAAGTTCTATAGATAGCTAGACTTATGCCACTTCAAGCACCAAATTCAGATAAACACCTTGTCTGTACTGGTGCTTCTATTAATGCAAAGAATCAGTCAAAGATTGTATAATGTCAGCTGAGGGAGAAGTAGTTTTAAAGTAATAAGGAATAAAATGCATTTACCCTTTAAAAATCCATTTTGAATGGGATGCTTAAAATTCTGACTTCTTGCCTACTTCAAAACACCCCAGGTTATAAAATACTAATGTTACAAAGTAAGTGGAGCTCATCTCTAATGAATAGATGTCAATAGATTAGCATTTTAAGTATGGGATGACAGCATGATTGCAATAAACATCTGTAAAATTATTGCTTTTCATCTACATTAATTTGCTAAATGACTGCCATGCAAATAGCCCCAAACCATAAATAAAAAAAAGCATTCAGAAATCATTAGTAAATTAGACCTTGGTTACCTGATTTAAAAATCAGAAAAGAAATTAAGTGTGTTGATGCATAACCTACAGTACTAGAATATAATGAGGAGGTACAGGTTAGTGGAAACCAGGGCACTTTTGTGTCCAAGGAGAATTTCAGAGAATGAGTGCATGCTGTTTTTAGTGGTTATTCTTGGCTATTTAAAAAGAGATTGATGTATATGACTGTGCTGTAAAAGAATGTTTCACATGCTGTGACACAGTAGTTACCTTTGAATTTCTGCCTATGGATATGAGTTTGTATATTGATATTGTTACAATGTGCTGAGATTATACGGACGTCATAGCTACTATAACCATCTTTCTGAGAAGTTGATGCCGAAAAGCAGAGTGGGTGAGGGGATGAGTGAAAAATATAGGACACTGGGTAAGTACAGTCCTATTTGGTTCTATTTCTATGCTTCAAACATGCCTGTCAGATATTTAGAAAATAAAAATCATACACAGAGAGTGGATAGTGTTTAAAATAATATTAATAACAATCACTAGGTACACAGACACTGCCAATCACTCTTCTAAACTTATTAAAGCAATTATCTAATTCACTTAATTTTCTAACAATCGTATGAAGAAAATATTATGACTATTTCCTTAGAGAAGAGAGACTTATTTGAGTCTTGAAGTAACTTTATTGATATAACAATATCATAAGAGGTTTAGGGACATGTCCTTGTGTTTAACTCTAATGGCCATACTTTCAACCTACCTGTGACACTACTTTAAGAAAGGTAGACTATTTACTCTGGCTCCAGCTTCCTCCCATCTTTTTGTCTGGCATCTCTATAATTTGTATGCTGCTTAGCACACTGTATTTACAATAATCATTTGATAAGTGAATGAATGGATCATATCCTTGTTTTATCTGCTATTATTCACGATCTCATTTGATGTCATTTTTGCATTTATGGAAATTAAGCCAAAGAATTTAAATTCTTCGTTGTTAACTTGGGGAAAGCTCATATTAACTTGCTAGTAATTGCTCCACAGGTATATGGTCATGTATTCTCTTTTACTTAAATTCTAAGGAAGTTTTCTCATCCTTGTTTATTTTATAGCTATTAAGATTACATCTTTAATAGAATTACAAAATTCACTTTCATGAAAATCAACCCAACGGTAACTATGTTAATTGGAGTGATTTTTAAAAATATCTTTCTGAATGTTCCATGAAAAAACATTGATTTCAGGAAAATTTTGAATATATAAGCTACAAAAGAATTTGAATATATAAGCTATAAATTTGAATATATAAGCTACAAAAGACCATGACACAGAAGATGAACTCAACACAAATGAAAAAGTTATTGTTGGGGCTGGAGTTGTGGCTCAGTGATGGTGCTTGCCTGGCATGCCTGAGGCACTAGGTTCAGGTCTCGGCACCACATACAAATAAATAAAATAAAGGCCCATCAACAACTTAAAAAAATATTGTCTAAATTATTAATTTGGAGAAAAAAGTGTAAGGATTATTTGGTGTATGATATAGTAATTTAAAATTGAAATGTTATAAATTTCTTAGAATATCTGCATAGTGAATGTAAGATTAAGTCATGGTAAAATTCTAAGAATATTTCTAAGACATTAAGTGTAACTCTATCAAGATAGAGAGCTAGGAAATACAAAATATTTTATTGAAATTCTAGTTTAGTTAACCAAAATTGAATAATGAAGAATAGGCTTCTCATATGGCAACATTTTAATAATTCTAGCCTTCTGAAAAAACTCCAGAGGTTAAGGATGATTTAAGACTATACTAGGGACAAGAGAACTGAATTTGGGGCTATTACATTGTTATGTACTATTTAGTACACATACACAACATACACACAATATCCACAGATTACAAACAAATGCTCATATAAAATATGATAGTGGGCCCTTGAGGCACTTTAAATGGAACCAACCCATATGAAACCTAATCAAGAATACCTGCTACCAATGGATGGAGCAAGTTAAATGATGGCACCTGCCAATAACACCTGCCCTTGCCCTGAAAGAGATATATTAAATATTATTGTCATTTGAAAGTAGTTAAAAGAGTTATAGAATATGAGATATGACTATATTCTAGAATATCCAAATGGTATAAAGATTTTAGTTCCAGTTACTACTTAGAAAAATTGTATATGTAAATACCAATGTAATCAAGGGCATAATGGGATCATGCCTTTCTAATTGTGAGAAAATGTATTTTCAGATAACATTTTATGAAAGAGGTTGAGAACAACATTAAAATATAAGTTGGTAGATAAGTAATGAATTGCATTTAAGTAATTAGGAATTTATAAATACTGTCTATATCCTTGTAAAAAACAGGTAGAAAATTACATTTTTAGGTAATCATACATAAACAAACAAGTGATCATAACTTTCTAAGAGTCTGTACCTGACCTAAAGCAAAATTAAAAAAAAAAAAGTTAAATGGATTTTTTTTCTATAGGAGCTGAAGAATATTGCTAGGCAGATGAAACTGCTAAACAGCACATGTTGTGTTTCCCTCCTCTGGTTATTGTTAATAGAAAAAAAAATTAATGTAATTATTTAGATGTGTCACTCAGAAGAACTCTGCTATTGCACAATATTTATTTGATATTCAAAATTATTTGTAATAGTTCAATTTATTATGTAAGACTTCAGAGAATATTGCTGCAATTTTTCTTTAAAAAATAATAAAATACAACTCTATAAGTCTGAGGCAGATTCAGAGGGGAGATGTCATGAAGTTAATTTCTTTTGGGCACACCTCTCCCCTGTCTCTCAGGGACCCTGTGTGGATCAGCAGCTCCATTGGCTGGACAGGTTTAGCAGTGCCAAGCTGGAGTTGGCTGGTGGGTGAGACCTGTGACCACACTGGCTCAAGAAGCCATCTCTGAGGGCTGGAGTTGCAGCTCAGTGGTGGAGCACTCACCTAGCACGTGTGAGGTCCTGGGTTCGATCCTCAGCACCACATAAGAATACATAAAAAAATAAAGGTGCAATGCCTTTGTGTACAATTACAACTAAAAAATAAACAAATAAATAAATGAATAGAAGCCATCTCTGCATCTCAGTTCCATCCTATATCCATGGATATAAATACAGAATCCCTGAAGCCTTTTGTATATTTTGATAAAGGAAGCTCACTTTCCACTGGACTCAAAAGACAGGAAATAATAATAAATGTTATTTTTTAATATTTTATTTTTTAAAAAAATAGTTATACCTGACAGTAGAATGTATATTGGCAGAATATACATAAATAAAGTATAACTTGTTCTATTTAGGTTCCCACTCCTGTGGTTGTACATAATGTGGAGTTGCCTTAGTCTTATATACAAATACAAGGCTAGGAAAGGTATGTACAATTAATTCTATTGTCTTTCCTATTCTCATCTGCACTTTCTTTCCTTTATTTCCCTGTGTCTAATCTATTGGAATTACATTCTTCCCCTCCCTATCCTCCCTTGTTATGGATTAGCATCTACATATGAGAATATGAAAATTCAGCCATTGGTTTTTATTTACTTTTTATTGTCCAGTTCCATCTATTTCCCAGAAAAGGCTGTAATGCCATTCTTCTTTATACCTGAGCAATAGTCTATGGTGTATATATACATTTTGTTTATCCATTCATCTGTTGAAAAACATAGTTTCCATGGCTATTAGAAATTGAGCCACTATGAACAATAATGTGGCTGCATCAGTATAGCACACTGATTTTAAGTCCTTTGGGTATAAACTGAGGAGTGGGATAACTGAGTCAAATGGTGGTTCCATTCTAAGTTTTGTAAGAAATCTCCATACGGCTCTCCAAAGTGATTGCACCAATTTGCAGTCCACCAGCAACTTATGATTGTGTTTTTTCCCTCCTCTGCCTCTCCAACATTTACTATTGCTTATATTCTTTTTTTTAATTTTCAATAAGTCATACCTTTTATTTTATTTATTTTGTTTAATTTTTATTTTTGGTTGTTCAAAACATTACATAGTTCTTGACCAATCATATTTCACACTTTGATTCAAGTGGGTTATGAACTCCCATTTTTACCCCATATACAGATTACAGAATCACATCAGTTACACATCCATTGATTTACATATTGCCATACTAGTGTCTGTTGTATTCTGCTGCCTTTCCTATCCTCTACTATCCTCCCTCCCCTCCCCTCCCCTCCCCTCGTCTTTCTCTACCCCCTCTACTGTAATTCATTTCTCCCCCTTGTATTATTTTTCCCTTTCCCCTAATTTCCTCTTGTATATAATTTTGTATAACCCTGAGGGTCTCCTTCCATTTCCATGCAATTTCCCTTCTCTCTCCCTTTCCCTCCCACCTCTCATCCCTGTTTAATGTTAATCTTCTTCTCCTGCTCTTCGTCGCTACTCTGTTCTTAGTTACTCTCCTTATATCAAAGAAGACATTTGGCATTTGTTTTTTTAGGGATTGGCTAGCTTAGCTTCACTTAGCATAATCTGCTCTAATGCCATCCATTTCCCTGCAAATTCTATGACTTTGTCATTTTTTAATGCAGAGTAATACTCCATTGTGTATAAATGCCACATTTTTTTAATCCATTCATCTATTGAAGGGCATCTAGGTTGGTTCCACAGTCTTGCTATTGTGAATTGTGCTGCTATGAACATCAATGTAGCAGTGTTCCTGTAGCATGCTCTTTTTAGGTCTTTAGGGAATAGACCAAGAAGGGGAATAGCTGGGTCCAATGGTGGTTCCATTCCCAGCTTTCCAAGAAATCTCCATACTGCTTTCCAAATTGGCTGCACCAATTTGCAGTCCCACCAGGAATGTACAAGTGTACCCTTTTCCCCACATCCTCGCCAGCACTTGTTGTTGTTTGACTTCATAATGGCTGCCAATCTCACTGGAGTGAGATGGTATCTTAGGGTGGTTTTGATTTGCATTTCTCTGACTGCTAGAGATGGTGAGCATTTTTTCATGTACTTGTTGATTGACTGTATGTCCTCCTCTGAGAAGTGTCTGTTCAGGTCCTTGGCCCATTTGTTGATTGGGTTATTTGTTATCTTATTGTCTAATTTTTTGAGTTCTTTGTATACTCTGGATATTAGGGCTCTATCTGAAGTGTGAGGAGTAAAGATTTGTTCCCAGGATGTAGGCTCCCTATTTACCTCTCTTATTGTTGCTTTTGCTGAGAAAAAACTTTTTAGTTTGAGTTAGTCCTATTTGTTGATTCTAGTTATTAACTCTTGTGCTATAGGTGTCCTATTGAGGAATTTGGAGCCTGATCCCACAGTATGTAGATCGTAGCCAACTTTTTCTTCTATCAGATGCCGTGTCTCTGATTTGATATCAAGCTCCTTGATCCATTTTGTGCATGGCGAGAGAAAGGGATTCAGTTTCATTTTGTTGCATATGGATTTCCAGTTTTCCCAACACCATTTGTTGAAGATGCTATCCTTCCTCCATTGCATGCTTTTAGCCCCTTTATCAAATATAGATAGTTGTAGTTTTGTGGATTGGTTTCTGTGTCCTCTATTCTGTACCATTGGTCCACCCGCCTGTTTTGGTACCAGTACCATGCTGTTTTTGTTACTATTGCTCTGTAGTATAGTTTGAAGTCTGGTATCACTATACCGCCTGATTCACACTTCCTGCTTAGCATTGTTTTTGCTATTCTGGGTCTTTTATTTTTCCATATGAATTTCATGATTGCTTTCTCTATTTCTACAAGAAATGCCGTTGGGATTTTGATTGGCATTGCATTAAACCTATAGAGAACTTTTGGTAATATCGCCATTTTGATGATGTTAGTTCTGCCTATCCATGAACAGGGTATATTTTTCCATCTTCTAAGATCTTCTTCTATTTCTCTCTTTAGGATTCTGTAGTTTTCATTGTATAAGACTTTCACCTCTTTTGTTAGGTTGATTCCCAAGTATTTTATATTTTTTTGAGGATATTGTGAATGGAGTGGTTGTCCTCATTTCCATTTCAGAGGATTTGTCACTGATATACAGGAATGCCTTTGATTTATTCGTGTTGATTTTATATCCTGCCACTTTGCTGAATTCATTTATTAGCTCTAATAGTTTCTTTGTAGACCCCTTTGGGTCTGCTAGGTATAGAATCATGTCACCTGCAAATAGTGATAATTTAAGTTCTTCTTTTCCTATTTTTATGCCTTTAATTTCTTTTGTCTGTCTAATTGCTCTGGCCAGTGTTTCGAGAACTATATTCTTGATAATTGCCATTCTGACTGAAGTGAGATGGAATCTCAGTATAGTTTTAATTTGCATTTCTCTAATTGCTAGAGAAGTTGAACATTTTTTTCATACATTTTGTTTTGATCATTTGTATTTCTTCTTCTACGATGTGATGTGTCTGCTTAGTTCCTTTGCCCAACTATTGATTGTGTTATTTGCTTTTTGGTGTTAAGTTTTTAAGTCTTTTGTAAATCCTAGAGACTAATGCTCTGAGGTGCAGATGGAAAAGATTATCCTACATTCTGTAGGTTCTCTATTCACATTCATGATTATTTTCTTTGGTCTAAAAAAGCTTTCAGTTTGATATCATCACATTTATTAATTCTTGATTTTACTTCTTGCTTTAGGAATCTTATTGAGGAAGTCAATGAATTCCTAAGCTGACATGATAGAAATTTGGTTTTACTTTTTCTTCTAGTATGTGCAGGGTATCTGGTCTAATGCCTAGGTCCTTGATCCACTTTAAGTTTGATGAGGGTGAGAGGGATTAAATTTCATTCTACTGCATATGGATTTCCAGATTTCACAGCACTATTTGTTGAAGAGACTATCTCCAATGTATGCTAGTGGCACCTTTATCTAGTATTAGATAATTGTATTTATGTGCATATGTCTCTGTGTCTTCTATTTTATTTTTATTTTTTTGGGGGGGGGTGTGTGTCTGTTTTGTGCCAACACCATGCCATTTGTGTTACTATAGCTCTGTAGTATTATTTAAGGTCTGGTATTGTGATACTTCTTCCATAACTTTTTTTTTGCTAAAGATTGCTTTGCATATTCTGGGTCTCTTATTTTCCCAACTGAATTTCTATGAAGAACATCACTGGAATATTAATAGAAATTGCATTAAATTTGTATGGTGCATTTGGTAGTAAGGCCACTTTGACAATATTAATTCTGCTTATCTAAGAACATGGGAGATATTTTCATCTTCTTAATTTTCTTCAATTTCTTTCTTTAGTAGTCTTTAGTTTTAATGTAGAGTTCTTTCACCTTTTTTGTTAGATTAAATGACATGTTTTTTTTAAATTTCTTGCTTTTATCTAATTGCTCTGGCTATGATTTCAAGAATATATTAAATAAGAGTGATGAAAGAGGGTATCCCTGTCTTGTTCCAGTTTTTAGATGGAATGTTTTCCATTTATCTCCATTTAGAATGATGTTGGCCTTGGGTTTAACATATATAGTTTTTACAATGTTGAGGTTTGTTCCTACAATCTGTAGTCTTTTTCTTGTTATTGTTTTAGTGTTTTTAATGTGAATGGATGCTGTGTTTTGTCAAATGCTTTTTCTGTATTGATTGAGCTAATCATGTGATTCTTGTCTGTAAGTCTATTGAAGTGATAAATTATGCATATTGATTTCCATATGTTGAGCCATATGGAAATGAATTCCACTTGATATCAGCCTGAAGTTTTATTTCCTTGGTCTGTCTTTGATTTGAGGTTCAGGGTGATACCAGTTTCAAAGAATGTGTTTGGAGGGGTTCCTTCCTTTTCTATTTCATGGAAAAATTTCATGGAATAAGTCTATAATAATGTCTTATATATTCAAAGGGAATAACTGGATATAATTTAAGATGTTATGCAACATGCATGACTGTATTGTTTGTATACCTAAAAATATAAATGACCTGTACATCAGAATTTTATGAGTTTAACAATATTATCAGTGTAATAGTATTTTATAAATAAATAAATCTTCCAAATATCTAGGTGAATATTATTAATCACTTAGCTGAGTAACATTTTTTGATAATGTGTCATTATTTTACATTGTAACAAATAGGAATAAACAACAGTAAGATAAAAATGAAACTATAAATGTGATTCGATAATTTTTATGTATTTTCCAGTTTTCTTAAGCATACAGAAGTAGCATGATCATTATAATCACCACTACCTAGGTTGAACATCATATAATCTCATTTTTTTCCCATGTTATAATAGTTTAATACACAAAAGTAGGTGGATAAACCTGGTAATGCCCAGGATTACCCAGAAAGTAAGATATTTCAAAATGTCCAAGTAGTGCTGAAATGTATCTTGAGTCATTTAAAAGTTATTTACTTGGCTGAATGGGGAAAATGTGAACATTTTCATGAGAATATTAGTCATAATTAATTTTTATACATTAAAAATTATGTGTATTTAATCACATTTGGGAGGAGTCAAGTTAGTACCAAGTGCAGGAACAGGTACAGATAGATAGTTATAATACATAATATTTGGATTTTTAAAGTTGAAATTTTAAGTTTAGTTTTATTTTTATTGGTGCATTATAATTATGTATATTTGTATAATTTATTATGTCATCTTCATTTGTACACATAATATAATTTCATACAAGTGGTTGATTTTTAAACCAAATTTTGATGGAAGTATGTTAAAATGTTAGTACTCCATTAATATCTTTCTTCCTTAAAAATTTGATTTTACATTGTAGGCTTATAGTATGCTTTGTTGTTAGTGAGGGATGGTATGTTAGTCAGCTTTTTGTTTCTGTGAACAAAATAACAGATAAGAGCAACTTAAATGAAGAAGATTTATTTTGGGTCACAGTTTCAAACATTAGACCCCTGGTTCCATTGCTTTGAATCTGAGGTAGAGAAAAGTATGATGGTAGAAGGGCATGGCAGAGCACAGTTGTTGAACTCGTGGCAATTTGGAAGAATTGGAAAGTATATTCAGGAACAAGTTATGGTTCTCAAGGCCAAGTCACCAATGAATTAATTCCTCTGAATATGCTCCAACTGCCTAGAATCACCTCCCAGAATTCTGAAAATTATTAGTCTATCAAATAAATTGATAAGCATAGAGATCTCATGATCCAATCATTTCTCAAAAAGTCCACTTTTGAACATTGCTGCACTACCTTCAACATATGAATTTTGAGAGACTTGCAAGGCACAAACCATAACAACTGGGGAAAACAATGGATAAGTAATCTCAGTAATTTTGAAAATTTCAGAAAGAGTTTCTAGTATTGCTTACACCTGAAGATCAGATGGAAACCTGCTCTAATATTGAACCATAGACAAATGATTGGATAAAAGTCCTAAGAGAAATGATGAAGATAGAGGCTCAATCGGCTTGATCCTATAAGGAAAAAAGCAAAGTAAATAAACCTTAAATTTCTATATTTTAAGTGATAATTCAAAAAGTGCTCCATAGATTCCATGAATTCATTCATATGTGGCAAATATCTAGCAGTAGCTCTAAAAAGGACCATGTAACAGGTGAAAATAAATCAATTGAACAATTACTATCACTTCATTTACATGTAACTAATTACATCACAATTGCCTGTTCTGTTAAAATAATTTTAAAAAGAGTGATAACTGAATATATATCTATACCTATAATCCTCCATGAACTTATGTATGCATGTAAATATGGATCTACCTACCTACTTGTGTATGTATGTATCTTTATTCCAGCACACCTCATTCTGATCAACTGTCACAGCCAAAGACTATCAAACAGGCACAATATTTAGATTCCAAGTGTGAACTATCAGAAACTGCAATTCAGCAGAAGTAATGAAAATGGAGGTGGATAGCAGAATGGAAGGAAATCTGAGGCAGGAAGGATCATGGAGAGCAGACTTCTCATAAAGGCAAACAACAAAAACATTTTAAAAGAGAGTTATGCCCTGAGGCATCACTTATTTGCCACCACAGTAACCTTGGAAAGCTAGGTGATTAGTGGATTTATCTAAGAGAGGCAGAGGAGTGGTTTTCAGAGATGATCTGAATTTTGGAAAACAGTCTACCTCTTTGGCAGTTGGAAATAGACTATTAAAACTGCAAATTCAAAAAAGAATAAATCTGAAAACTCATCAGTACTGAACAACACCATAGCCCTTCTCCCCATATAGGAACTTATTTATGATTTAGCAATTTTCCTGATTTCAGAGGCCTTATTAAGCTTGCCCGTTACTCCTATCTAAAATTTTTATATTATTCTCAGTATAGCACAAATATATTCACATCTCTGTCTTCTTATGCTTATTCTGTATTTATTATTCCTTTTCTATTTTCAGTGTGTTTCAGTGTATTACCTGGTTTATACTCTTTATCACTTTCTATCTTTAAAAACCCAACTAAAATACCTTTCTCCTTTCAGTCTCCTATGACTACTCAAATCCTCATTGACTCTTCATTATCATTTGATAAAAGATCATTTCATTTCTGTTTACAATCATTGTGTACCAGTCCTGACAGTGAAACAGAATGTGAACCTCTAAAGGCTGAAGCATTACTTATGCCTTCAGTTAGGGCAGCACAGACTCACTAGGTGTCACAGGGGAAAGTATTTACTACAGGAGAGGCCTTAAGTCAATGTAGGCAGACCTCAGGGAGTGAAAGCTTCTAATGGTTAAAATTAGGAAAACAAGCCATCCACCAGTTTTTCTGAAGCACCAGCAAGGGTTAAAAGACAGGGACATGCTGAAGACAGTTGGACCTGTTCACCAAAGCCACACTCTAAAGTCTGTGGGAAACAGTTGTCTGCAGAGTTAACACTGCCTTGTGTCTGCTGATAGTCCTGGGGCTGCTACTATGCAACAGAAATGGACCACAATCAGGAAGAAAGGCTGGACACAGAGCACAACAATGAAAGGATGAGCAGGAACCTGCCACTGTATCTCTTATCACCATTTCTGACCACAGTAGAAATTCATGGTCAGTGTTTTATTTCTACCTCCCAAATGTCATATGAACTATTCTCTGCACCCCTTAACTCTAGTATCATACAAGAAAAGTGATTCCCATATTTACTAAACTTATGGGAGAATTTGGCTCAACAAATTAAATTGTTACACTTCAGAGTCCCCAGTGCAGCACCTAACAGTAACAGACCTTGTTGGTTCTTTATTTGCACTCACTCATTATATACTTATTGATTGCCCACATATTTATGTGTATAATCACTGAGTTGAAAGTAAGCAATATTTTGAAAACATTTTCATATAGCTGTAATGAGGGTAAACAGAAAAAAGTGAATCATTTTTATCTAAGCATATCTAATATTTTTAGACACTGCATATTTTTACATAAACTATTCATATAAAATTAAGTAGTTAAAAATACTCTCCATTTATGTTTTCTTTATATTTCCTTTTTAAACTAGTTGTCTAACTAAAATAGTCATTTAAAACTGTGTTGGAAATACTAGCTGTGTTTCACTAGCCAAACTGTCTGTATGATTTGTTTATATAGTATATTCTGTGTATTTAATCATTGTTCTGCATTATGCCATTGTCAAAAAAGTGATAGCAAATATATGCAATCAAACATGGTAAATTTGTTTTCATTAGAAAGCTTTTCAATTGCAATTCTGTTTTACTTCCTAATCTTCTTATATGTAACCTCTAGAAGCTGCTTGAAGATGAGAGGCACACAGATTGCCTGGCTGCTTCTTATTTCTTCCCCTGGGATTTTTCTGCTCCTTCCAGCAAGCTTAAAATAATCTCTACATAAACAAATCTATTCTTTTGTATTTCTTAGCCTTATCTATCAAGTCCATTTCAAGAGTGTGAATACGAACAAAATAATGATATGGATTGAGAGATTCACTAAGACTTACACCAGACTTGAATATTAATGGGGTAAATTCTTGGCTTGTGGGAAGGCAAATTATCAGAGAGGACCATATTTGTATTTTGTATAATGATATCAGACACTTGATTTTTTATTGGTTTCAGTGTAATAAATACATAAATCTAATAAAACGGACCAAATTGTATATTAAATGTAACAGATTTACTCACAAGTTATCAATTATCTGGTAACATTTTATGTATCTGTAATGCTAAAATATTTAACATATTTTTCATTCCTACAAAATATAATGGAATAAAAGTAATCAAGACATTCAGAAATATTCAATTATTACCATAAGACTAGAAGACCTGGTTAGCTTCTGCCCAAATCACTGATTTAGGTAAAAGGAAAATCTTCCAGGTGGACCTAGCATTACTAAGAAACACACACACACATATGTGCATGCATACACATGAATATCTAAATACAAAAAATTAAAATGGATAAAAAATTTAGTTAATAACTTGTATGTTTATATGCTTGTGTGATTGCTCTTTTTAAAAATCCCAAAGGTAACATATATTTTTATATAATAATATTAAATACTGAGACAAAAGTTTAGGTATTCAGGTTACATACATGAATACAATACCTTTGTATTTTTTATTTTTTAGATTTTATATATTCGAATATTTAAAAACAAATTAGAATACCAAACATTTCAAACCTATAATGGATTTATATTTATGATTATTAAAAGAATGAGCTAATCTTTGAATGGTTAAAAAATAACCTGAATTATTATTTCCACTTATTTAAAGTAAGAAGTGAATAAATGGATTTTAGAGTAACATAATGAATGAACAAATAAACCTAGATATATAAGGAGAGATCTATGTGAAAACTCCATTCTCATGATTTCACAGTGCAAGAAGAAAACGGAAATATGATAACTGTATATCTTATGTTTAGAATTTAATTATTTGCAAAGTAACTTTTTTCTATGTTTCTTTTCATGAAAACATAAAAATGAGCACATATTTTTTAAAAAATCAATATATGGGTAAAGAAAATAAGTACACTGTAATATTACATGAATAGCCAACCCTCAAGTAGCTTTTTATAGTACTTTTAGTGCATCCATAATTTCTGAGTGGTCACCTTCTCTTCCTCTCTTTTTAAAATTTAATTAAACCTACTTTTTAGTTGATACATAAAAATATAAAATTGTAAATGTTAATGGGTGACAGACAATGTTTTTACATGTATACATTGCATAATGGTTAATTCTAGTTAAACATAATTATTATCTCAACAATTTATCATTTGTGGTAAAATCTTTTATAATTCTGCTTTCTAGCTTTTTGAATTATACAATATATTTCTGCTATTGCAACACCACAATGACCATAGAACTCTAGAACTTCTTTTCCTATCTAACTGAAACTTAACACCCTTTGAGCAAACATTCCCTATCTGTCCTCCCTCCTACACTCTACAGCCTTTGGCAACTGCTATTCTATTTTCACCTTCTATGGGATCAATATTTTTAGATTTTTATGTTAGTGTGATCATGTGTTAGTTATCTTTATGTGCCTGGAATGTATTATCTCTTGCCATGTGTGGAAAGTTCCAATATTCCTGTTTTGTTTTATTTACACATTATTTAGTTAGTTAGTTTATCAATTGACAAATAATATATATTTATTTTATGAAGTATTTTTGAAGTATATATATATTATTTAGTAAGTCTAGCTAATTAACATAAATATTACTCCACATAATTATCATTTTTATGGCATTGAGGGTCCGCAAAAAGTTAAAAATAGAAGACATCTGCCAGTATCTTAAAAATATGTAATTTTTATGTCTGTCTCATATTATTATGAATTTTAGCCTCAAAAGGCTCGTGGAAAAGACTAGAAATAATATTTTTATTTGAAGACATTTTTATTTTTATTTTTTTACTTAAGATTGTGTTTCACAAAAAGAATTTAAATCTTAAATGACAAATACCATAAAATATTTGATTGTATGATTTAGGAGTATCTCCTAATGGACTTCACTTTTATTTAAAAACTATTGAGTTATTATTTTATTATAATGTATTTTAAAACATAAATTATATAATTTATATAATCTCATAATTTAATTATATACTCCAGAAGGCTTTAGTTGTTAAAAAAAAATAAAAATAAAAATCGTTCTGACATTCTAAGTATAGGCAAGAATCTCTCTATCAATATCTTTGCTTCTCCATCAATGAAGTGTAACTAATGTTGCCAGATTTGGAAAGCAAAAATACTGATCTAATTTTAGCTTCAGATATACCTCAATAATTTTTAGTATAATTATGTCCTGAAGTTATGGGCCAGGCTACATGGACAATGACCAAAGAGACTCCATTTTGCCCTGAAACTCCATGTCATGTAAGAAATACTTCTCCCAGGGAAAGCCCCACCTCTGAACCCATCAACAGTTGCTTAGCCTAGGATGTTTGGCAACACAAGATAGCAATTCTTATACAATGTAAAAGTATTCTCTCTTTGCTTCCTGTTTTTCTTGGACAATGTACCCTGTCAGAGATTGATTGTCTAGATGTTAGTAACCATTCTTTAACTTGTACACAACTAGGAACATTTTGGTCAGATCTCTTTTCTGCTTATGATTTTAGATCTCATGATGTTTGTTTATGGTTTTGAATCATACCATCAGCCACTTATGCTTTAATAAGGTTTTGGACTATAAAAGGTGTACTCAAACCCTGGAAGGGGGTGGAAATGTGTAGACTTGCTGTCTACCCCTTGGCCCACCAGTTAGTGGATCCAGATCACCAACTGGTGAATAAAAGTTCTGTCTCCTGCTTTAAGATCTACTAAGTGATTTATTGCAATCTTGCCTTAATACTGAACATAGGAATATGACATACTATAAAAGTAATCATTGTTTAACTAACATTCACATTTAACAGAGCATCCTGTATTCAATCTGAAAACTTTGGCTCCAGTCTTGACTGTAAACACGATTTAAATAGCTTTTTCTCTCAGGGTCATACAGAGTTGTAAGCAGTTCTATGATGGGGAGAAAATGCTGAAGGCTTCAAATGAGGCCAACAAGCTGCATTTGCTTTTCATATAAAATATACCAAGCTAAATCCTTCAGGTGGTAATCTATTCTTACACAGCTTCAATTACAATATTGTAAATATTAGTTCATCTTTTTGTTGTACATTATGAATTATTCAACAAATTTATTTATTAATAAATACAAAGATGTATATCTGCTGAAGAATTCATTTAATAAGAATAGTTAAAAACAAAGCATAATAGGAATAGTTTTTTTTTATTTGTATCCAGAAAAAAAGAAAAAATGTAGACTCACTACTGCTTTTTCTTCTCAGATATGTTAATTAATTTTATTGTGTTTGTTTCCTAAGATATAAAGTAAGGGTAAATAAGATATACCCAAATGCAAAGGTATTTTGAATATGATAATGATTGCAGGAAAAAAAATGAAGTATAAACAGTGCTATGCATCAAAGAGAAGTATCCAAATGTTATGTAATTATCCACTGAAGTGAAATAGTTTTGTATAACCATTTGATTAAAAGAAAAATGTATTATTTCTTATTTATTCAGGAAGAAATCTTATAAGTGAGTATCATGACACATATCACTCTTTTTCTCATTTTGTCTGTAACTATTTTTTCTGAAAGGAATTTTAAAAGACTTACAGATGTCATTATCAAGTCACCATAACTTAGTCTGAGCTTCACATTAAATAATTTCTAACAACTTTATGGTAAAATGATTTTCTTCTACTCCGTTCATATGCCACTGTGACAGCAATTTTGAAACAATTCAAAATCTCATTTTGAGTTCACTAACGTTATCCCATTCTCAATTATTTACTCTAGATAATTTTATTACATTCCTTTGTTTTTATATATACAGAAAGTGGATTCAATTTTATTTATCAACTCAGTTTATTAGAAAATCTGTCAAATATGTACCTAGATTTTTCATAAATTTATGCCTTTTTAATTTTATTATCTTTTATGACAACCCAATTTTTTAAGAAAGTTGTAAAGTGGCTAATAATTTTTGTGTCTTTAAGTAATTCACTTAAAAATTAATTTTCTATAAAAAGAAATCATCACTGATTTAGTAAAAAGATAACTTATGCCATGGTTTCTATTCTCAAATTTTTCTACTTAATTTTTCTGTGTCATTTTAGTTATCTTGCAGCATAAATGACTATTGACTTAATTATGAAAATATTAGGCATAAAGTATATATTCCTTTGATACTATGTCATCAAAACAAAGAAAATGCAAGCTAGTTAACCAAAATGCAAAATGCACTAAAATGATTTAACATAAGTTTATGTACTTTTAATTCTTTTCAATGAATATTTTTTTTATTAGTTGCTCAAAACATTACAATGATCTTGACATATCATACATTTGATTCAAATGGGGTATGAAGATTTTTTTGATTATATAAAATATAATCAGCTTTTTGGAACATATCTATAAGATATATTTTTCTAATACACCCATTTTTTAAAGTGCTCTACAAACTCTTGGTTTCAGCCAAAACATCTACGACCATTTAAATAAGTCTAGAGATTTAATGTACAGCATGAGGTCTATTGTTGATGATATTTCATTAAAAACTGAAAATTTGTTATGTGTAAACTTTATGTGTCCTTTAATTATGCAAGATGATGGACATATTAATTGGCTAGAGTATACTAATTATTTCATTTTATATATATATATACATATATAATATATTATATTTTTATCTTGAATATACACAGTGCATATCTCTATAATGCATATGTCCAACCTGCCTCTGGATGTGTATGCATAAATGGCCATTCCAAATACAGGTGTCTTATTTTCTAAAATACCAGTAAGCACATGTCATGTGCTTGGTTCTTTGCTGAACTCGTTAAAAAAAAATATTGAGTGAAAACAAAACCAAACAAACAAAAAAACCCAGAATTCCTGATGTCCTCCAACTGAAGAATAGTGATTGCTCAAATAATTATAAAACAGATTATTAAATTTATGATGATTTTTTAAAAGAAAGGGGATTTGTAAGAATGTGTCAAAGAGAAATACAAGACCAGGTGTATGTTTATATTATCATAAATTTATAGGAAAACCCAGAAGAAAATGATCATGACAATTAATGTAAATTGATAAACCTTCATTAAGATCATTTTGTGGTAGTTTATGAAGCAAAGATGAGGCCGAGCATGGTGGCACACACCTATAATCCCAGCAGCTCAGGAGGCTAAGGCAGGAGGACTGAGAGTTCAAAGCCAGCCTCAGCAAATCTCATGTGCTAAGCAATTCAGTGAGACCCTGTCTCTAAATAAAAAGAAAAAATATGGCTGGGGATGTGGCTTAGTGGTCTAGTGCCTCTGATTTCAATCCCTGGTACCCTTGCCAACCCCACCCCCCCAAAAAAGAAACAAATATGAAAGAAGCTGAATTTTGGGTAGGTCTACTAAAATATTAAAATTGCCACCAATTATGAATCATAACCAGCATAACTTGTGCATTCCTAAGGTGAGATTACAAGATATCAATATCACAGAAGATAGAGCTTCTTGAAAAATGAGATAAATAAAAAGGTAAAAGCAGTAGCACCAAAGGAAAAAGTGTCAACATGTGTAGAATTTCTGTTTATTTCTCTAATTTTGGCTATGAACTATAACTGAGGAAGAACTTAAATATACTTTTAAAAACAATAGATGATATATGATCCATAGATAGATGCTTGGTTAGTTGGAATAGGTGAGATGAAGTTAATAATATATAGGTAATGAGTGAGTAGCAAGAATATAATAGGAAAAAAATGCTTATGTGAAGTAAGAAACAGGTTCTT
This sequence comes from Marmota monax, assembly GCF_021218885.2. Classification (NCBI taxonomy): domain Eukaryota; kingdom Metazoa; phylum Chordata; class Mammalia; order Rodentia; family Sciuridae; genus Marmota; species Marmota monax. The sequence goes on from NW_026692202.1 coordinate 7,042,748, forward strand.
AATATGTGAAATGAAATAGACACAGTTTTTTATTCCTGTTTCTATCATTCCAAGTGAAAATATGTTTATTTTTATTGTATTTCTTCCACTAATGGTCACTATTTATGAGCCACTCATGCTTTTCCATGTTTTATAGTGTCATACATAATTGATAGGAGCATAATTTTTCAGTACTGAATCGTTAAGAACTTGTTATTTTTAAAATAAGCTCCTCTATATTTCATATCAATACATTTTCTACAAGAAATTTGAACAATCCAGAATGGTTTGCACTATGGAATTCTTAAGTAATACCTTGCCATAAACTAGAAAAAGCTGTTGTGGAATTACCAGTACTCTCGATTTGTGGAATTTAATATGGAATTATTATTATATACCTCAGTCATGCAGGATATTTTAAGAAATATTATATACTTGTTCACAAAATGTTTGATAGGTTTTACTCCACAATTACAGGGTTTTGTTTTTTTTTTTGGCATATTGTCTCTTTACTGAGATTTATAAATTGCATAAAAATTCCATTATTTGCTATTATAATTTTCTAATTTTCTGCTGTGATCTTTATGGAGATATGTAGAGCACTGAAATAATTTGGTCTTAGTAGAACCTACAGATAAGAGGTGACTTTTTTTTCCTATAAAGTGACCTCTAGAATCTAGTACAGAACATTGTTAATTTTCTATCTCTTAGAAATCAGTGCAGCATCATTTCTTCCATGACCCAAAGTGAATTTCTCTTACTAGCATATAGGCAAACTATTTTACAATTTACAACTTGTTTAAAAATTCACCTAAATGTAAACAGTTAATAGCCATTCTTCCATGATCAATTACTTCTATAAAACCCCTTAAGATAAAATAAGTAAATGATAAAAACTAACTATATTCAACTCAAATTGTTCTGATAAACTTCCACCTCTCATGGTGGTGGAATGGTTGCTATCACACTAACATATATCAACAAATGGAAACATAATAAAATCATGTAAAGATATTGAGTACAATAGGACACCAAAACCTGTTGGATCTAGGAAAGAAGGGTGACGCATGGAGAGAAAGTTCTAATAAGCTTGTAATTTCCCATTGGTAGATGTAAATAATAGATTTTTACAATCTCTTTCTCCTTCTCTCTGGGAAATTGGCATAGGCTTAAACGTGTGTGTGTGTGTGTGTGTGTGTGTGTGTGTGTGTGTGTGAGAGAGAGAGAGAGAGAGAGAGAGAGAGAGAGAGAGAGAGACATATAATTTAAAAGAGTTAGAATATCAACTGTTCCAATAAGCAAAACTACACAGCTTACAAAATGACTTGCAATTGGTAAATTGCCTTTTGACTTGGATTTGGGCTTCTTTCTCTAAGTGTGCTGTAACTTGTAACTTATAGTTTCCTTTGCTGGATCCATAAAGATATGCTCAGAGAACTATTACAAGAGAGAATGGTGTTGGGTGTGGTGGTGCATGCCTGTAATTCTAGTGGATCTGGAGGCTGAGATAGGAGGATAACAATTTCAAAGCTAGCCTCACCAAGTAAGCAAGGCCCTAACCAACTTAGCTATACCCTGTGTCTAAATAAAAATATATATACTTTTATTTAAATGGTTGGAGATGTGGCTCAATGGTTAAGCACCCCTGGTGTTTATATTCAGTATCAAAAATTTTTAAAAAAGTACCAGTTCAATTGCTCATAAAACACCTTCACTTACAGTATAGCTTAAATGCATAACTGACCATTTTCTATCCTGTACTAAGAAACCTTGGTACTGGGATGACCTATTACAGATGTTTGAATTTAATTTTCCAAGTTAGCTGAAGCAGCAATTTCCAGACACTTGTCCATACTTATCTCCAATGGCAAGATGAAGTTTAAAGTCTCAAGTGAGATTTTGGGGCATGTGAAAGTATCATTTGGCAAGAGAGAGAGACAAAAGTTGAACTTTAGAATTTTCAAAGCAAGATGGAATTGATGGACTAAGATTCTAATAGAAATAAAACTTCAGAGAAGTGTGCCAAAATTTCTGCCTGCAGTTCCCTCCTACTTTTTGTTAGTTGGTAAGCCTCCTAAGCACCAGTGGAGAGACGAAGAAAATAATCAGGGACCTGACAAACGCAGCAAGATTTCAGTATTGTTTTACTCAAATTACTAAGTAATAAAACAACTAATTAAAAGCAGACTCTATTCTGAAAAAAGAAACACAAGGAACTAAGGTAATCCCCAAAATTAATAAAAATTTTAAAAAAACTATAGAAGAGAAATTGAATAATAATAATACTTGGGTAACTGAAGGAAAATGAACAATAAAATTTTACTTATTTTAAGGCCCTCATAACTTTGAAGCCAAATAGAGACATTATAATAAAGGATAATAATACCCAATTTCTCTCATGCATACAGATGTACAAGTTCTAAACCAGATATTAGGTAATGAATTCCAGCAATATATAAAAATGTTGCATTGCCAATAAGTAGACATTATTCTAAGAATTCTCAAATATTATATACAAATATGCAATACACACTTGCTTGGCATCCCTCATGCAGTAAATGATATTTAAAACAACTTTATGTTGACATGTACCCATGAGAATCCCTTAAAAATAGATGAGGAATAACTGTCTGATTTCCAATGCTGGTAACAATGTGTAAAAACAAACCCCATTCATTTTGAGTATTAAAGTAAGTTCAGGAAATTGTTTGATAATATATTCTAAAGCTTAACTCATGCATAAGTATTTCATATCCCAGCAATTTGGGGGGCATATGTGCAACTAACTTGGTTACATAGTGTATAGACATAAATGTAATTCCCTAATAACCACACACTTAAAACAAATCAAAGGTTCATCAGGAGTAGAAAGGATAAATATAGGTCAGTTCTCCAGGTTGCAGTGGACCAACTCTGTTGTGCCCTGTTTTTTATAGTTCTTAACTGCAGAATGTGTTGTGAGTTCAACATCCTAAGATAAAGAGGCACTGGCGAGAATTGCTTAGGCCCTGTTCCATTAATTTAAACTCCTAGAAGTAGGATGACCTGCAAGACTTTAGCCTCATATATCATATAATCCCAGGGTATAAAACCCCGGGGCTATAAAACCCTAGGGTATCAAACTTACAGTAAGCTGCTTTCTAGGGTCCCTCAGCTATCATGCAAGTGATGAACCTACAATCTAGAATCATCCACCTTGGACAGGTTTCCTGAGCTTTGGGGGACACCTATTATGAGTCTTAGGCTTCTATATTCCTTTGCTGCTTACCTGTAAGTATAAAACTGACTTCCTGTAACATTTGTGTGGGTGTCCTGTCTTAGCAGACCTGAGGAAATTACTAAAAGTGAAGCCCAGGATGCACTGAACTGAAATGGTGACCAGGGTAGAGTGAAATTGCTTTTCAATTAAAAAAAATGTGCAATATTTACACAATGAAGTACTATACTTTAGTAAATGAAATAAAATGAACTCCCACCACATACAATAAAGTCTATGAATTTCACAAAAATATGTAGAGTGAAAGAAGTTAAGCATGAAATAATTCATACATTATGATTTCATTTATATACTTTTTCTAAAGAAATGAAACAAATATCTAATGATTTCCTTGACTGAAAAGGGACAAGAGGGAATGAAATTCTTGTGTAGCACTGGACTTATTACTTTTCTCAATCTTAATTTTTAAAATTAATCCACTTATAATATTTATGTGTGTAAAATTTATTTTATACTTATATTTTGTTTAAATGTTTACAGGTATTATGCAAAAATAGTTTTCACATATATCTAGATTGAAAATTATTTTAAATATGTTACATTCTCAGATGACACTGAAATCATTGTTGTAAGGGGCATTAGACACTTGAAAACATACAAACAACAAACTTTTAGTTCCATCAGTACAGAAGTACATACTTTTATTTGGTAGCATTTTATGGAAATGCAGAGGGAAAAAATCAATTAATTATAAAGGGGAAATGAAGAAAAGGTCCACGGAGTGTAATTTAAACTTGTAAATGAAAAGGTGCTTAGAATTTCAATGAGTAACAGAGCATTGGTAGGATTTGTTAAACAGAATATGTTAAACTTAACAAACCATGTTAAACTAAGAAACTGTGGGCTGCTTAAGCCAGGCAAAATATGCTTGATTCTGAAACAAATAGTATTATCATAAAATCAATGACATTTCATACAGCAGTGGTGATTCTGACATTTCCAAATGTGGAAGGATTTCTTTTTCAACCAAAATAAAACCAGTTCTTGAGTACCCTTTACAATCCACAGTAGAACTCAGAGAAAAAGGAAAATCATCAGAGAACTGCAACAGAAAGTACAGAGGGAAAATCTTTCCTGAAATAATAGGGGGCAGGTGTTTTTTGAAAATCATTAGAAGGGTACTGGCTCTTCTTATGTTCCAGTATTGCATAGGATCTCAGTGCCTGTTAACAAAAATAGTATTTTTTTAACCTATAAAAATACCTTGAAAAAGAAGACAGCGAAAGTGTGAACACTGAGCATTTGCAGCTAGAGGAACTGAGAAGTCTCTGCGGTCATTACAGAATCTCTGATACGTGGAAAGTGACAGTTCTGTCACAGAGTGGGGTCTGATGGAGACAGCATCAGGCACAGACAAAGAATAGTGGATAATGCAACACATGACTGAGGGAGCAAAGTCATTTTTTGTACCATATCTTCAATGTCTAATCATGAGTGATGACATAGTGTTGAATTTGATTCTTTTTAAATATGTTTGAAATTGCTTTTTATTTCATTGTCTGGTTTAAGAAAATCTGAACAAACTCTTGTTAAGTAAAAAAGGATTGATTCTGAAAAAAGGAGAAATATCTCTTTGTGAGATGTAAAGCTGCAGGGAGAGTCTAGTCAAATACCAGATCCTGTGCAGTCTTCACCAGGACCCATCCTAAATGTTATAACAATTCATAAGGAGATGCTATGCATCCAAATGACAAACAGAGGCTTAACACCCAGAATTCAGTCAGGGAATAATTGAGATCTGCAGTTTCCAAAGGAAGATTGATCCTGCTATGGATCCTATCTAGTTGAGTAAAGCAGACTAGAGCTGAGTGATCACAGGATTGTACTGAAACAGGAATGATAAACCATTAGCCATCCTGGAGGGATCAAAGGAAACCACTCTTGAGGTGTGCTGCAGAATAAAAGAAAAGGAGAAGATAAGTGAGTTGGAATAACTGCTAGCTCTAGAGCAAGTACTTTGTTGGAAGAAATTTCAGTGGAGGGATAGTACAGGTTATTGAGTTGCCTGATAATAAGAGGATTAAATTAAGTCCATTATGTAATAGGATTAGAATGTTTACATAGAATGAGAGACCTGAAAAATCAAGTATTGACAGTCAAAGCTTAGGCAAAGCTTTTGCACCTGAGAAATAGAATAGAACCAGGGTAGTCATGAATAAGATGGAAAGGATTTTTATTTATTTTATTATTTACTTACTTATTTGAGACATTGCTGTAACAACTGCAGATCTTGATAGTGGTGTAACATTAAACTACAGAAATACAGAAAAGTACCAACCAGTAGGTAAAATATATACGTGTGTGTGTGTATTTCTTTTAACAAATGAACAACTCAACATTTTCTGTTTTTACCAGGCACACATTTTAAATGCTCCTATATATAAATTCACTTTTACAAATAGTTTCATGAAATATAGAAGTCCCTTAGAACCTTTCCTCCACTGCTGACAAGTCAATTTTCATTCTTTACCTTCAGAGGAAATAACTGTCATGTGCTTAGAATATATCATGTATGAGAGTTCTATTCCTTTTTCTAATAATACCATTTGTTCCCCAAATTGATTGTTCTAATAAACCTGTAAAAAAAGGTTTCATGGGAACTACTTTACAATATGATTGTGACATTCACTGCTGTCTATTTTTAAATATATTTTCCAAAATTAAGACGTGTAAATAAAAATGTCAATTATCTTACCTTATGTGGATTGCTCAGCTGTCCCTGACAAAAATCAAATAACTGTAACTACAGGTCTATTTCTGTTCTGTTCGAATGATATGTCATTCCTTGTGTCAATACCATATTGTCTTAATGATTGTAGGTTTATGGTTAAGTTGTAAAATCAGGTAGTGGATTCATCCAACTCGGCTTCCTTTTTAATATTGTTGGCTTCTTCTTTAATATTGTTTGCTCTTCTAGTACCTTTTATTTCCATGTCAACTTTGGGCTTAGAATGCCAGTTCTTTAAAAAAAAAGTCTCAGAGGATTTTATTGGCAATACACTGAAACTGTAAATCAATTTTAGGAGCTTTGACATTCCTAGAGTATTGAGCCTTCTGATTGATGATTATAATATAACTCTCTGTTACTTATTTACATTTTACCCAATTTCTCTCACAAAAATGCTTTGTAGTTTTCAGCAGAGAGGTCACAAACATCATTTGTTAAACTTATTCCTACTTTGCTGTTTGATGATATAAATATCTTAATCTTTAATTGTTTAGTATCACATTATATAATATTTTTAAAATTTAGTTATGCATCATAAAATCTTACAAAAGTTGCAGATAAGTTCTAATAGTTTTATAGTTGGTTAACAGTTTAAGTGTCACAATAAACTATATATTTTACAAATTGCTAGAAATGTTATGATAATGAGATAGAAATGTTAATTATCCTGATTTGTTCACTATATACTGTATACAATTATTGTAATTACTCTATACAGTTCTTATGTGTTAAAGTTTTGTTTAATGAAATATTTAAGGAGATGAAAATGTTAATAACCCTGATGTGATCATTATACACTGTATACATATACTAAATTATCATTTGGTGTCTCATAATTTTATAAAATTAAAATGATATTTTAAAAAAATGTCATTTTCAAATTAGCATAATTTATTTCTTTCTTTTGGATATTTATTTCCTCCATATCTTCTTATTGTCATATAACAATGGTTTTGGAGCTCTAAAACAAAGTTTAATAATAGAAATGGCATCCTTGCCTTCCATCTGAACTAAGTAGAAGCATTTTTAGTCATTTTTCATTATTTTCAATGTCACCATGTGGACTTTGCTGTATCCCCTTAGTAATATTAAAAGTATCTGTTATGCAGGGAAACAAATTGTCATAAAATGCTTTTCTCTACCTATGGATTATCACATATTTTTCTTATACTGTTTTAATTTAGTAAATTATGTTTTTTGTGTTAAATCAACGTTTTATTTCTGATTAAAAAAACACTGTATCACTACTAAGTACATTTTGTGTATATTCATATGGAATGCTGATTATTAACATCCTTTTTTTAGTGAAATATTGTTAGATTTTGCTATTCAGACATAAGGACTGTGTAAATTGAACTAAAAAATGTTCATTCTTCCTGTATTTTCACAAAGCATTTGAGTAAAATTAGTATTGCCTATTCCAAAAAATAACTGATAGGATTTAGTAGTAAAATTTCCATTATCCATATTCTATATTATTTTTCAAAGGTTGGACTTACTGTATGATATTCATTTACTTCATTTGAAGAGTATTCTTTAATATTTCTTTCTATGCATACATGTCTTTTTACAAAAAAACAGACTCATATCATATAGTGATACAGAAGATTTTAAAATGCAATATGCATTAATTTTATATGTAATTTTGAAAACTCAGTTTTTAACATGCACTCTGAAGTTTTCTAATATGTCTCATGCATATATTTCTACTGATTTACTTTCTGTCCTCACACACACACACATACACACACACACACACACACATATATATATATATCATGCACATTTTATATATATATATATATATCACGCACATTTATATATATATATATATATATATATATATATATATTAGTTGTAGTTTGACACAACACCTTTATTTATTTATTTTTATGTGGTGCTGAGGATCAAACCCCCAGCACTTTATACCTGCTAGGTGAGTGCTCTACTGCTGAGCCACAATCCCAGCCCCCTCACATATATTTTAAAGAGTGGGGAAACAGACATGTTTCTGGAAACTTTCTGAGGGAAGAAAGAATATAGAAAATGTCAGTGACACTGCAATTCCTTGCACATTTTTTGTTCTAAATCAAAGCTCCAATTTCCTCCAGAGAATGAAACATCTATTTCTGAAATGACTCAGAAGAGAATAACAAGGTATGAATGAATGAGAGAAGGATACTGGATGTTCTTCACAATGAGAGAAAGATCCCTATATTTTTAAAACGTTGCCAAAATCAAAGACAACACACTGTACAAGGCTCACTTGTACAACTGTGGTTGAATAGAATTAATTTTGCTTACAATACTTCCCATTAAGAAGTGAAAATCATCAAATATAAATCATGAGTCTTCCTGAGGAAGAAAACCAGAAATAATTAAAATTTCCTAAAACAAAACTCTTGAAAGTAAAATCCTTTGTTTATTTAATGGTGTACTACTACAAATTGTCATAGTCTATATGATAAGGGAATTGTATTTAAAACCTATTAAAATAAACAAAGTTATAGGTCACCTTGATAATTTCCTTTTAGTGGAAATTTAATCATGATTTTCTTTGATCATAAGTCAAAATCATTCTGTGTAGTTCTATTCAAAGTAAGGAAATAAGTGAAATTTTTTAACATTTTACTCTAGAGGTGTTTATTAAACCAACATGTCTAAAGTAGCTTGGCTAAGGAATAATAATGACAAATAAAAGTGTGGTCATAACACTATTTCCAAATTGCAGGGGAATAGGGTCCAATATGAATTCAGTGTCTATGAGGAATATGAATTAACAAGTACTGGGCTTAAGAAGGGCTAAACTTTGAGGTTCATCAATTTCAGTAGAACTAAATGTCTCTGTGAATTCCAAGTATCTTCAATATTCAGGATCAGGCATAGAATGTGGTCAAAAGGAGAATATTTCATGTGCCTGTATTATTCAATATGGAACTCAATTCTGGATGATATGAAAAGTACACTCTGTGGTCTCTAAAAAATAATTCATATTTATAAGTCATTGCTATTACTTCACTAGGATTTGGGCACAGTATCCAGTAAGTGTCTACACTAATCCATGTTAAGAACATCATCATTATTTACTCTTCTAATGAAACCATGGCAAGACCAAGGCTTTTATTATGTTGTCTTCTAGCTCTGCCATCCTATAAAGGAGCATCCACAGTCTATGCAAGTAGTTTTCTTATTTACTAAACTGTAAATCACAGCACCAATGTCTGGACATGGCATTTTATTATCTGTCATATTCAAATAGATTTGGTGTATCAACTGATGCTAGGGTTGTCTACATCTGATCATATAGAGACATAGTCACAATAAATTCCATAGTGTGGAATCAATAAGCCCACAGACATTTTGAGTATAGATAGGGGTTCTATGTCAACATTTTCACAGTTGCATCTGGAGTAAGGCTGTGTTATTATTCATTGTTGCTATATTTGCTTAGAGACAATCACTAAATTGTGTCAGCATACATAAACAGAACTTTTGTAGAACTGCTTTGGAGCCTGTATTTATCAGAATTCAAATATTCATATATAAACCTCTTGGAGGGTTTAAAACACAGGTAATTTACTTCAGGAATAGGAATGGGCAACACAGGTGATCAGAGAGACTGAGAAACAAATCAAGAAGATAGTTGGAGAGTATATCTTTGTGAGTTTATACAAACTGCTTCAAATTTAGGAAGAACAATTCCAGATCATATCCTATCTAAGACTACATTGACTTAGAGAGATTTATTTTTCTATAAACCTAATGATCCCACACATAAATGTGTCCAAAGATTTAATCACATAAATCAATCTATATATTAATAAATGCATAGAAATTTAGGATGTAAATATTCCATTCTATATTACTTCCTCCTAGGTAAACTTCAGAGCCTTGGTGCTAAGCTGTCTCCTTTCCCAGATCTCCCTGATCTGCTTTGGTTTCTTTACTTTACAAATATAGATAATGATATCAATCATACAGGTGATAGTTTACCTTTTCGATCTTCTAATGGTCTATTCACAGGGCCCAGTACAATGTCTGGATCAGGGTGACACCCAGCTAGTATTTATTCAGCAAAAGTGATGAATAAATTACTAAGTGTTCTGTATCCTTGTGGAAATTTCTGAGTATTCATACAGAGAGTTTTGTATGTGGGTTTTGTGAGTAAGTTGTAAGCTTCACAGAGCAAGAGAAGCTCAAGACTATCCCAGAGTACAATTAGGCAATTTTAAATGGTGAAATGATGACAAGATTATCCAATGAACTGAACAATATGTTTGTAATGTAAGGGTGAAGGTTTTGTCTCTATGAATATACCTGGAAGTACAAGCAAAAAAATGAAGTTTGTACAACGTAAAAACAATCACTTCCATTCTTTCCAGAGCTAACAAGGAGAAATTGTCCTAGATATGTTTCCAGAATGCACACAGGACTGCACTTGTTCTAAGAGCCTGATGTGTACTTAGATAACACGGTTTTTACTATAGTACTCCATAGTAATTATCTGTCAATATGCCTCTATCTCATCAATATTCTTAATGTTAAATATTTATAAATATCTATATTTATATGTATATATAGTTTTCTTGTTGGTTTACTCAACTTCATTTCCTTCTCTTTTTAATGAGAGAAGATATAAAGCTAGAATTACTTTCAGACTCTTTTGTTGCTTAGGTTCCAGATATGATTTGAGTTCGGTCAGTTCATTCACATGAGTTTTGATGAGTAGAACAGAAGAAAAGGAGATTCTCCCAGATTCTAGAATATGATAGTGGCAAGTAAAGCTATATTTTTGTTGCAGTAGTGTTTATTTAATTTTATTTTTATTTGTTCTAATTAGTTATACTGTAGTGTTTATTAACCATTGTACAGTTTATTGGAAGAAACGTGCATTCACATTCAGAACCTGCTAAGATCTTTGGGAAAAGCAGCTATGGAGAAAGAAAAAAAAAAAAAAACAAATATAAACATGGTGAAAAAAGGCAAGAATTCTGGGTCAAAGTGGATGTATATAAAGGAAAGAGAAGAAGATGGAGGATGGAAATCTGGTCAGTTCATAAATGGTTTTGTCGATTATGGTAATAAGAGAAACTATCATTTATATTGTAATGGGAAGCCATTGTTGAATTCTAAGAATGAAGTAATATGATCTATGTTCATATTTCAAAACTGGCCTCTGAAGAAAAATGGTCTGTAGGTGGGCCAAAACAGGACATAGCACTTGTGTTGTAATCATGTAGATGAAACGTGATGATTTTAATTAAAGTTGTGTGGGTGGAAAGGCTATGTTATTAAATCAAAATGAATTTTAATTATATTTTTCATATTTTAAAATATTATTACTGAAGAATTATAATTAGACATGATACTAGGCTTTTTGTAACATATTTATACGTTCACATAGCATAATTTGATCTAATATATTTCCCCATATGTTCCCTTTTCTTTCCATCTACCCTCCTCCTAAACTCCATTCCCTAGTAGTGTCCCTTCTGTTTTCATGAGATTCCTTTTATTTTTGTATTTATAATTTTGAATATAATTTCTGTCTGTGTATGAACTTCTTCAAATTGCATTTAATATATATTTTGTGTTTTTCCAACAGTTGCAGCCATTTAACTAATATATGAATAACTTATGGTAATTTGATTTATAACATTTCTTTAATGGAAATCCAAGCTATTAATTATGGTCCACTGAGACTTATAAGTAGTAGATTTAGACATCTGTATTTTTTTCTTTGGATTTCAAATTCCTGAGTGAAAATACATTTATCTGGCTTTCCAGACATAAATTTATAAGCTTCAAGTTCAGGGTTAGGTAGCAAACAAAGCAAAATGGTACATACATTACAATAATATATAAAATGTGTGAACAGTCTTTTTCCTAACAGCACCAAGACTTGATTGACTGTCTAAAGTAATAGATATTATGACCTGTCATTTGACAGTTAGGGGATAATTTTCTGGAATCAGAGACTGTTAATTATGTTGAAGATGTGCTTTGCTCTCACTCTCCATTTAAAATAGAAAGGAAAACACATTTTAAGCAGGTTACAAGATATTAGGATGACATGTACTAATAAGATATGCTAGTTTTCATAAAAACAAAAATATCAAGGATAAAAAGAAAGCTAATTATCAAGCACTGTTCTGTGGCATTTTCTGTTTGGTGTCATGTTAAAGAAGCTTGAAAGATGAAGTTAAGTGATGTTGCACGGCAAAGCAAGCAGTTAAATATTCTCTCTCTCGCTCTCCCTCTCTCTCTCTCTCTGGGAATTGCCTGCCAGTCAAGTTATTGATTGTAAATGAGTGTAATGCACATTGCAAACAAAGTTGACAGAATCATCCCCACACATCATTCAATAATGAATTACATGAACTTGTCAAAACAGGAAAATGTTTTCTGGAGTCTTTAGTCCAATAGGTCCTAATGACTGTAATCTATGCAATGAATATTAATAAAGCATAGATTTTAGTAGTAGAAAATACACTGACAGTCTTTTGTGTTATATAAAAGTTATGATTTAAAGTTATGATTTAAATCTATGTTTAATTTATCTAATCATATAATTTATTTTATTGCTAGGATACATCCAGGACTACAGTTGTCATAAAGTATGCCATTCAAATGAATTATTAGTCTTTCCTTTATTGTCACAATCTCTTTATTTGAAGCGTTCCTTCAGCATCTGATGATTCCTGGTGATTGCTCTTCACACTTACAAATTATGCACTGAAATCTGTAGGAAATTCAAATGTGTGGGCAGTTTGTCTATTGAAGGACATTTAAATTCACTATTCACATTAAGAACTGACTTATATTACCCATCTCCATCTACCCTCAAATTTGTATCTATAGACATCTTTTGTTGGACTGGTCAGTTTTCCAAAGAGGACTCTGATGTAATTAATAAAAGTGGAATGTGGTAACAGATTTTTATGGAGTAAGTCACCTCTTCTTACTGTCAGCTATTTAATGGACCTCAGTGGAGACATTCACTTATTCATCTTTCCTCAGGAATAAACTTCCCTTTTCTTCTAGAAGAGAAAATGGTGATTGGGTTTCTGCCAATGATATGGTTTATTGATTCTCTTCATTCACTTTCGTGCAGTCTTCTTTTCAGCATCTCTCTTTTGCACACATCTTTAGAGAGGTGCATTAACCCCAAAACACTAAATATTTTGGAGAAAATATATAATAAGATTCTACAGGATTTTGGGAATATCCTCCACTCATTCCTGGCCTCCCATTTACACACTTGTCAAACAAGGCAAGATATGTAAAACCTTTGTCATTTATTACTTGCATATCAACTTTCCTTGTTACAAATTAGTTTTGACATTTCTTGTCCATGGTAATCTATGCTCTTCAGTTCTATGTCCTGGTGGATTTGTCTTTGTTATATACATTTATTTTTGTATTAAAATTGTGGAATACATGGTGTTATACATATGTGTTAAAACAAAAAGTTTCAAAAAAAATCTCAATTATATTATTTATTTTGTTAAAAATTCATCTTTATAACTTTTTATTTCCTTTATAGTTTTCATATTATGTCAAATTATCAGTCAACCATTTACCAATTTCACACAAATTAGTATACACAAATTCATCCAAAATATGTGTTTTGAGTTTTCTTACAAAATCTTAAAAATTTTTTTCTACAGTCTGATATTTTGAAATTGAACTTTCATGATTATCTTAATATTAAGATTTTGTCTTAGATCTACATGACTTTTCGAATGATTACAAACTAACGTCAACTTGAATATTTCATTTTAATCTGCCCTGTGTTCTTGCCCTTTTCATTTATTTATTTATTTTTGGTACCAGAGATTGAATCCAAGGGCATTTAACCACTAAGCCACATTAAGTCAAATCTCTAACCCTCTACTTTTTTAAGAGACAGGTCTCACTAAGTTGCTTCAGACCTCACTAAGTTGCTGATGAGGCTGCTGGCTTTGTATTTGCAATTCTCCCGCCTCAGCCTCCTGAGTGCCTGGGATTACAGGTGTGCACCATCATGCCTGGCTGGTTTTGACCCTTTTAAATTGTATTTTATTTTGTGTATGTTCTATGGATCTGATTGTTAGTTAAAAAAAGTAAAAGCCGTTTATGTTTAAATTTATAATTTAAAATATTTTATATTTGTTTCTACAACAAATATGCGCACTTTAAACTTTGATATTTTAAGTTTTTGACTTTTTACATGTCCTTGTTTTTTCTCCTTATTAATTCCTCTCCCTGTGTTGTTATTTAATGTCTTCTTAAGTTACTTGATGGTAGATACCCTACTTTTAAAATTCTCAACAAAATTCACCCAAGATATATATATATATATATATATATATTTCCAAGATATATATATATTTATATATATACATATGATTAAATGATTATAATTGGACTATGATAAGTATTCTGATGTATTATTATCACATCAACTTTAATTCACTTGTTTTCTTCTGATTTTCATTTTTCTCACTTGTAAGGTGAAATATAAAAATAGAAAATATAGGGTTATCAAAGGATAATTAGATTACCCTCAATATCTAAAATGCAACCTCTCAGCTAGATTCATAACTTATGTAATGAGAGAGAAATCCTCTTTAGCTTTAGTCCCTGTATAAAACAGAATAATACTTTTATATAGATGTTTTGGGAATTGTAGTTTTAAGGCGTAAGTGGGATGACATCACTGTAGAATCATGGTTATTTAGATAAAATTATTGTGGACTTGTTGGCCCTCAGGGTTATATCTATTGAAGTGAATCTATTTGTGATTGACGGACTGAGTTGAATAAGGTGTTGTGTTTGATTAGTTTCAATAGAAATCTATGGTCAGGAAGGAAAACTTTTGCTTATTGAATTAACAGGTTTAAAACTGATTTTAATTTCTATTTGTATCATTGTTATAAGGCAACCAGTCTTAAGTTGCTTTTTTTTTTTCTAGAAAGGAATGATATTTTAAGCAATCCATCCTTCACTATCATGGTGATGCTAAAATGAAATGTGTGGTTTTGTGAATTTGGCCCATCAGGGTCATTGAAAAATGCCTTTTCAATTCAAACACAAAGAGAAGGAGTTAGACAAGGAAGGGGTAGGTAGTTGGAAGAGAAGCATTTATTCCAGTAAGGAGAATGGCATTTCCAGACTCTATCTAGAGGTGCACTGAAATTCTTAAACAGTAGCCAGTGTGAGCATACAGTGAGAGGGGGAAATTACAGAAAATAATGCTGCAGAATAGGATTCTCAGAATTTAGCCCAAGAGCAATGGAATGTCACTAAAATTTATAATATGAGAAGTAACTCAATGAAACAGGCTTTTGAACATGAGGAAGGTGCTATGTGATGAACAGACAGTAACAAAGCCAGAGGAATTGTGGCCAGTAAGAAAATTATTTTAGGAATGGTGGCCAATAGGAAGGCTATTTTAATAGTTGCAGTAAAAACAGTAAACATTTTCTGATGGTGTGGTACAGAGATGGTGAGGTACAATTGCCTTCTAAATCTATTTTGATGGAATGTTTTGTAGGATTTAGCAATCAATTGGATGTGAAAAAAATTGCTATTCAGAGGAAGACTACACTTCTGAGTAGAAATATGGAAGAGCCTGACTTATCTAGTAATTATAGCTGCAAGCAAGATGTGATAGTAATTTCCATTAGGAGATTTTTCTGCAAGAGAATAATCAAGCTGATCTACTGAAAAACTTTCACTAATTTTCCTCCCATCTTTTAACTGCAAATCAAGATAATGGTTTTTAACTGTTTCTTTAAAATGCCTTTTGGCACAATCTGATTTTGTTGTTGAGAAACCAATGACTTCACTTGAAACATTTTAATCTCTCTTTTCTTTCACAAAGAAAAAAAATGTTCTTGCATCAAAATAGAGTCTCAAAAAATAGAAATAACTTTCAGCTAGTTTTTATTCCATCTCATAACTTGATTATAAATGGAAAATATGTAGGAATCAAACAGTGCTCAGCTCAGCAAACCAGACATCAGGTAAAACAATACATGTCATTTTGGCATTTCAGAATCTCAGCTGGTGATCAATAGGATGTAATGTGGACTAATTTTTGGACTTTTACTTTACCCAGAAACTTTGTTATTATTTATACCCTCACAATTAGTGCAGCTTTAATTGATTTTCTTGTTTCCTTTTTCCACAAACAATCAGCAAAAGTTCAGCTTTTTATTCAACATGTTACAAAACTTTAGAAGAAGAACAAAGTCCATGTCATCATGAGACTCCTGGGATTCTTCTTTATTTGCTTCCATTTTCTTCTGCTCAGCCTTTGCAGGAAGAGTACAAAGTAGATGCAGACCAGCTGGGGAACTGAGGCCATTATGTCGACTGCCCTCCTCACAAGGCGACCTTAGCTTCCTGGGAAGGAAGAGCATCTTGGTGGCAGCTGAGGAAAGTCCTAGGTAATTTTCTACTATTCCAGTCTTGACTTATAAAAATTGACCTCAATTAAAACAAAAATGTAATGTCGGGCACCTATAAGGCATGTAGATGTATCTCCAGTTTTCAATGGTTCTTTCAATAATGAATGAAAAAATAGTATTTGTGAAGTCTAGGATCATCAGTCTTTGTATGGAAGGATAACTTGTACAAAAATTCCTGGAAATAGGAAAGTGAACAGGATCAGTTTTATTTAGGAATTTCATCCTCCGTTACAAACCAGGAAAAAAAATTATCTGCTTTTTGCAAATCCCTTAAAGTCAGCTATTTCTTGTCTGTAGTTAATTCAAGCAATCCTTTCTACAAACAAGAGGCATACCTCTCCAGCTTCATTTGTTTATAGTATCCTTAATTAATAGTAAAGTATTTCATCTTCTCCTAATTAGGTGCTAATACCAATTTTACTTTCCCCAACCATTTCCTTGAAGGAAATTTAAGACTTGCCAAACTTGCACTGTACTATCCAATGGAAGGTTTTTACTTTGGTTCCACATTACACAAAGTTTGTCAGCCAGGGAAAGTAAAAGTGTCACCAAACAGAAAATAAACAAAAGAAAGAGGCCACAAAGGAATAAACAATACATGTTACAGAGAATATTTAAATCAAAACGGTACAGTAGAATATGATTGTTGATTGGACTGTTGCTAATGCTCTTTGATCTAAAGTGAACAGTGAAATCTCTAGCTCTCCTACATCAAAACATTTTGATTGCCTTTCAAGGATTAAAAATAAACACAAGCACACCCTTATCCATTTACTGTTATTCAGCTTTTTTATCATTTTCTTTCTTAGAAAAATATTTTTAAAACAAATTGAATTATAGTGTGGGAAAACAATAATAAATAGGAAAGAAGATACAAAATGGAAAGGCAAAGTAAAATAAATAGATCACTAGAAAGAAGAATACAAAGAATAGAGTTTAGCAAATTTTAATTTTTAATTTTGCCTCATTAATGAGCAGGAAAATATAAATTTTTGGATGTGGATAAAATAATTTGATAACAAAGATTCACATATAATGGGAGATATCTGACTGCAAAGCCACATTTATAAATTGTGCTTCTTTCTAATGTACTGTTAGTTTACATTAGGATTACATGCTTGGAGTTTCACTTCTTGAGCATTATACTCATATCATGAAAATCTTCTGTTTGAGCTATCTGTGAGCCACCTGTGTTAGCTTTGTTAGGGAATTTAGTTATGCTGGACAGCATCCCTGGTCTTCCTAAATGTATATGAGCACAGATTTCTCTCCCTAAATCTTAATATTTGGGTTCACAGATATAATTATGTGATAAACAGGTAGATAAATAGATAACATTTGTAAGAGAACAAATCCTAAAAGGGAAATAAAATGACAATAATGCAATCATTATATTTTTAAATTATTTTCATGCATTTTAGTGTTGATATATGCATGCACTTACTAATTTATACATACTACAGCTAAGAGGCTGAATAGAACATACAGAATTTGGATAGACTATTATTTATTTCCTCATCTATTTTATATATATATATATATATATATATATATATAGTAAATATCATTAATATGCCTTGAAAAAAACTTCTCCCATGCCAGATGCTCAAAAAAGAAGTTCTTTTTTGAGCATCTGAGAGCCTCATGACTTAGCTCTTGAAGGTTTTGTTCAGAAAACTTATGGTAAAGACACAGAGTTAAGAATAAATCAATAGTTAAGAATAATTATTAATATAAAACTTGGCTATAAACAAATTTTCTAAATAACACTTGTCATATTTTCAACCACCATTCCCTAAATTGATTTGTAGTGAATTCTTAAAAGTCTTGGTAAGTATGTCATGAAAATTACATTTATTTGTACACTAAAGAAACATCATTTTTCTAAAGCAGGAACTTGAGAAGAATCTCACAATACAGAATAAATAATGCTTAATTTCAATTATATGTAGAATCAACTAGAAAAATAGAATCTTAAATTAGTATTAATACAGTTTTTCTTCATAGTGAATATACCAAATAGAATTAAAAATAGGAACTCTTTTTGTTTTCCCATCAAATCAGGGCCTTGGGAAAGAAAATTCATCTGATATTATTACATATTTTTTTACAAGGCAATCTACAGAAAAACAAATAATTTAGTAGTGAGTATATTTGGAGTAAAATTGAGCCAATAGATTGAAAATCCTTAACCTGTATTTGGAAACGTGCCATGCTGCTGTAATGTGTGAAACTCATTATTATTTATCATTGGTTATAGTCACACAAAGGGCATAAAGAATACAAGCTCTTGCCCTGGAGGCCTACAATCTTAGGAAGGCAAGTTTAGCAAGTAAAGTAGTTGAAAAACGAATTGCTACACATGAAACTTTTATTTCCATTCTCCCTTTATCTTAACCATCTGTTAAAATAGCAATTTGAAATGTAGCCTTTCTTTAGAGGAATGATCAGTTAGCTAGAGACCTTGCTGGTTTAGGAATTGGAAGTTTTTATTCAGTAAAAAGAGCACCCTTGGGCTATGAAAAGCATTGGTGAGCCGTTTTTTCAGAAGGCAAGATTTTATGGTATTAAATTATTTTCTGTAACTTCAACTCTGAAATACACATTGGTCACTATGACTATAGTATTTCAGTTTCAATGGAGACATTTGCTCTACAATATGAAAATTGAATACAACTGCACAGATTGTACCTAGAGAAAAGAATACTAAAATTACTAGTGAGACCAGGGATCAGCAAGGAAAAAAAAAAAAAAAAAAAACAGGAAGAACATTAATGGGAGTAGTGACTCCTGAAGAAGGACTGGATGAAAATGACCATAGTGTGTGAACAATGGTGAGCAGATTCACTTGGGTATAACCAAAAGATAATTTTGTTGAGAAGTGGAAAATAGACATGGAATGCCAAATGAAATTAATCTGGAAGTCTTCCTTAGGGCAAGAAGATTAGGGGCAATTCTTCTCATTGCTCATTCTCACGAGAAGGGGCAAGTCATACATTTAAGGTAAAAATTCTTACAGTCAGCCTCATTTTAAAACAAATGAATTCACCCTCAAATTACAGATTTCCTAGTTTAACATCCTTAGAGATAATTTAGGTGAATTTGATTATAATTGCTAAAGCATAAAGTGTTCTGTGGCTATGGTAGGAGTAATAAAGAATGCGTCAACATAGAGACATTGAGTTGACTCAGTCCATCCAGAAGCATATGCACATGCACACATATACACAGATACAAACAAGTTCACACAAAAAAATATACATATGACTAACTGCTGGAATATTTTATTAAAAGGAATAGAGGTTAATAAATTATGAAACTGAAAATAGTTTTAAATATTTGTTTCCTAATTATATAATTTGTATTACAAGATATGAACTGAATTGAATTGATATGTATTGTGATATTTAACATATATGTATATATTATTGGAATAGGTATGTATGAGCATAATATATTCTAGATAAACATGTACATTATATTATAAATAGTTTTTGAAGACACTCAATCCTAATTGTAGTCCTCTGGGTTTCTACTAGATGTTGAACACTATATTAGTTTCCATAGCTCTAGTGGTGAAAAATTGACCAAGCTCCTGTCTAATGGAGCATGTTTTCTAAGGAAAAATAGTTAAGATGAATAATTAAATAAAAATAAATAAATGTACCAACTTTTTTACTCAAATCTAATAGAAAATTAATTTTAATCATTCAAACTATGATATATGGTATATAGGAGACAATACAAAACTCACAAAAGTTAATAATGTTCTGAAATGAGGGGGATCAATATGAACAAGATGGTAGAAAAAGGCCTCTCTAAGTTTGTGACAGCTAACAATTAAGGAGGGTCAATCATGCTGATTAGTGGTGAAAGAGAATTTATTTTCTGAAAGAAATGAGGAGCTATATGTATATAACAAGTTAGGGGGAAAAGTGTATTGATATTGACTTGACATCCTCTGTAGCTTTTACTTGTGAATTTTCCTCAATTTTATCTTTTTCGTTTTTTGAATTCACTCCTCCTCTTTCTCAGCCAAAGTTTGGATGAATTTGACTCTACTTTGACATCCCAAAAGGAATGTAAATATGTTAAACCAACTATTTATTCTCATTATCCTGTTCATTGAGGAAATGATGTAGTTCTGGAAAAGGAAAGAAGAAAATTATACAGTATTGTAGGCACAATAGGAAGAGACTAACTTTTAGATGACATTTACTACCTTAGGTGAGACTTCGAAACTGGGATAGATCAGGAGGGTGCGGAGAGGAGCACTTATTTGTAAGAGTCATTTTACTTTAGAGAAAAAAAGTTATAAATTAAATACATCTTGGTATACCTTAAGATTATATAAATAACAGATATATAAAGATTATTTATATATTCTGGAAAAATTCTTATTTGTACTAATTATCTGATCATTACAAATGAACAGAGCAGAATATTCATATGCTTAATCATTTGCTTAGCCCATCTGCCTTCAATATTGAGTCAGATATTTATCTGAAGGATGACACAATTTTTAACCTGGAATGATTTATGCTTAATTTTCAATTGAATAGTTTGCTTGCTAATTGATTTCAAATTAAATTCATTGAATGTATACTTTCCAATCAGGGATATGATTATTGAAAAGATATGCTTGTGTACCTGTCTTAAAGGACATCATTGAGGGTAATAAGGTGTAATATGTGGCTACAAAGATGAAAATATAAAAAATATTTCATCAAAATATCATAGAAAGATTGCTTACCTTATTGAAAATTATCTACTCAAGACTTACAGCATACATGATACACAAAGTTGAATGTTAAATGTATTCACAGTTCAAACTGGTAAACTTTACTCTTAAAATTCAACACTCAACTACAGGTTCTGGGGAAATAAGATAAAATAAGTAAACACAAAAACACAAGGAAAAATGATTATCAAAAGCAATTTAAAAAAGTTGATAATGAAGACCAACTCAGCTACATGACAATCTTACTTTTGAATATAACTAAAAATAATAACATATGATCTAATGAATCTAAACAGTGCTTCAAAAGAATAGTTCACATCCAAAAATTAACCTAGCAACCTGTTAGGGTTAATTAGAAAACTTGCAGTGTAATTGGATCACTTATTCTCTATTTGCCAGTTCAGGGACTTCTCTGTCCTTCTTTGCCATGATGTTGATTCCCAGAAGCTGACCTTTATTGATTGCATGACTTGCTCCTTCTACTCTGGCTCCTGATTGAGTATAGCTAATATGGAAGGAGCTTACAGGAGAACCAAATGTGCTTATTTCCCTGATTCTTCTCTTTAAGGCTATGGGTTTTGCAGGGTTCATTCCTAACATAGCTATAGCTCCTGGTAAGCAGTCATATTTTCTAGGCTTGAATGTTGCCTAGGACTGGAATTCACTCTTCTACCCACTTAGGTGTGCTAAAGAAGTTCCTTGATTTTTAGTCTTCAGAACCTCAGTCAACTTTATTAATCACAAATTGTATGTTAAATAGTATTTTAATTTATTTTCAATAAACTCATCAAATTATAATCCTATCAATTGATTATATTTATTCCTCAAGAATTTTATTTTTGCTGAATCTAGTCAATGTACCTCTATTTTTAAATTTGAATGTGAGATTTCATGTTTTATTTTAAAAATATCATCCCAGTTTCTTTTCTTTTTGTTTGTATTTTTTCTTCTTTTTAATTAAGCCAAATTACTGTATAAATATATTTTTAATTTTCATTTTCTGATGAGAATATTTGACTTTATTGATCAATTATGTTCTAAAATTTTCTCCCATGACAATATGTTCATATATGATATTATTCAGTTCTTTGATTTTCAAGATCATTTTTGTATAATTTCTAAGTTCTTCAGTAGATATATTGGCTAATTTTAAGGTTCTCATAGTGTTCTGTAAATGTATTGTCTTTAAATTTCTACACAGACTTTGTAATATAGTTACATTTATTTCTAAACATATTTCAAAGCCTATTTTTATTTCATTTTTATTGAACATATGTTTGGATCAGTGCCTGATTCTTGTATTAAATTTCTGAGTGGGGACATTTTTTAGTTTTTTTTGGCTATTCCTTTGTTGTTAATTTTAATACTAGTGAATTCTGGTTCATGAATATATATTGTAAGATTTTTTTTCTATTTAGAGATTGATGATTTTTTCATGATAAAATAATACAATTTTGATAAGAGTTTCTTGTGCTTCCAAGTCCATGTTTTTTTTTCTTTGCCCTTTATGTCTTAATGTTTTAAGTCTGCTTGAACTGTTTCTGAGAACAATATTTAAACTTAACTATCCCAATGATTGTGCACATTTCAGATTTGTCTTTATTAATCTGGAGATTGTCAAATCAATATTGCTTAGTAAATTAAGACTCATAAGCCATACATTATGATAGATGTTACATTTCATCATCCATTAATATTTTAAAATTTATTTTCAGTAGTTATTCTTTGCTTGATGTTATTACTTCTTCTTCTTCTTCTTTTAAATTTCTAATCTCTTTTGTTCTTATTCATCTCCTAAGTAGAATTTGGTCAAATTCCTAGTACCATTATAAAAACCATTTATTTTATTAAAATTATGTCGTTTGTACTTAGTTTTTCACAATTTTTTTACTGTTTACTATGCTTTATTATTACTTTAACTTTTCCTTTTTAAGTATTTGTTATTTCAAACATTACTTTTATCCTCAGTTCATATATCATACATGATTAGTTTTAAATTAGAATGCAATTGCTTATTTATCACTTTAAAATAGTTTGTTAGGTAGACTTTATATTAATAGTGAAATGGTCTAAATTAAACTTGGCATAATTTTCAAAAATACAACTATGAAATAACACTACATAGAAAATGAAATGTCCAACTAAATTATTTTGGGAAATCAAGAAATTAGTTTGCAACAGTAAAATGTAAAATAAAAACTTAATTTGACATTTAATTTGCTGTCCTCTGCATTATTTGCTCATCATTCATAGACTATGACCTTGAAATCGATTTCTTAATACTTAAAATGAGCTTGAGTGACCTAAACATAATTCTTATTTAATCTTTCCAGCAGCACCTGACTTTGAATCCTCCATTTGGTGCTGTTGTGTAATCTATGGATTGGGCCAGATTTATCATCGTACTGGTATATAGGAGTTCCTGTACACTTGGTCAAATATATTTTCTGCACAATTCTTGCTAGTCCATGACAGGATTATAGAATGTTGTCTCATTCTTGCCCAGTTGTGCCAGGCAGTGGGATAGATTGCAGGAAAGCTAAAGGAAGTGCCCAGAGACAGACTAGAAGCCTTATTATTTATTGTGAAGGGCTCATAAGAGATCATGATGTTATAGTTTGGATGTGAGAAGTCCCCCAAAAGATCATGTGTGAGACAATGCAAGAAGATTTAGAGGAGAAACCCAAAAAGTGAATTAATCCCCAATAGAGATTAATTGAATGGTAATCGAAGATGGATAGTGTGTGGCTGGAGGAGGGGGGTATTGGGGGCGTACCTTTGGGGTATGTATGTATTTTGTATCTGGTGAGTGGATTCTCTCTCTTTGCTTCTGGATCATCATGTGAGCTGCTTCCTTCTGCCACACTCTTCCACCAGGGAGCCAGCTATCTTTGGGCTGAGACCTCTGAAAAGTTGAGCCCTCAAATAAACTTTTCCTCTTCTACAGTTGTTCTGGTTGGGACTTTTAGTCACAGCAGAAAACAAAAAACAAACAAACAAACAAACAAAAAACCTGACTAAAGCAATAGACAGCAACAAGAAGAGTTCAGTAATGACTGGCTACCCAGATAGCACATGTATCCCTCTCAGTGCTTCGTCAAGAGACATCTCCTCTCCCTCATGGTGTTTTGTCCAGTGGTGGCCAGGTGAATAAGAGACACATTCTTTTCCACAGTGACCTCAGTTTTGCACTCATCCCCACTCTGAGAGGAATTTTATATGTCAGGCTGCAACCATAGGAAGCAAATGTCCTGGCATGCATGCAAGCAATTAGCCTCCCACAGACAACATTAATTTGCCAAGTTTCTAGCTTGCCTAAAACAAAGCCTTTATGATAATGGGTAGGCAGACTGCAGCCCCACCTTGCTCTTATTGTCCCCTTAAATTGGCAAGGATTTGGAGGAACAAAAAAGGGGAATTCTAGGACATGGTGTTTTAGTATCCCCCTTTGCTTTAGAGATGATATAAATGTCATAATGGAAATGGAAGAATTTCAGAAAATCAATATTTTAGATGACTCCTAGCTATTTCTGTACATATTAGAAGGGATAGGTGCCAGTTTATAAGAACACTGATTCCATTGACAAGGTCACCTTCATGACCTAATCAGTTATCAAAATGCTTCACCTCATACCATCACCTTGGAGATTAGATTTTCATGTATGAATTTGTAGAGGGTATGGGGAAGGAAATACAAATGTTCAGACTATTTGAATACATTTTGCAGAGTACAGTCAGTTATTTTGTAGTATACCCACAATTGGGATTTGATGTTTTCTTATGAGATTTTTGAGGGTTTTTTTATTATTACATAGAACAATAATGTGTTCTTTCTCATAAGTTCATCATATCTGGATACATATGTTTTTATGTGATACTGACATTAATCTTACTTGTTTGGCAGCTCTTTGCATGGTATAACATCTCTAAAAGCAAAAGGTGAAAGTAAAACCCCTACTTTTTTAAGGTTGAATGGTATCCAACATATATGTCTTCCAAATTTTCTTTATCCACTTATTTATAAATGGACATGTATATTGATTCCATACCTTGTCTGCAATGTAAAATGGTACAATTAATAAAAGAATGCACATAACTTTTCAACATAATGATTTGATTTACTTTGGATGTCAACACAGAGGTAGGATTGCTGGATCATTTGATGTGCTAATTTTAATTTTAAAGGAACCTCGGTATTGTTTTCCATAAAGGTCATAGTAATTTACATTTTAACCAAGAGTGTTACAGAATTCTCTTTTCATCAAATCCTTGCCAATACCTATTATCTTTTACTTGTTAATAAAATCTATTGTTACATATTGATGTTATATGTCTCAGTGTGATTTCAGTTTTCATTTTTTCTGGTAATTAGTCATGTTGAGCACTTTTTCATATGCCTTAATGCTTTCTGCATGTCTTCTGTAGCAAAATACTATACCAGCAAATCAGAAAGATTGTATAAAATACATGTTGGATTTATCTCAGGGATGCAAGAATGGCTCGACATTCACAAATTAAACAACAATAACAAAAAAGTGATATGCCAAAATACCAGAATGAAGGCCATGGAAGAGGCTAAAGTCCAATAACCTTTCATGATAAAACTTTCAACCCAACATAATAAAAAACATATATGACACATAACGCCACCAAAGCTATCATCATTAAAGAGGAAATGTTATAAATGTTTCCTCTAAGACCTAGAACATCACAGGAATGTTCATTTTCACCACATTTATTCAACACATTCCTGGAAGTTCTAGCCCGAGTAATTCAGCAAGAAAAAGAAATCCAGGGCATCCAAATTGGATAAAAGTAAGTCAAGTTTTCCCTATTTGCTGATGAGATGACATAATGTTATATAGAGAAACACTCAAATTCTCTACCAGAAAGCTATTAATACTGATATAAAGACATTCAGTAAAGCTGGAGGAGACAAAATGAACATAAAAAATTCAGTTGCACTTATATGTACCAGCAACAAACTAGCTAAAAAAGAGATATTACAAAAAGCAATCCCATTTATAATAGTCACAAAAATTAAAGGCTAATGAACAAATTTGACCAAGGTTGTGAAATATTTCTGGAATTAAACTATAAAATAACAATCAAAGAAAATGAAGAGCATATCAAAAATGGAAAGACGTCTCATGTTCATAGAGTGTAAAAATAAATATTTCTAAAATGCCCGTACAACTTAAAATGACCTGCAAATTCAATGCAAGCCTTATCAAAACACTGTTGATAGAGATAAAAAATAAAAATCTTAAAACTTATATGGAATTTCAAAAAATCCTGAATAGTCAGAGCAATCCTGATCAAAAAGAAAAATGCAGAATATCATCCATGCACAGTAGTACATGTCTGTAATCCCAGTGGCTGAAAAGGCTGAGGCCAAAGCCAGACTGTGCAACTTAGAGAGGCTGTAAGCAATTTGATGAGAACCTTTCTCAAAATTTAAAAAAATAAAATAAAAGCCTGGGGATGTGGCTTGGTGGTCAAGCACCTCTGGGTTCAATCCATGATACCCAGGAGAAAAAAAAATACAGCATCATAATTCTTGACCTCAAAATATACTGCAAAGCTATAGTAACCAAAAACAGCATGGTAGTGGCATGAAAATAGACAAACAGACGAGTTGAACACAATAAAGAACAGAGAAAGTAATCCACTTATTTACAGCCAATTTATTTTTTAAAGTACTAACAACATACAGTGGACAATGAACAGTTTTCAATACATGATGCTGAGAACAAGATATTCATATGCAGAAGAATTAGGGTAGACCTTTATTTCTTCACCAGTTAACAAAATAAACTAAAAATCAATCACACTTTAATATAAGATGTAAAAATATTTAATTACTAAAATCAAACATAAAGAAAATGCTTCAGGACCTTAGGATAAGCAAAGAATTTTAGTATAAGACTTCAAAAGTACAAGCAAAGAAAGCAAATATAAATAAATGGCATTGCTTCAAACTTAAAGGCTCCTGTACAGTAAAAGAAACAACCATCAGAGTGAAGACCTAATTTGCAGAATGGGAGAAAATATTTGTACATTTTTAAACCAAAAAGATATTAATAACCCACACTATAGGAAGCATGCAAATCACCTTTGTCCATTTATTAATCAGGTTATTTGTTTTCTTCCAATTGAAGTTTTTAACTTAGTTATATACTTTGTCAAATTAACCCCTTGTCATATGGAAATATTCTTTCATATTTAATCTGTTTTCTCCATATGTGGCACATACACATGGTTAAATAATGTTCCATCAGTTTCAATGATAAAATTCTGTTATTTGTAACAACACAGATAAGAATGGAGATCCTTATCTTAAATGAAATGAGCCAGGCACAGAATGAAAAGTATCACAGGATTTCACGCATGTGACATCTGAAAAAACTGATCACATAGAAATTGAGAGTAGAATGGTGTTTACCAGATCCTGGGGAGAGTAAGGCAGGTGCTGCTGATTGAGAAATGTGTATAATTGGGTGCTCAGTTACAGTTAGATAAAGCAAGTACCTCTGGTGTGTTATTGCACAGTAGGATTACTGCAGATAATAATAATGCACTGTATAAATTTTAAATGCTGAGAGAAAATATTCTGAAAGTATTTACCTTAAAGATAAATGTTTGGGGAGATAGAAAATGCATATGTGTGTCACATGGTATCTCATAAATATGTATAATATGTATGTTTTTATGTATCAGTAGACATTAGATTATTTAAAACATCCCTAAACCATTGGCCTTTTATTCAAATTTTCTTTTGTAAACGTAGTGATCAGCAATCTTAAAGTCATCTTCAATAACTTTATATCTCTACATTAAGTTTTTTATTTGTCCTGTATAGATTCTCTTTCAGTTTCTTAATGTGTAACCATGGTGTTAAAATGGAATTCTTAGGTGGAAATGAAGTAGAACTTTTGAAGTATCAGTGACATATCTTCACCTAACCCAGTTTGAAGAAAATCATAATCACATCCAGAGCAAAGAAAACAATTCTGAGATCTTCACAGATATTGAGTGGGTTTGGCAAGTTTCTGCAGCAGCAGAGACATCCATTATCCTCTGGATATCAGAACTATAGCAGCCGTAGCAAGAGTGATTGTAAAGTTTAAGGCATGGACGCATGAAGACCCAGACCCAATAAAGAGAGACAGGGAGAGAGAGAAAGAAGGAGAAGGAGAATACATTTTTTTAGGAAGAGCAAAATACTATTCTGCTTTTTAAAAATTGATATTTTAGTTATAAGCTTATTAATATCCTTACCCATAATAATTAAATAATTATTACATAGAACTTGTTTTTCTAGTGCAGTTTCCTCAATTTCCAAAACACACTATCCAATTCTACTTAACAAAACTTGCCAAATCCCACACTTGAACAGACTACTCCAAAGATGTCAAACTAAATTCTGAAATTCTTTGTCATATAAAATACTTAAAAGTCAAGATTCCTATATCCTTGTGTTTTTTCATATGTATTGGAACTCTAGTTCACACACACACCATAATACACCCCTTCTGAGGCAGAGTTCCTTCTCTGTCTCATTCAAATTTATTAGACTTCTTTGTAATTGTAAATACTATTTTGCCATATGTATTCCAAGCTATATAATTTACTGGCATTCCTAAGTATTTTATGATTGATGTTACTATTGTAAAGTGGAAAAGCTTTTTCAATTATGTTTTCTGGATAGTGGCATGTATAGAGATCTTTGTCATTATAGAAGTATATCATACATTTTCCTCATGTCTAGATGCTCTATTAAAATCTTATTAATTGTGGACTTTTAATTGATTTCTTTAAGTTTTATGAATCAAAAATAAATATATTTACATCTAGCTATCCATCTATTTATCTATTATCTAGCATTTCATCCAAGGAAATTTAATCTTATCAAATATAATGTAAAAATATAAGAAAGGGAATTCAAATATAGCTCACATTTTTCGAAAAAGATGATGATCCCTAAATCAATTTCATCCATTTCAGAATTTTTTAGGGAGACATTTTACCATTATGACTTTCTAAATCCATTACACCAAAGTGATATACATATTAAAAATAGTTTATTTAAAAATGATACCAGAAGGGCTGGGGATATAGCTCAGTTGGTAGAGTGCTTGCCTCCCATGCACAAGGCCCTGGGTTTAATACCCAGCACCACCACACACACACACACACACACACAAAAAAAAAAATATATATATATATATATATATATATATATATATATATATATATATATATATATATATTCCAGAAGCACAATGAGGTACTGAAGTGAGATGGGAATCTGATGGTATGTAATAAATGGATTAAGCACTCTGGATAAATAAGGTTTAATCCCACAAGTCATTTGAGGAGACATGTAGAAGTAACCTTAGAAGTATCTCGCCTAGAGTTAAAGTAGATTGATATCACCTCCTTTTACCTCTCATACCTTATTATTTGTCAATTGTTCTCAGGTACCTGTGGTCTGCAAATTTTCTTGGACAGATTAGTCCCTGGATATGCATACACAAGTACTTGAGGAAAAAAAAAAGACATCACAGTTTCATGTCTTGAAAAAATTAGATCTCTTTAATTACTCTTTTCACTGATTCATGTAGCTATTTGAGGTTTTCTTAAAGTTGATAGAAAAATTAGGCGACAAGTTACAGTGTATTACAATGCAGGCCATTCTGTGGCTATAGTTCATATACATCAATTCTCTTTTTTACATAAACATCAGTGTACAGTTGAATGATTTTTCACAAAGCAAAAATGTGATCAAGACACAAAACATTAAAATATCAATTCTTTCTTTTACTTCATTCTAGAATTTCTAAGATATCCCTCAGAAATTGTCTGTGGATGTTGATAATTTGACCTGTGAGTTAAACTTGATGTTTGTCTTCAAGATAACTTTGCTATTGCCAGTCCGTGGTTCCTGAAATACTCTTTTTATGATTATTATCATACATAAAAACATAGACAACTATACCAATTTATCTCCTGATTTAGGGCCATACTTTTCTTTGATCTGGCTTTATAGCAGCAACTCTTTGTATCCTAATACTCAGTAATATCTTTTGTACAAACAGCTCAAAGTGACCAGGCAGCCTCTAGTGTTGTATTCACACTCTTACTGTATCCCAGAAAGAAATGCCATTTCCCAAGAAATCAAAGTCTTTTTAATAACAACTTCTAAAACTGTGAGGATAAGTTCACTAATGTATTACAGAGGGTTGTTTTAACCTTCATTCCTTAGTTCTAGACAAGTAATAGTCTGAGTTTAGCTCATACCAATATATCATGTCCATCTGTCCATTAAATGGACCTTAGATTTTTCTTACTTTGATATATGGTCTTAAAGGGCCACCAACTATGTGTGTGAGATAAAAATAAATGAAGCAGCAGTATATGATGTGTGGGCTTGGGATACCTATTTATGCAATTCATTTTGTTCTTTCTAATTATTTGAATTAAAGATGAAAGATACAATTTTTATAATGTGATGAATTAGAAATATGTCTTAGAATCATTATGATCAATTCTATATATCTTCAGTAGCCTAATCATCTGCTGTTTCAAGATTAAAGTTTGAGAGTCTTTAAGATTCATAAGATTCTTTTCAACTGATGAATTATTCTCGGTTGTACCTACCATGACACTTCTTGAGAATCCCACAAGTCTATGTTGGAACAGTCAGGGATTCTACATTGTACCTTTATCTTCCATAGATATAACTAGTATATTCACATTTGTGGAGTCATAACTCAAATGAAAATTTGCTATAATTAATGCTATAGTTTAAAACTGTTATCAACCCTGACCCATAGCAATATTATTAGGTGATGTTGGTACTTCCCTCAGTACACACTAACTTATGACATTAGTTAAGGAAACAATAATTGCCTACATCACAACCCTTAAAACTGTCACTATCTCACTATTTCTGAACTGCTAACACATATTCCCTGAACTCATGCATCACTTTCTATTTCTATACCAATACAACTCACTACCACTAAATGTATTAACTATCTCTTGCTGTATAACGACTTTCTCCAAAAACTAAAGACAAACATTGGTGATCATTTATTATCTGTAACAATGTATGTGCTTCAGGAATTCAGGGTCATTTCTCCTTGTACCACTCATAAGAATGCAGTCAGATGTCAACCAGAGATACAGGCAGTGGAAAGGAAAGGTTGCCTTGTTCCAGACTTTGTTTCCTGGGTAGCTTACTCACATGGCTATAATCTGGTGTGGAGAGTTGTTGCAGGGACTTCGTTCTTCATGTGGGCTACTTTAGAGTGCTGCACCAGTGTACTCACAACAAAGTAGTTAACACCTCCCACAGCAAAAGAAACAAGAGATGAAAGTTATAACTAGAAAATAGTTTTGTTTAATTTTTCAGGATTAAAGTTTCTAAATTATGATGAGAAATTATATTTACTTACATGTGACACAATTTACAGAAAATTAAATATTCTTCCTTTAAGGTTAAATTTAAATAAACTGAACAAGTATTTGTTAGGTAGATTATTCTAAAAAAGTTCCAGACCCTGGACCTATCTTTCTCCTTCTAGCCAAATCAAAAAAAAAAAAAAAAAAAAACGTTCCAAATAAATTAAAATAGACATATGATATGAAGAAATATTTTACTGGAGGCCATGTTTTTCTTAATTTCACACTAAATCCTTTACCCTTATATTGGATCTTCTGGATTCAACTCTGTGATGTTATATTTACAAAATATAAATATTTTGTATCACTGCCAAGTGTGAAGTATTTAATTCTATACCTTTAAAGACAAAGCTTAAATTTAACTTAATTCTGGAGTCTATTAAAGAATGGAAACCTAATATAGTACCTAAAACTTTTAGTTAGGTCTGTGCTCTAGAAGTACTTCTATACTGCCTTTTCCAGGTCCTTTCTTTCATTTTGTATAACTTTCTAGGTTTATCATGCTATCTCATGCCTTTCTTTTCATGCATGCAATTATTAGATATGGCATCTAATTATTCTTCTTCTGATCAACTTCTAATCATTCTTCAAAATTCATTTCATCTAGAAAGCCTCTTTTATTTGGCATCCATACCTTATTTGCAACATATACATTATGGCCTTTATTTTGGTACATAAGCAATTAAATTTAGCACAGAATAAATAACTGTGTAACAGAAACTACACTTAACCTTATTCATTCCTCTATGCCTGGAGTATACTCCAGTGCCTGATAGAGTAAAGGTGATTATGACATGCCAAATAATGATCATATGAATGAATTATGATATATATATGTATATATTAATATATATATATATATCATAATAATCATATGAATGAATTATGATATATATGTATATAATTATGATTTGAGATATATATATATATATATATATATATATATCTCAAATCACAGTCATATGGATGAATTAAATGAAATGAAGAAACACTATAGGGAATATTTTTGTTTATTTATGTGAAAAAGTGTTTAGAATTCCCCCTCTTGATATTATTCTGACTAAAATTGTGATCATATAATCTATTATTTCTGATATGGAAAAATTATTATACTTCTAGGTAGAAAAATGTTTATCATCATCGGGTTTTTAATCATAGTAAATTTGGTTCAAATCAAAGTTAGCTTTAAAAAGATATACTAAACTTATGGATGATAATTTAATGTATTAATAAAAATGATAATGAAATAGAAGAGTAATTAGTAGAATAGAAAAAGCAGATCAGGAGGAAGGAGGAAGAGAGTATAAAGGAAGGGACAGGGGAATAAGATTGACAAAATAATGTGATTTGCATATACAAATATGACATACTTATTCACATTATTGTGTATAATTATCATATACTAAAAAAGAGCTATGTTTGGTAGCATTGCTTAAACTCAAATGTATATTAGAATCACCCGAAGAGCTTAATAAAATATTAAGGGGAAAATTACCATGCAGATCAGTTTAATCAGAATATTGGTGAGACCCCCAGCATCATCATTACTTAAATCTCTCCAGATTATTCCAATATACAGCAAGTTTCATACAATAGGCCCTGATCCACCCAAAGAAATATGTATGTTCATGAGTCATCTATGTTTTAAAAATAATATGATTCTCTAAATACTATATATATATATATATATATATATATATATCATCAATTTGTATTTCTTCTTGTCTTTGATGTATCACTCATTTCTTTGACTGAATTTTTTTTAATTTTATAGGAGCCTCATAGTTATACATAATAGTGGAATTAATTATATCATATTCTTCCATGTATATAACATAAGTTGATTCCCAGACTTTAATGACAACTAGTTATTTAAATGTAAAACATTACTCTAGTGCCATCTCATACTATTAATCTGTTATGATACACTTCTGCCTGGGATCAATATAGTCATTAAAAGAATTATTTCTGTTTCTACATCTGCTCTGAAAGTTATACATGAAGATTAGGAAGAACAAGGTGGAGTAATAACATAATTAATAGCAGTGATTGTGCTGACATAAAGCATATCATGAAAACTCATTGGATATTCAAGAGAATCAAGAAGACAAGGAGTAAAAATTAAGTCTAAACAAAGGGAAAGAAAATTTTAACAATTTTGAAAAAAAGTCTTCATTGATTTATTTCTACCTTATAAAAAATAAAAGGAAAAAAGAAGTATTTGCCAGAAAGAAACAAATAAAATCCAATATCAGAGTTCTTTCTCAGAATAAATCTTGAAGCCAGTCACACTCTCTTATTTTGCTTTTTGTTGCTGTGTTTTAAATTTTTGTGTCTTTTGAACCTAATCTCTCTCTAAGTTTCAATTCTTGTTACAAAGGGGCCTTTAGTGTCTTCCCTGAGTCTAAATGTGAAGAAGAAGGGAAATTATTATAATTCTGCTCTTTTGAAAGACACACAAACTAGCCCAATAAATATAGTATAAATTCCCTAACTTCCTGTAATAATCAGGTCTCTGCTAAATGATAGCTGAATAAAAAATTCAAACAAGCCAGGTGTGGTAGTGCACGTCTGTAAT
This sequence comes from Marmota monax, assembly GCF_021218885.2. Taxonomy (NCBI): domain Eukaryota; kingdom Metazoa; phylum Chordata; class Mammalia; order Rodentia; family Sciuridae; genus Marmota; species Marmota monax. The sequence continues at coordinate 7,076,978 of NW_026692202.1, forward strand.
ACAATGACTGGGGAGGCTGAGACAGGAAGATTGAAAGATGGAGACTGGCATCAGCAACTTAGTAAGGCCCTGTCTCAAATTTAAAAAATAAATAAATAAACAGATCTGGGGATTAGCTCAATGTTTAACTGTCCCTTGCTTCCATCCCAGTACCAAAAACAAACAAACCACAAACTCACTATAATTTTAGAATTAGGAAATTATATAACCTGTATACAAAAATCAATATTTTACACGGGGCAGTAAGTTCCAATATAACTGGAAAAAAAACCAGTGAGAGTAATACTAAATAAGGAAAGTAAAGTATTTGACAAAGGGTGCATATATCTTATTCTATACTAGGAACTTTTAGCTTAAAATTGCAAATAAAAATGTTAATCTTTGAATTAAGAAACAGAACCTCACGATTTCCTATATGCTGTCTCATCATTCTGTACATAATACAACCATTTCATGATTCTATAATTATTTACATGTTCATCTCCATATCTAGTCTCAGCGTTTTATGATAAAAGGAGTTATGTTTTGAACATTTTATCTTTAGTGGCTGGTGACAGATTGAATTTAATAATTTTTCCCAGATAAATTAATGAATTTATTTCTTCAATATGATTTGCCTAATTAAATGATCTCCATAAAATATTCTGGAACTCCTCATGTGCACAATATTTGAATTAATATTTGATCAATACTACTTTCCATATATTAAAAAAAATGTCATTTTATATGCTGTATTAGAAACGACTGTACTGACTCCAATGAAACCAGATATTGATTTGAACATTTCACTTTGAAATTATACAACTGAAAGGGGCTGGGTCCTTATGGTTCTGAACTGGTGACCTCATTGATTTTGGTCTGACACCCGAAATCTATCTCTTTTGTTACATTTCTGCTGCCTATCCCACAGATATATGTTTTCTTCTTATATGAAAGAGAGTCAACCATTTAGTAAGACAAGGTGAGTTCAATAACACATTTGGTAAAACTAGCAAATATTCCATAAATAATTGCTCCCTGCTCATTTCCTTTTTTGGTGCTGATCATAAACTCTGATTTATATCATGGAAATTATAAATATTATAATATTTTAGGGCATAACAGCCATATGAGTTCCTCAAAAGACAAGGTATAAACATGAGATGGAGTTTGGGATTGAAGGAGGGGTTTCATTAGGTAACTGATGAATGTAAAGCTATAGACATTGATAGTTCCCAAAGGAAGAAATAATACAAGAAAGACATTATAGAGACAAGCCAGAGTATCTTGGATGATTTGATGTGGAGTTAAACAAATATAAAGGGCAAAATAAGTGTCTGTTTCTTTCTTAGTTCCTATTTTTGGTTTCTTTTCATTGGACTATTCCTAAAGACAAGATTAGTGTATACTGGGTTTCTGTTTTTGACCTATTTGCCTTTCTCAACATAACCTCAACAGACAATTTAATGTGCCCTTTTCAGTTCTGCTATGTTATCCTCATATCCCCAAATTTGTATTTCTAGTCTGGACCCCATTTATAGTTCCAAATAATTTAACCTAATCAATGCCTTATGTTCAGCATTTTGAGTTTTTATCAGGAATTCAGATTCATTGCTAAAATGAGTTGGTATTCTTTCAATATTATTTTCTCATTATATAGCAACAGTATTCATTCAGGAGCAGAAGAAAAGATTATTATATTGATATGTCAAACTTTAATTTTTATATGTCTGTATGTATTCTGAATACAAGTTGAGTTTTGAAGTTATTATAAATCAACAATAAAACAGTGTCTATGTAGAAATAAATAGATACAAAGTGAGTTTGTTTAGAAGTGAAATGTTTTTCTTAGGTATTACCAGTGCTTTAAACTAGAACATTATTGCAGTAAAGAATGAAAATCAAGACAGATACTAAATAATTCATAAGTTTCTATGTATCATCGATCACTTATGACACTTTTCAATTGAATTGATTCCAAATTTTAATTGAAATTACTGACTAATTATTATTTTATTTATTCTATAGTTATGATTTTAAATAAAGCTCTATCTTGTTTCAAATATTCTTGGCTTCCACTATTCTAATAATAAATATGTTCTTAAAAAAATCATTGTACTTTAACAAGTTTTCTGGTCTCTACTTTTTAATTGAAGTTTAACACATATCAGGCCATTATCTTTAAGAATGAAGCTGTCACACCATTATTTCACTATAAAGAAAGGGAAGAGTGTTTGTTATAGTGACACTTAATTAGCAGGCTTAGGCTTGAAATGGTCTGGATATATTTAAAAAGACAAGCAAAACATGTTTGAGAAAAATTATTTTAAAGGATATCATAGTATTTTGTTCTGCTTTCTGAGACAGGGTCCTCTCTGTGTTTCCCGGGCTGATATGAAACTTAGAGGCTCAGGTGTTTATCAAGTAGCTGGCACTAGAAGCATGTGAAGCACTACCCACCTGATGTTTTAAAAATTGCATTCCAAGTTATTTCATAGAAATTATGATAATATAGAAGAAAGGATATTTCAAAAAGTGATGATTCTGAATCTATCGATGGCCTATTAAATGAGCAATTTTTAGAGTCTATTCACCAAATTTTCTTTCCTGTGACCAAAATACCTGACAAGAACAACTTAGATGAGAAAATGTTATATCTGTCTTACCATTTCAGAGGTCCAATCTCGTGGTTGGCCAACTCCATTGTTTTGGGTCATGAGTGAGGCAGTAATTCATGGCGGAAGGGGATGATAGAGGAAAGCTTTTCATTGTATGGCATTTAGGAAGCAGAGAGAGAGAGGAAGCAGGGATACAATATTGTCCCCCAGGACACACACAGGTGTTGTCTAAGCCCTTCCCCATCTGCCTATAGTTACCACACAATAGTCCATTCAAATTATCAATACATCAAATGAATTGATCCATTGATGAGGTTACAGATCTCAAAATTTGCTAATAAGATTGCAGATGTAGTAATCCAATCTTTTCATCTCTGAAAAGCCTAATACATGAGCTTTAAGGGAGGGGGTAATTAAATATCTAAGCCATAACAATTATCAAAGTTTCAAATCTGTTTCAACAAACTAAAACCTTGAGATCTGGCCAATTATTGAGATAGTATAATCAAAGCTTAGAAGCACTGAAAATTATAGCATTGGTTAAGGGAAAATAACCACCAGGATTCCATCAATTGAATTCCATACACAGGTAACTGCATGCATATTTTTAATTTTAATTAACCAAATGCACCATTAAACCAAATGTCTTATTGATATTCGGAATAAAATTTAATTTTCAAATCATTAGAGAATTCTGTGAAATGATATCAGTTTTACAGAAAAGTGTCCTAGTTTGAAGTTTTATCCCCATTTTGCTACCCAAACCAGAGTAGTGTGATTTTTAAAAGCACATATATGTAACTAGTTTGATATAAAATACTTTAATATAATGAAAATGGGACCAGTTTCTCTGTTATTACTGTTCATTTCATTGTCTTTCTCACTATAAATGAGAAATTTCCTTTTATACCAAATCCTCCCATGCCATCATCCACCCTTGGCTTATCTTCTGATTTCTACTGGATTACTTGTTTTGCTATTCATCAACTAAGATAAAAAGTTAACAGAAAGTTAATTGAGCAACACTGCTTAGAACTCTTTGGCTGTCTACATGTACTATGAATAAAATAATTTAATGATATAAGCTTCATCTCCGTTAAGATGTCCTTTAACATAATACAACAGAATAATGACTAATGTCCTACTCTGTTAATAAGTGAATAACATGAGAAGGGTTTTCTGGATAAGAAAATCAGAGTATCAAATATATACTATATCTGGTATTTGTCTTTTTTTTGGTCTTATTTGCTGTTTTATCAAATGAAAATTTTGCTTTCAGTATCATCATCATTTCTATCAAAATCCCTCTTACAATTTGAATATAAAGACTTTAAAAAAATACTTTTCTAGCAACAACTGCTTGTATTTTAGACAAAAACTGAAACTGAGATCTAAGACAAGTATTTCAGTCACTGGTAATGAATATTTAAATGTTTTGTTTCTGAGGCATTTTTAAAAATAATTGTACTTTATGGCTTTACTTGAAACATCTAAAAAATGTACAAGATTTTGTTAATGTTTTATTTCTTATTGAGAAGACAAATATTATATTCCCTGAAACAGATGGCCACATATTTTAAATTGTTAAACTAGAAGTATTTTATTTCAAAGTCTTCAGGGAAGATAAATATCTATGTAGTATTAAAATTACACATGTTTCTTGGGTGCATATTTCTCTAACCCAAGACAATGACAGCTAATGTTTAAAAGAAGAATACCATCTTTTTTTCAGAGCTACAAATCTGTTCATGCTAAGGGCAATAAAGTACATTTTTCAATTTGTTAACTTAAAAATATTCACTATAATGAATTTATCTTATTATATTTTTTTAACATTGCTGAAATGTATCACTTTTACTATTCATGTAGCAATAGGAATAACTCTAATGAGACTATAAGCAATTGTAGAACCATGCGATGACATTTCATTGCTGGTTGTATTCTGGTTGTAAATCTTTTTCTATTCTAGGAAGGATTATACCTAAAAAGAAGATTGCTTAGGAATGGCAGCAAAGCCTCTCATGACAGATTGAACATCACATGTTCAGCAGAATCTCTTTAACTTGATACCTAGCTTTAGAAAAGCCAAATGTGTCTAAAATGTTAAAAGAAAAACCTCTAAAAGGGCACTTGAAAGAAACTCAAGGCTTCTGAAGGTCTAACTCAATGTTTATCACAAAACCTTGCCAGACATCCAATAACTTTTTCTTTTTCTGTACTTACAGAATTATAAGAAAGTATTGATAGACCAAGCACATTTATCAATTAGATACATTTAAAATAGAAAACTGAAGTTGCACCAAATATAAAAGAAAAAATGAAACTAAACACAACAGTTTTACTTTCACATGAATATTTCCCAAACAGGAAAATATTCTCAGTTTTCAAACATCAGTTCCATTTGGGCGAGGTAGAGCATGCCTGTAATTCCAGGGACTGGGGAGGCTGAGACAGGAGGATGGCAAATTCAAAGACAACCTCAGCAACTCAGAGAGGTGCTAAGCAACTCAATGAGACTCTGTGTCTAAATAAAATACAAAAAGGGCTGGGGATGTGGCTCAGTGGTTGAGTGACCCTGCATTCAATCTCTGATACAAAAAAAAAAAAAAAAAAAGCATGAGTCTTAATCTCAGCATTAGAGCATTAAGTGTTATGAGTTTTCTGAAATAAAATTCATAGTAAGAGACAAGTTCCTCCAAATTTCATATACAATTTCTTTGAAATCCCATATATTCCTGGTAAGCAATCATGTTCCATTTAACATTTTCCTGAAGTAGCCTTGATATTTCTCCAGGTTTTTGTTAGTTATTATTTAAATATATTAATTATTTATCATTGAAAATCAAGCAAGCCAGAAAAATTTAAAATGTAAATAGTATTGTAAATATTGTAATTTTCATAGAAATATATGAAAATAATAATGGAAAATTATATAAGGAATCATATCTACTACATTTCTGTCAAATGTCATCATTTTCCACACTTATAATAGTTGTAATTAAATAAGTGAGTAGTTTACCAATTAGACATGACATAATTATAGTTCTTTTTCTCTGATAGTTTCTTCCACCAGCAGATATACTTTTATATTTGACGTTTTTAACACTCACACTTGTTCTATGTATCTACATATCTCATTCTATGTTTCAAAAAACATTTTGTTTCTGCATAAAAATTATTTGACATTGTTTCAAACTTTATATTAAGTGGCAATGTGATGAAACTTTAACTTAACATTCCTGTGTAAGAATTAGTAAATTTTTATATAAGAATCTGTGAAGAATTCATATTTCATTCATTTTAACTGTATTTCACATTCTACTTATGATGCTGTCACCAGATAAAATTATGTACAATGAGGAGATTTTACATATATTTATTTAATTTTGAGATTTTTTATTACAAGCAACAGTGTAATAAACAGTATTGAACTTGTATATATGGACATTTCTACAGATTCTGAAGGGCATACTCCTCAGTAAATGAATAGGATGACTAGCTTGCAATTTATCCATAATAATAAATTGCTTTTCAAAGAAGTTATGAAAATTGACCTTTCTTAACAAGATACCATATTTCACACCATTCCACACCTTTAAATTTCTTGATATTGACATATATTTTAATTTATGCCAATTGGAAGAGTAAGAATGTTGTTTCAATTTGCATTTCTCAGTTTTCCAGAGAGTATGCACATGATTTAAAATATCCATTGCTCTCTCAACCAACATTTGTAAATTAATACTTTCACAGTACTTATAGTAGCCTTCCTCTCTTTTTCTTCAATTTACTTTTTAGGTGGTTGGTACATTTTCTGAATACCAACTTGTTATTAATAAACTACAAATGTATTATTTGAGTGTGTATTATCTAAAGTTCAACTGTGACTTTTATTTAAAAATAATGTAAATTTGATTATATTTATATTATTGCCCATGCTTTTTTATCTTGTTTAAAAATTTCTTCTTTATTGCAAACAATCATCTGTCTTTGGTATTTCACAATGTTACATTTCATATTTAGTTTTAGATCTACTAATAGAGTCATTGGATTTTTTTGTTTGTTCATTTCTATTCATTCATTTATTTATTTTGCATGTAGGGCGGAAATCTAACTTTATTTTGTTCCATTTGAAAATGAGTTTTCTCAGCATCAATTATTAAATAGTTAGTCTATTTTCACTGCTTTCTAATTTTACCTCTGTAGTATACCAACTTTTCATATATATGTAAAACTATTTAATGAGTCTGTATCATCAAGCATTCTATATCAGAAATATTTTTACAGTCCAAATACAGGTCTTTTCACTATGTATAATTACAATGGATTTTTTATCATTATTTCTCAATGTGAGTAAACTTTAATTTTTCTTTTTCAAAATATTCTGATATATATTACATAGCAGTGAAAATCAATGCAATTAATTAATTGAAGTAAAACAGATGAATGTCACAACATAATATTGTATAAATGAGACCAGATACAGAAAAGTATATTCCATATGATTCCACTAAAATGAAAGTAAAAGACAGGATTATGGTAATTCTTTGAAGAAGGACATGCATAGATTTCAGCAACAGATGGTGGGAGGCTCCTTCCTTCAGCTACTGTCTTATCTTGATGTGGATTAGATAAGAGCTCACTTCCTAAGAATGTATTAAGCTACGTACTTTAATGTTTGTATATGATAAGTGAGCAAAATAGTTAATGTGAAATATTTGTTGTTTTTCTTAATGATAATTCTCATGCAGTCTTGAGAACTTCTTCCATCTATTCAATTTTCCACACCATATTACTGTTGCCTAAACTCATTATGTTCGAATTTCTTTCCTTAGGAAACTATTGATGTTGTTGGTGAAAATCACCAATAATTGTGCTTTAGCAACATGCAATGGAAACTACTAGTATAAACTAGCTAGTGCTTCTCTTGACAGTACAAGCCATGGTTGAATGCATTCCTTAACAAAATTCTCTTTCCTGCAGTTTTTTTGGTAATAGAATGTCTTTCCTTTCTACCTACACAACAGACCACTATTTCATTATTTATCACTGGGCTCTCTCTTATCTTGTCCATATGAAGGTGACCCTTTTTTCCTAAATTACTATTTTTTTCCCTGAGTCCTTTAACCTGCTTGATCCCTTTAATTCCCCTTACTATTTACTCTCATTGCAAGATCTTCAATTGCTATTTGTGTTCGTTGTGGATGAATAACTGTAAAGCCTGACTTAAATGAGATCCCAACTTCTGGTTTCTGGATCTCAATCAAATGATGGTGTATATCTATTTTGTTGTTAGAGAGTTATCCACATATAATTCATATTCATTTCCAAACTATTTCCCCTTTCAATGTTCTGAGAGGTAAAAACCTGACAAATGCTTCCTTTTTTGTAATTCTTTTTTCAGTCAGTGTTCAACAATAACTTTGTACAGTAATGGGAATGGAGAATTGAAGATGGAAACAATTTTTATGCCATCCTTGTCAGAAAGAATCACTTCAATAATACCTCGTGGTGTGCAGATGTCTGGATAGGTTGGGATTTGCTTAAACCTACAGAATGTGCAAGGAGTGATAGTGAGCCAAGCTGTAGGTTGCAGATTTAAGAGAAGTTTTCACTTCATATCTACTATACTATCCTGTCCAAGGGGATCCAGCTTCTATATGAGAAGTTTGACTGCCATGCAGCAGGGGAGACAACACTATCACAAGGAGCTCATTTAGGTAGAATGGGAGATGTCTACAGATTGTTCAGCTGGTCCAGCCATCCCAGCCCAGGTGAACACAGAGACACCATGTTAAGTGAAATAACCTAGACACAGATGGAAAAACACTGCATGATCCCACTCACAATCATCCAAGAACCTGAAGAATTTGATCTCATAGGCCTATGGGATAGAATAGTGGTTAGAAGAGGTTAGGTAGGGTAAGAGGGAACAGGGAAGGAAAGGTGGGTCAATGACTACAAAGTCAGAGTTAGGAGGAATAAAAGTTCTGTTGTTCTGTTGAACAGAAGGGTGTATATTTCCAAATAGCTACAAGACACAATTTAAAATGATTTACCATAAAGAAAAGAGAACTGTTTGAAGTGATATCTTAATGATCTTGATTTTATCAAACATTACCTTATACACCATAAATTTGTGCTGATATTATATGTAAATTAAATATAAAGAAATTTTAAAATGTTCAAACTGTGCTTTAAATCATGTGTCTCATTGTTCAAAAAAGCGATGCTTGAATTTTAAATGACATAGAAAAGTCCCTGTGTAAACTGCCTGTAACTGCATTTTAACATCATATCTCATTTTTTAAAGTTTCAGTTTAGAATTTTTAGAAATTTTTGTTTTGTCTCCTAATTTACTTCTCTGAACACAATATTTCCTTTCTCAAATTCTGTGCTCTCATATAATTTTATGATAAATGTTCTCAGGACTTAGTGTTCCTTTAAAGTTTGACTTTAAAGTCTCATGGGGCTAAGGTCCTGGTTGGGGCCAAGGACATCCTCTGAGCGAGTCTATCGAAGCCTCCTTTATGCTGCATTTGAGTGAGCTGCTCTGTTATTCTCTCCTACAATACCATAAGTTCCCTTAGGTCAGGGACTGTGAACCTTTTACTATGACTTGTCCAGCCGCAACCAAGTGCTAATCATGTTTTATGAGCTGCAATAATACGTGTGGGTGGAGGGGGAATAAGTAAATATATAAATGGTGATTCTGAAAAATTTCCTATATAAATATGCTGGAAATGTAATTTTATAAACAAATACACTAAGAAAATTCACTTTTTAAGAATCCTGTTGCTCTAGGCATGGTGGCAGATGCCTGTAACCCAAGCAGTTTCAGAGGCTGAAGCAGGAGGATAGCAGGTTCAAAGCCAGTCTCAGCAAAAGCAAGGCCCTAAGCAACTCCGTGAGACCCTGTCTCAAAATAAAATACAAAATAAGGCTGGAGATATGGTTCAGTGTTCATGTGCCCCTGATTTCAGTCCCTGGTACCAAAACAAAATAGAAAGAAATAAAAAGAAAAAAGAATTCTATTGCATTCATTTTTATAAAACAATTTCTAATTTATATTTTGTTCAAAATTCATACCTACTACTTACACTTTGTGCTTAGCTCTGAACCTGTTCTAGCTGATTTACTTTATACAACTCTATGAGGTGTAACCTTTCTGTCCCATTTTATAGATGAGGAAATTAAAGTTTGGAGAAGTAAGAGTCTATTGTCACAGGGTTGCCCATTGTCAAAATTAGGTTTAGAAAAGTATGTAAAAGTAGGTTGTCTTTTTCAAGAACTATCTACTCTGAAATCAACTGCCTGCATTTTATGAATTAATAATTGATTGTTGTAAGCACTCTTAACATGGAATATACTCTCAACAAAATTTTAAGTGCACATTGCAATATTGTTAGCCATGGGCACAAGGTTGAACAGCAGACATGTAGAACTTAATTATCTTACAAAAATTAAATTTTATACTCATGGAACATCAGCTCCCTTTTCCTACTTACTCCATCCCCTGATATCATTGTTTTACTTTGTTAAAATGAGCTTGATTATTTTAGATAACTTTACATTTGTTCTGCAAAAAACACATACTTACAATTGTTTATAGATTTGCTTTACTTACAGTATGAGAAATATGTGGTCATGAATTTTATTTTATTTTTTGACTTCTGGAGATATATTTTTCTTTCAAGTCTTGTAATTATGATGTTGAAGTGTGATTTTAGGGATAGGAGGAAGAAAAATAGTTTTAGACCATGGAACAAATATATTTTCAAACTTTATTGGATCAATGCTGAATTCAGTTAGTCCATCCATGTCTATATTCACCCTATGCTGCTAATCAAATGTATTATTTCAATCAGTTTTTTTTTTTTTTTTTTTTTGCTAAGAACTCCAAATGGATAATGGGCTTCAAAGTGGTAGATTAGAGAAGGTTGTTTTCCTGGTCAGTTCATGGTGTGAAGCCAAGGATTCAGACATATAGCTTCTCAGCAAGATGAGAGAAGAAAACTGTTCTGGAAATTAACTGTGGACATTCAAAATAGAGCAGGGAATCAAGTGAATGGATATAACAAAATAAAGAAATCCCCAGTGCTCCTGGGGCCTCCAGTGGTGCTAGCAAGTCCCATCTGTCCTGTGCTAAAATAGGGGACTGAAACTTCAGTTAAAAGAATCTCCAGTTTTAGGAGGTCTGAGGTGTGCATGGATACAGAGAGACTAGACATCAAAGACACTGAACAATTAATCTGAAAAGTGTCTTGCCTAAAATTATTATGGGGAGGGATAGAGAAAAACAAACCACTTCTCTCTCAGCTACAAGGGAATCAGAGGAATAAATCATTTTGCAGATTCAGCACAGAGGGTCTGAATAAAGACAAATGTGCCTAACCCAAAAAATAGGTTTGGCAAACCCACAACACATGGCAGAGTATGTGTCTAAGAGATTGGTAGAAACAAGTGAAGTAGGGATTATATAGGGGAAAACAGTCAAGAAACACACCTGTCTTCCACACCCTACCCTCCAGAATGGCTGCTTATAATTTTTGCCACTTGAAATTTTGTCTGGGAAAATCATACCAGCAGAGAACTCGAAAAGTCTGTGGAGGAACTGAGGGAATTCAGAGACTGAACCTGAGAGTATTAATAACACAAAGTTTACACTTGTCTGAGGGGAACAGAATTGACCTCTCCACTGCACAAGTGAAACCCAGGAGTTTTTCCTGGGGAATAGTCTCACAGCATGGCCCATAAACTGCCTAACCTGGGAGGTGCAATGATTTAAAATCTTCAGATCAATCCAAGAAGGAGGGTGGAGACTAACTAGGCCCAAATCCTGCTCCCAGGAGGGCTTTTCATGGGATATCCCATCTCTCCAGCAACTCCACCTGACATACCTGAGAAGAATATTTGAACTCCAACAGAAAAATTTTCCTAACTTTTTATCAAGATCCTCAGCTTTATTTTATTTTTTTTTCCTATTCACTGTTCAATGGTGACCCGAATGGTTCATGGACATTTACACATATTCATACTTGTTTTGTTATTTATTTGTTCATCATTCCTAGCATTTTTAAGGCAGTTATTCCTTGACCAACATTTTGAGAGCCAAGATATTTGATTAGAATATATCAGTATTGAACTTATACTCTTTTACTCTTATTTTTATTTTTACAGTTAATTTTTAAATTTTTATTATATATACGCTTTTCTTTCACTTATCTGTCTGATTAGATCCTCTTCCTCACTTTTCCTCTGCTAACAGTCTACCTTTATTAATCTCTTTATGGATTACCCTCTATTTTTTGTTCCTATTTTCTCTCCTCTTTCCACAAAAACATTGCATCCTACACTACATCTTTTCTATCTCTATTCACAACTTAAAATTATAAATCCATTTGTAAATGTACTATTTTGACCATGGGCAATCACTTATCATATCATCTCTATTTATTTTAACAATTAACATAGTAGATGATGAAGCAGGAATCATTTGGTGTGTGCTGTAAATTTTCTGAACTAGTTCTTGTTAATATCTGTCTCCCTCTAAACTGTGAAGTTCTAGAAACTTTCAGAGTCCCTATAAGTACACAGGATAGAATGTCTACTGCCTCAAAACCTTACTCTGAAATGAGCAGACACACAAACAACATAAAAAATCAAGGGACCAAATTGTCTCAAATAATCCATTATAATCCAATAAAAGAATTAATCAACACCACAGTGAAATAAATGAAAGAGAAGGAGCTGAAAATGTTCATAGTTAAATTGATCTCCAAGATAAAAGATGATGTAATGAAGAAAACATGGGAAGAAAAAAAAGCAAAAATTCTTGAAATGAAAGAATCAATAAACCAAATTAAAAATTTATTGGGAGGCATAATGAGCAAACTAGATGAATTAGAAGACACAGTTTCAAGCAATGAAGACAAAATATATACTCTAGAAAATAAAGTTGGCCATAGAAAAAAGATGTTAAGAGACTATGAACAAAACCTCCAATAAATATGGGATAACATGAGAAGAAAAAACTTAAGATTTACTGGGATACATACAGTTTTGGAAATACAAACCAAAGGAATGCATAATCTTTTCAATGAAACAATATCTGAAAATTTCCCAAACCTTAAGAATGAAATGGAAAATCAAATATGAGGCTTACAGGACCCCAAATGTACAAAATTACAACAGACTTCACCTTAAGTCAATTACAATGAAAATGACCAACATACAGACTAAGGACAGAATTTTAAAGACTGATAGAGGAAAAATATTTGGTTAGTTTTAGAGGGAAACCAATTTGGATCACAGCTAAATTCTCAACCTAAACACAAAGCTAGGAGGTCATGGAGTGACATATATCAAGCTCTTTAGGAAGACAGATGCCAACTAAGAATACCATAACCTGTGAAATTAAGCTTCAGATTTGACAATGAAATAGAAACCTTTCATAAAAAAAAACAAAAGTTAAAAGAATTCACAAGAAACCTTATACTACAGAAAATTCTCAGCAAAATATTTCATGAAGAAGAAATAAAATAAAAATAAAAGAAAAAACCAGCAGATGAAGAAAATATACTAAATGTATAGTCAATCAAAGAAGGAACTAATTCAAATAAAAAACTCGAAATGAACCAAAATGACAGGGAATAAAAACTATTTCTCAATAATAAGATTGAATATAAATGACCTGAACTCCTCAATTAAAAGACATGAACTGGCAGATTGGATTAACAAAAAAGAACGGATAACATGCTGTCTCCAAGAGACTAACCTCATGGACCACTACATGCACAGACTGAAGGTAAAAGGATGGAAAAACTATATATATCATTCATATGAATTGCATAAACAACTAGGGGTCTCTGTCCTTATATCAGGTAAACTAAACTTCAAGTCAAAATTAATCAGAAGGGACAAAGTAGTTCATTTTATATTGCTGAAGGGAATTATACACCAACAAGACATAACAATCTTGAATATTTATGCCCTAAACAATGGGACATCTACATACATCAAACAAACCCTTCACAAATTCAAGAATCAAATAGAATGCAACACAATAACACTGGATGACTTTGGCATACTTCTTTCACCACTCAATATATCTTCAAAACAAAAACTAAATAAAGAAGCAGCAGAATTAAAAATACAATTAATAATTTAAATGTAACAGACACATACAGAATATTTCATCCATCAATGACTGAATACACCTTTTTCTCAACAGCACATAGATTCTTCTCTAAAAAAAAGATCATATTTTAGGCCACAAAGCAACTCTTGGCAAATACAAAATAAATAGAGATAATGCCCTGAATTTTATCAGATCATAATGGAGTGAAATTAGAATCAATAATAAAATAAAAAAATAGAATGTATTCTAACATATGGAGACTAAAAAATAAACTATTGAATGATCAATGCATAGTGGAAGAAATCAGGGATGAAACAAAAATATATACTTAGAGATAAATAAAAATAATGACATAACTTACCAAGATCTTGGGAAACAATGAAGTTGATAGTAAGAAGAAAGTTCATTGCATTGAGCTCATTCATTGAAAGAATTAAAAGTCATCAAATAAATAACTGAACTTTACATCTTAAAGCCCTTAGGGGAAATATATGAATACAAAAAGCAGTAAAAGACAGGAAATGATAAAAATCAGGGCTAAAATGAATGAAATTGAAACAAAAGAAATTTTAAAAGTCAACAAAACAAAAAGTTGTCTTTTAAAAAAACAAAATAACATTTACAAAATGTTAGCCAGGCTAAAATTAGACTGGCTAATGAAGAAAAAGAGAGAGATCAAATTAATAAAATTTGCAATGACAAAGGAAATATCACCACAGTCACCACTGAAATACAGATGATAATAAGAAACTATTTTGAAAATCTACACTGCAGTATAATAAAAATCGTGAAGACATGGACAGATTTCTAGAGACATATGACCTGCCCAATTTAATCAGAAGAACAGAGAAAATTGAAACAACTAAATTTCAAGCAAAGAAATTGAAGATATTATCAAATACCTACCAATAAAGAAAAGCCCTGGACCAGATGTCTTCACATCCAAGTTCTACAACACCTTCAAAGAAGAAATTACACCAAGACTAACCAAATTATTCCATGAAATAGAAAACAAGGGAACCCTTCCAAACTCATTCTATGAAGCTAGTATCATCTTGAGACCAAAACTATACAAAGACACATCAAGGAAAGAAAATTTCAGACCAATATCTCTGATGAACATAGATGGAAAAATTCTTAATAAGATAATGGCAAATCACAATCAAAAACATATCAAAAAGATAATGCACTATGTTCAAGTGAGGTCCATTCCAGGGCTGTAAGTATGGTTCAACATAAGGAAATCAATAAACGTAAATCATCACAACAACTGACTTAAAGATAAGAATCACATGGTTATCTCAATAGATGTAGAAAAAGTGACAAAATTCAGTATCCATTCATGCTGAAAACACTAGAAAACCCAGGGATAGTAGGAACATACCTTAACATGGTAAAAGCTATATATACTAAACATCATTCTAAATGCTGAAAAACTGAAAGAATTCTCTCTAAAGACTGTAAAGATAGGGGTGCCCTCTTTCATCACTCCTGTTCAACATAGTCCTTGAAACCCTAGCCAGAGCAATTAAACAAGAGAAAGAAATTAAAGTGATGCCGGCAGGAAAATAATAACTCAAACTATCCTATTTGCTCATGACATGATTCTATATTTAGAAGACACAAAAGACTTAACAAGAAAGCCTCTATGACTCATAAATGAATTCAGAAAAATAGCAGGGTATAAAATTAACACTCATAAACCTGTTGCATTCCTATACACCAATGATGAATCTACTGAAAGAGATATCAGGAAAACTATCTCATTCAAAATAGCCTCAAAATAGAAAAATAATCTTTTTATGAATCAATCTAACAAAAGAAGTTAAACACCTGTAGGATGAAAACGACAGACCACTAAAGAAAGAATTGAAGTAGATCTGAGAAGATGGAAAGATTTCCCAAGTTCTTGAATAGGCAGAATCAATATTGTCAAAATGGCCATACTACCAAAAGCAATATATAGATTTAATGCAGTCCTATTAAAATTCCAATGACATTCTTCATAGAAAGAGAAAAAGTAGTCATAAAATTTACTTGGAAAAACAAGAGGTCCAGAATAGCCAAAGCGATCTTCAACAAAAAAAGTGAAGCAGAAGGCGTCACAATACCAAACTTTAATTATACTTCAGAGCTATACTAACAAAAATGGCATAGCATTGGCACAAAAACAGAGGCAAAGACCAATGGAACCGAATAGAAGATATACAGCAATAGCCACATAAATATAGCTATCTCATACTAGCAAAGGCATCAGAAACATATATTGGGGAAAAGATAGCCTCTTCAACAAATGGTACTGGGAAAACAAGAAATCCATATGTAGTAGAATAAAATTGAAACTCTGTCTCTCCCCTGTACAAAACTCAACTCAAAGTGGATCAAAGACCTTAGCATTAGTCCAGAGACCCCAAGCCTACTAGAAGAAAAAGTAGGCCCAACTTTCCCTAATGTAGAGTCAGAAGAGGACTCCCTCAATAAGACTCCCTGAAACACAAGAAGTAAAATCAAGATACAATAAACAGGATGGTATCAAACTGAAAATCTTTTTCTCAGCAAAGGAGACAACCATAAATGTGAAAAGAGAGTCCATAGAATGTGAGAAAATCTTTCCCACTAGACCCTCCGATACAGCATAATCTCCAGGATATGCAAAGATCTCAAAAAACTTAACACCAAATAATAATAATAATAACAACCCAATAAACAAATGGGCTAAAGAAGTGAACAGCAGGCACTTCACAGAAGATATATGAATGGGGAAAAATATGAAAAAATATTTAACATCTCCAGCAATTAGAAAAATGCAAATAAAAAATACACTGAAATTAGAACTCACCCCAGTCAGAATGGCAATTATCTTACTTAACAATTATTTACTTAATAATAAATGTTGGTGAGGAAGTGGGGATAAAGGTTCCGTTATACATTACTGGTGAAACTTCAAATTGGTGCAACCACTCTGGAAAGCAGTATGGAGATTCCTCAGAAAACTTGGAATGCAAACACCGTTGACCTAGTTATCCCACTTCTCAGTGGTATATACCCAAAGGACTTAAAATCAGCATACTATAGTGATGCTGCCACATCAATGGTTATAGCAGCTCAATTCACAATACCCAAGCTATAGAATCAACATAGGAGCCCTTCAACAGATGAATGGATAAAGAAAATGTGGTATGTATACAGAATGGAATATTACTCAACTATAAAGATAATTAAATTATAATATTTGCCCATAAATTGATGGAACTGGAGAATATCATGCTAAATGAAATAGGTTGGTCTCCAAAACCAAAGGCAGAATATTGTCTCTAATTTGTGGGTGTTAACCCACAAAAAAGGAGGGTAAGATTAGAAGTTCATTGGACTAGACAAAGGAAAATGAAGGGAAGGGAGTGTGCATGGAAATAGAAGACAGTAGAATGAATTGAATATATCTGTACTATCCTTATGTGTGAATACATGACAAATGTAACTCCTCATCATATACAACTACAATAATGGGATCCTAATTAGAACAAGTAATATTTATTCTGTGTACGTACAACATGTCAAAATATACTCTACTGTTATGTATATTTAGAATGAAAAAATAAATAAAATAAAACATTTATAGTATAAAAATAACTCCAAAATGAATAAATGTTTTCAAAATCATCTACTCTAAACACTTAAAACAGCAAGTGTGGACCAGCTAACCTGGTAGAGGAGTCATTCAGTTCTACTCAGAGCCACATTATTTTTCTTTCCTTCTTATTTTTCTGTTTTCCTTAGATATATTAATAGGCATTAAATAAGATAACTGAAATTGTACCTGGACTCAACTAAATTGAATTTGCATTGTTATATCTCATCTAGTAGAAAAATAAGAGATTCTTTGGGCTGGGTCCTTGGTATCAGGTATTATACAACCACATCCTATTTCTTCACAGTATACTACTTAAAATGTCATACAAATGTATTTTTTCTTAATAGCTTTAGTTTTGCATAAATTAAAAAAATGGTAATAATCTTCGTCTATTTGTGCTGTTATTAAAAAATACCCAAGACTGGGAAATTTATAGGTAATAGAGATGTATTTCTCTCATTTCTGAAGTCTAGTAATTCCAAGATTAAGGTACTGGCGGTGTCTTCCAAGGAACTCAGTCTCTGCTTCCAAGATGATGCCTTTATACCTGTGGCTTAACATGGAAGAAGTGGTGGAAGGTGACAAAGGGCCTAAACTATTTCCCTTCAGTTATTTTATAAGGCACTAGTCCCATCATGAGGAAAAAATTCTCATTATTTAATGACTTCTCAAATTGTTCCACCTCTTAATAGCACTATAATGGGGCTAAGATTCATCATGAATTAAGGGGGGATAGCACTCATAATATAAGTTTTAAGATTTGTGTATGAGAAATCTGAGATAGAAAGTAGAATGATATATCTAAGTATACATTAGAGAAAAGAATAAAACTCAAGAGTTTCTTCCTGTCAATGTAGAAACCTAAAAGATGCAATGAATCCTGGAAATATATCTGATTCTTTGATCACCACAGTGACAGAAATAATGGTGTTCCTGTAGTCATCTGAGTAATGTTGCATTTTTGTACACACCTGGCAATTTCCTAAAGTTCATCAGTGGAACATCATACTTCATCAGGAACAAAAATGCAGAAGTACTAAATTTTCCACATATGTGATAACTTTGTATTTTCTAGAAAAATCTCTATTATGAATTAAAAAATATGCTTTACATTGCTATTATTTATAATTCTAAATACTAGATGATTTATTCATTCACTTAAACAATAATGATAAAGTCTGAACTTACTTTCTTTTTATAGTCTCTTGGAAATACACCAATAAACTGATAAAGGACTTGGTTACTTATATGTTAATATATACCTCATTTTTCACTGATTACATTTCAAAAGTCAGTCAATGTGTTTCAGTATAGAAGCCATTGAATCACTAATTACACTAAAGAACCAATAACTTTAGAGCAGAATGTTGAAACTTCTATTTATAAAACTTTAGGAAAATTGTAATAGATTGATGTACAAATTTGACTTAAAAAATGTGAACACAATTTTTTCACAACTTTCTGATTATTAACATTTTCCCCATTAGAAATGAGATTTCTTATATGTAATAAGGATTGTAATGCATTCCAATGTTGTTGTATATTTAAAATAATAATAATAATAATAATAATAATAATAATAATAATAATAAAGAAAAGAATAAATAAAAATAAGCAATTAAAAATTATTTGTCACTGGGATTTTTTTCTTTATCTGAAGATGTTTCACAGATCTTAAAAAGATAAATATTACCATTTACTTTAACTCTATGATAACTTTTCAAAGGACAAGAATCATTCATTTTAACAATAGAATTTTAGAAAACTGATCATAATTAGAAGCATTTTTTCTAATTGGTTGACGATGCTTTGGTTCCATAGTATATATTGTAAGGCCAGTAAGTATCTTTAATTACTTGTCATACGGTTATGATTCATTTCATTGTACTCAGAATTTTCCAAAAGCTATGAATATGTGATTGACACATGTGGAAATATATTCATGGTACAACTAATGTGTATATTTTTGCCTACATGAAAATATTTGCCACTTGTCCTATTAGATTGATATAATAATTAACATTAAATCTAAATGGTTAGATAAACCATTGTCATTGTCAACATAATTTTAAATAGAATAATTATTCTAATCTCTTTTGGGCTTAGATGTAGGAAAATATATCGCATCACATTTGATCAACGCAACTAGAAAAAGAGATGCATGCATAACAGATACATAACAAGAGAAATTAGGCTAGTTCTCTCAACAGAAAAAAAAATAATTTAAAAATTTGTTTACCAAGTGCGGATGCATCAAATAAGAAACAGAGGGAAGAACACTAATGAGAGCACAGAGATGGGCATTGTAAGAAATGACTGCCAGCACAAAGGGGAAAGGCTATAATTATCAAAATTGAGAAAACTGCAGGAGGGATCTAGAATTTAAACTCAGAGGCTTGAGAAGGAGCTGCTGCCATACTGTTGCTTGTATCTTAAGTCTCTGATCTCAAAGGAAGTTCCCCATGGAGGTAAGATCAAGACTTCTAAAAAGGGAGCACTGGCCAACTGATATTGAGGTCTTTAAGGGGCAAAATAAGACAGATTCTAAGGGTAAAGAACAATTGCAAAATGGATTCAACTGCTGCCATGAGAATAAACTGCTACTTCTGGAATGAAAACAACAACAACAACAACAACAACAACAACAACAAAAACAAAACAAAACAAAAAACAGTGGTGCCAGTGAGATGCTTAGAGAAACAGAAAGCAAACCAGAAAGAGGCAAAGAATGAAAAGAGGAAAATCCCTTTTTCTTTTGATTAATAGAAATTAACTGGGAGCAGCAACTGGTTCACCAAGTCCAGGTCCTAGCATCATCAAAATTATGTACAGAAAGACAGATATAAACCTAAAATAAACAGATGTTAGGATCTGGAAAATAAGAAGTAAGATTTGAGAAAAAAATACATCCTAAATTCTGCATGTGTGTGTGTGTGTGTGTGTATATATATATATATATATGTATATATATATATATATATATATATATATACATCCAAATATGTATGGCTGACAGCCACATGAACATAACACACACACATTTTGTGCATCTATGTAGCCATGTATCACTTAAAGATGGGTGTATTTTCTGAGAAAACTACCATAAGGATCTTTCCATGTGAATATCATACAGTGTACTTTCACTGTCTGAATGTAATCGTTTAGTACACACCAGCTTATATAGTATAGGCTCTTGTTTCTAGGCTACAAACACGTAACGCATGTGACTAAACACAATTTTTAACTCACTGGTAAGAATTTATATATTTTTTAAGGCAATGGGCATTTAAAATATATGCATACTCCCGGAACCGCCCTGGCCCAGGGCTGGGGAGCCTGCGGAGGCTACTTCTTGGAGCCTGCTCTTATCAGAGCATACACCGAGCACGGAGCGGCCCAGAACTGACCTGACCCAGGGCTAGGAGCCCGCGGAAACTGCTTCTCGGTCCGGGTCCTGCTGAGGGCCGGTCAGGACTCACCCCTTGCTTTGGTTGCCTGGCAAGGGGAACGAAATGCTGCCATTCGCATAGGATACCAACATGGCAGAGATCTGATGTCAGCAGAAAGCGGCGGAGGAGAGAACTTCATCAATACCAGCGGGGACAGAAACAGTTGGTCTCCTGGTAGGGGGGGTGAGGCACAGACACCCGAGTCTCTCTCAATTTGTCGTCGAGCCAGAGGGGAGGAGCCGGGCCCCCGCCAGCGCCTGGAGCAGGCCCAGCGGCTCGCCGGCGTGGTGACCGCGTGACCCCAATTGGAGAGGGGGCGGAGCGGAGCCGCCACAAGCGCCCGAAAGGTGGGCAGGTCTGCGACCGACCAGCGGGACAGGCCCAGTGGCCTGCCGGTACAACAGACACATCACCCCATTTGGAGTAGGGGCAGAGTACAGCCGCCGCCCCAGGGTAGGCAAACCTGCAACCGACCAGCGGATCAGGCCCGGTGGCCTGCCGGCGTGGTACACTCGTCACCCCAATTGGAGTAGGGGCAGAACAGAGCAGCCGCCAGCGCCAGAACAGGCCCACTGACCTGCCGGCTTGGTAGTCATGACACCCCAATTGGAATAAGGAGAGAGCAGAGCCGCCGCCCGCGCCTGCAGGAAAGAAACGCAAGCAGTATGAAAAGAGAAGGAAAGAAAGGACCACAAGCAATGCAGGTCAACGCAACTTTAGAAGAGGTAACAGCTGCAGCAGATGGAATATCAGATAAAGAATTCAGGATATACATGCTTCAGAGTATCAAGGAAGACATTAGACAGCAAAATCAGACAATGAAAGATCACTTCGACAATGAATTACGCAAACAAATCCAGGAAGCAAAGGATCAACTATACAGGGAGATAGAAGTTATAAAAAACAAACAAACAGAAATCCTAGAAATGCAGGAAGCAATAAACCAACTTAAAAACTCAATGGAGAATACTACCAGCAGAGTAGAACACTTAGAAGATAGAACATCAGACAATGAAGACAAAGTATTTCAACTGGAAAAGAACATAGACAGCTCAGCAAGACTGTTAAGAAACCATGAGCAGAACATCCAAGAAATATGGGATAACATTAAGAGACCAAACTTAAGAGTCATTGGGATACAGGAAGGTACAGAGCTCCAAACCAAAGGAATGAGCAGTCTATTCAATGAAATAATAGGAGAAAACTTCCCAGACTTGAAGAATGAGACAGAATCCCAAATCCTAGAAGCCTACAGGACGCCGAATGTGCAAAATCATAAGAGATCCACACCTAGACACATTATAATGAAGATGCCCAACATACAGAATAAGGAGAGAATTTTAAAAGCTACAAGAGAAAGGAAGCAGATTACATTTAGGGGTAAGCCAATCAGGATAACAGCTGATCTTTCAACACAGACTCTGAAAGCTAGAAGATCCTGGAATAACATATTTCAAACACTGAAAGAAAATGGGTTCCAACCAAGAATTGTGTATCCAGCGAAATTAAGCTTCAGGATGGAGGATGAAATTAAAACCTTCCACGATAAACAAAAGTTTAAAGAATTCGCAGCTAGAAAACCATCTCTTCAAAACATCCTCGCCAAAACATTACAGGAAGAGGAAATGGAAAATAACAATGAAAACCAACAGTGGGAGGTAGGACAGTAAAGGGGGGGGAAAATAATCAAAGAGGAAAACAAACCATGTTTAGTAACATAAATAAACAAATATGGCTGGAAGAACAACCCATATCTCAATAATAACCCTAAATGTTAATGGCTTAAACTCACCAATTAAGAGACACAGGCTAGTAGAATGGATCACAAAACAAGACCCAACAATATGCTGCCTACAGGAGATGCATTTGATAGGAAAAGACATACATAGGCTGAAGGTGAAAGGTTGGGAAAAATCATATCACTCATATGGACTTCGGAAAAAGCAGGAGTGTCCATACTCATATCAAATAAAATAGATTTCAAGACCAAGTTATTCAAAAGGGATAAAGAGGGACACTACATACTGCTTAAGGGAACCATACACCAACAAGACATAACAATCATAAATATTTATGCCCCAAACAATGGTGCAGCTATGTTCGTCAAACAAACTCTTCTCAAGTTCAAGAGTCTAATAGACCACCATACAATAATCATGGGAGACTTCAACACACCTCTCTCGCCACTGGACAGATCTTCCAAACAAAAGTTGAATAAGGAAACTATAGAACTCAATAACACAATTAATAACCTAGACTTAATTGACATATATAGAATATACCACCCAACATCAAGCAGTTACACTTTTTTCACAGCAGCACATGGATACTTCTCAAAAATAGATCATATATTGTCACAGGGCAACTCTTAGACAATATAAAGGAGCAGAGATAATACCATGCATCTTATCTGATCATAATGGAATGAAACTGAAAATCAATGATAAAAGAAGGAAGGAAAAAGCATACATCACTTGGAGAATGAACAATAGGTTACTGAATGATCAATGGGTTATAGAAGACATCAAGGAGGAAATTAAAAAATTCTTAGAGATAAATGAAAACACAGACACAACATATTGGAATCTATGGGACACATTGAAAGCAGTTCTAAGAGGAAAATTCATTGCTTGGAGTTCATTCCTTAAAAAAAGAAAAAAACCAACAAATAAATGATCTCATACTTCATCTCAAAATCCTAGAAAAAGAAGAGCAAAACAACAGCAAAAGAAGTAGAAGGCAAGAAATAATTAAAATCAGAGCTGAAATTAATGAAATCGAAACAAAAGAAACAATTAAAAAAATTGACAAAACTAAAAGTTGGTTCTTTGAAAAAATAAACAAAATCGACAGACCCTTAGCCATGCTAGCGAAGAGAAGAAGAGAGAGAACTCAAATTACTAGCATACGGGATGAAAGAGGCAATATCACAACAGACACTTCAGAAATACAGAAGATAATCAAAAACTATTTTGAATCCTTATACTCCAATAAATTAGAAGATAGTGAAGGCATAGATAAATTTCTTAAGTCATATGATCTGCCCAGATTGAGTCAGGAGGATATAGACAACCTAAACAGACCGATATCAATTGAGGAAATAGAAGAAACCATCAAAAGACTACCAACTAAAAAAAGCCCAGGACCGGATGGGTATACAGCAGAGTTTTACAAAACCTTTAAAGAAGAACTAATACCAATACTTTTCAAGCTACTTCAGGAAATAGAAAAAGAGGGAGAACTTCCAAATTCATTCTATGAGGCCAACATCACCCTGATACCTAAACCAGACAAAGACACTTCAAAGAAAGAAAACTACAGACCAATATCTCTAATGAACCTAGATGCAAAAATCCTCAATAAAATTCTCGCTAATCGGATACAAAAACATACCAAAAAATTGTGCACCATGATCAAGTAGGATTCATCCCTGGGATGCAAGGCTGGTTCAATATACGGAAATCAATAAATGTTATTCACCACATCAATAGACTTAAAAATAAGAACCATATGATCATCTCCATAGATGCGGAAAAAGCATTCGAGAAAGTACAGCATCCCTTTATGTTCAAAACTCTAGAAAAACTAGGGATAACAGGAACATACCTCAATATTGTAAAAGCAATCTATGCTAAGCCTCAGGCTAGCATCATTCTGAATGGAGAAAAACTGAAGGCATTCCCTCTAAAATCTGGAACAAGACAGGGATGCCCTCTCTCTCCACTTCTGTTCATCATAGTTCTCGAAACACTGGCCAGAGCAATTAGACAGACGAAAGAAATTAAAGGCATAAAAATAGGAAAAGAAGAAATTAAATTATCACTATTTGCAGATGATATGATTCTATACCTAGCAGACCCAAAAGGCTCTACAAAGAAACTATTAGAGCTAATAAATGAATTCAGCAAAGTGGCAGGATATAAAATCAACACGCATAAATCAAAGGCATTCCTGTATATCAGTGACAAATCCTCTGAAATGGAAATGAGGACAACCACTCCATTCACAATATCTTCAAAAAAAATAAAATACTTGGGAAGCAACCTAACAAAAGAGGTGAAAGACTTATACATTGAAAACTACAGAACCCTAAAGAGAGAAATAGAAGAAGATCTTAGAAGATGGAAAAATATACCCTGTTCATGGATAGGCAGAACTAACATCATCAAAATGGCGATATTACCAAAAGTTCTCTATAGGTTTAATGCAATGCCAATCAAAATCCCAAAGGCATTTCTTGTAGAAATAGAGAAAGCAATCATGAAATTCATATGGAAAAATAAAAGACCCAGAATAGCAAAAACAATGCTAAGCAGGAAGTGTGAATCAGGCGGTATAGCGATACCAGACTTCAAACTATACTACAGAGCAATAGTAACAAAAACAGCATGGTACTGGTACCAAAACAGGTGGGTGGACCAATGGTACAGAATAGAGGACACAGAAACCAATACACAAAACTACAACTATCTTATATTTGATAAAGGGGCTAAAAGCATGCAATGGAGGAAGGATAGCATCTTCAACAAATGGTGCTGGGAAAACTGGAAATCCATATGCAACAAAATGAAACTGAATCCCTTTCTCTCGCCATGCACAAAAGTTAACTCAAAATGGATCAAGGAGCTTGATATCAAATCAGAGACACGCCGTCTGATAGAAGAAAAAGTTGGCTACGATCTACATACTGTGGGGTCGGGCTCCAAATTCCTCAATAGGACACCCATAGCACAAAAGTTAATAACTAGAATCAACAAATGGGACTTACTCAAACTAAAAAGTTTTTTCTCAGCAAAAGAAACAATAAGAGAGGTAAATAGGGAGCCTACACCCTGGGAACAAATCTTTACTCCTCACACTCCAGATAGAGCCCTAATATCCAGAGTATACAAAGAACTCAAAAAATTAGACAATAAGAGAACAAACAACCCAATCAACAAATGGGCCAAGGACCTGAACAGACACTTCTCAGAGGAGGACATACAGTCAATCAACAAGTACATGAAAAAATGCTCACCATCTCTAGCTGTCAGAGAAATGCAAATCAAAACCACCCTAAGATACCATCTCACTCCAGTGAGATTGGCAGCCATTATGAAGTCAAACAACAACAAGTGCTGGCGAGGATGTGGGGAAAAGGGTACACTTGTACATTCCTGGTGGGACTGCAAATTGGTGTAGCCAATTTGGAAAGCAGTATGGAGATTTCTTGGAAAGCTGGGAATGGAGCCACCATTTGACCCAGCTATTCCCCTTCTTGGTCTATTCCCTAAAGACCTAAAAAGAGCATGCTACAGGGACACTGCTACATCGATGTTCATAGCAGCACAATTCACAATAGCAAGACTGTGGAACCAACCTAGATGCCCTTCAATAGATGAATGGATAAAAAAAATGTGGCATTTATACACAATGGAGTATTACTCTGCATTAAAAAATGACAAAATCATAGAATTTGCAGGGAAATGGATGGCATTAGAGCAGATTATGCTAAGTGAAGCTAGCCAATCCCTAAAAAACAAATGCCAAATGTCTTCTTTGATATAAGGAGAGTAACTAAGAACAGAGTAGGGACGAAGAGCATGAGAAGAAGATTAACATTTAACAGGGATGAGAGGTGGGAGGGAAAGGGAGAGAGAAGGGAAATTGCATGGAAATGGAAGGAGACCCTCAGGGTTATACAGTGGAGGGGGTAGAGAGAGAGGAGGGGAGGGGTAGGGAGAGGTGGGGAGGGGGGATGGTGGAGGATGGGAAAGGCAGCGGAGCACAACAGACACTAGTATGGCAATATGTAAATCAATGGATGTGTAACTGATGTGATTCTGCAATCTGTGTATGGGGTGAAGGTGGGAGTTCATAACCCACTTGAATCAAAGTGTGGAATATGATATGTCAAGAAATTTGTAATGTTTTGAACAACCAACAATAAAAAATTAAAAAAAATAAAAAATAAAAAAATAAAATATATGCATAGTTATAAATGGACATAATACATTTATTTTATTTATGTATTTTTATGGGTACTGAGGATCAAACCCAGTGCCTTGCATATCCTAGACAAGCCACTAAGCTACAATTCCTGCCCAAGAATTTGTATATCTGAACACATCCAAACATAAAAGATTCAACAAAAATGTGATATAAAAGATCTTTTAAAAGTATACCTGTATACTGTGGATGGAGGTTGATCTGAATGTGTTATTGAGTACTGAGTAAATGTGAAAGACTAGGATATTACTGGGTGCTGCTATGGACTTCATAAATAGTATAATTATGATGCACTGAATTTATTAAAAATTTCATTTCATTTTTTTTCCTTCAACAATAAGTTAACCTTAGCTTACTATGACTTTTTTTACTTCCTAAACTTGTAAGATTTCATAAACTTGTAAGAACTTTCAGATTCTTTTTCAATACCCGTCAAAAGCATATTGAACAACTACACAAACCATTTCTTTCTTTACAAATCATATTTTTTAAATTTAATTTTATTTTTTACATTCTTATTGCTTATTGTTAAAATAGTCTTATATTAAACAAAAATAGCACACTCCCTAGTCTAGCCCTCCACAGAATCAGGAGTATCAGTATCACTGTCATTCACCTCTACCTCTTGTTGCAGAGGGCAGTCTCTAGAGGCAGTAACACACATAGAGCTGCCGTCTCCTATGATGACAATGCCACCTTCTGGAATACCTCCTGAAGGACCAGCTGAGGCTCTTGTTGTGGAGGTATCAGTCTTAAAACATAAGCATTCGGTGATTTGCTTGTTTTCTTTCTTCAATTAATCAGATTTGTTTGTAAGCATATGATGTACCATGAAGAATGTTTTACTCAAGAAAAGCTGTTGGTATTTAATTCCGGTGTCCATACTTTTTAAGGATCTTGCTAAGGTCTGCAGAAGCTTCTGCTATCCACTTCACTGTGAGTCTCTTGGTGGTTCCCCTCACCACACATCTCTCTGACAGATTTTTTTTCACAGGCCCTTTTCCAGATATGCATTCACTAGATAATAAAAACATTTCAGCTCCATTTTAATCTTAGAGGAGTGCTTTTATTGATAAAAATCCCATTATCTGACACAGTCCTGTGTATGTTTAGGCTCACAAACTTTGTGTATATGTACACAGTCCTTAGTTTACTGGGGTTTGGTCTATGATTTTTTTGACTTTAGAATGATGTGAAAATAATATGCATTTAGTAGGAAAAGTTCCTTGATGTCCTCTTTTCATGGGCTGGGGAAATGCTATACAACACTCTCTTTCAATATTGGACAGTGAGAGTGAGCCATGAGATATTTCGCACTTATTATAAATAAGTATTGTTAGATGATTTTGTTGAACTATTGATGAATGTGAGTGTTCTGAGTACATTTATGGTAGGCTGACTGAGCTACAATAGTCAGCATTTAAATTACCATATGTGTTTTCTACTTACAATATTTTCAACATAACAGATTCATTAGAATATAACCTCATCTTAAATTGAGAGTATTCTGTGTGTTTGTCTTGTGTGATTTGTATACATTATAAACATATACAAATACTATATAATATATAGATAAAACTTATACATATACATATATACTTTAAAAGAAAATATAATATTAAAACTATAAGGTACAGATATGTATGTGTGTGTTCATAAAACTAGAGATAAATGACACATAAATTTAATATCAAATTCAGGAAATTTATTCATCCTAAATAAAGAACATGCTGTATCTAAAATCTGTTATCTTGAGATACTAGGATGGCAGCTGAAAATTCTACAGAGAAAAGGCCCAATAATGTGTAATATTTAACAATCTTTGAAAATAAAAAAAAATTAAAATCTAAAATTTTATTTCAACTAATTTTATTGTTAAAATATGCTTGCTCTAATCAATAAAATTGAATCTAAGCTGAGAATTCATGTCATGCCTCATTTTACTAATATATTCAATCTCACAAGCTTTATATATTACAAGAAATGTTTTATTAGAACATGTAAATAATGACATGGAAACTTGGCAAAATGATTGAACTGAATTTGTTAAAAAGAGTAATTGTGACCCCAGTTCTAATATTTCTGAAAACAAGCCTCTACTGAGATAATGGAAGAAATAAGTATTCTAGCCTTTGCTCCCTCTGCTTCTGATTCCCATTTCCTTACTCACATAATAAAAATCATAGTTTAACACTTCTAATTGACAGCAAAATAGAAATAAATTAAGTTCAGCAAATGAGAGATCAATGAGAAAATTCATGATAAAAAAAGGTTAAAGTAGGTTATTCTCTGAATATCTACATGCAAGTTGTAGAAGTAATGAATTAAATTATCTATTTTTTATTATTCAAAATCATTTGTTAAGAATGATGACAAACATGAAATTATAAGTAATTGCTTTAGATGACTAATCATTCTCATTAAAAGGCAGAGGAATAAAGAAAAGACATGTCGTAACTTTAAATACTTCATTTTATTTTTAAAGACAATTTGAATATAAAAGGTAAATGTAAAACTCTACACTAAGCTGACTACAAAAATATAAAATGTTGTTTCTTACTGATATTCATGTAAAAGTAGAACACTAGCTGAAATTCATCACCCAATAATAGAATTTTATGTGAAGCCTAAATAATTGACTTAAATGGAAAAAGAAATGTCTCAAAATCATAACTGAGTATAACATTTTTAAAATAACTATCAATTTACAAAACAAAAAAATAGTTCTATGAAATTCATCAATTTCACCTAATTAAGTTATGCAAGTTTATAATAAGTGAATGAGGGTACCATTTTTTAGACATATACAAGAAATATTTACTGGTTATAACCATATATAGATTCATAGAATTTTCAAAAAAGAGTTGAAATAATGATATATACGATTATTCGTTGGTAGGGATTGAGTTAATAATCCTTCATGATTACATGATGAACCTACTATAAAAATAACAAAAGATGTGGCATAGGGAGCCTCTAGTTTAATAAACAAGAACATATCAAGATATCAAGATACTGGGAGAGTGGAATTCCTTGAAAAGACAAACAACACTACACCCCTTTCCCCTTCCTACTTCATCCTATGCTACCTCTTTTGGGGTTTTTTGTTTTGTTTTGTTTTGTTTTCAGTTGTTCCTCTGTATTCATTTTTTTAATAAATTTTTGTTTGATTTTTTAAAAATAAATGACAGTGGAAAGCATTACAATTCTTATTACACATATACAGCACAATTTTTCATATCTCTAGTTGTATATATATATAGTATATTCACACCAATTTCTGTCTTCACACATATACTTTGGATATTGATGTCCATCACATTCTACCATCCTTGTAACCCCCTGCCCTCTCCTTTCCCCTCCCACCTCTCTGCCTTATCTAGAGTTTGTCTATTCCTCCCATGCTCCCCTTCCCTACCCCACTAGGAAACAACCTCCTTATATCAGAGGAAATTTTATATAAAACTAGTAAATGTAAGTAAACATTTTATTTCAATTGGTTTTGTGAGCCATTTTAGCAAATTATCACAACAGAACAGTGTGATTTATAGCTATAATGATTTATAGCTGGTTGATCAGGAATTTGTAATTTGGTTTACTGATTCCTTCATTTTGAGGATTTCTGCTTGTTTTTTTTTTTTTTTTTTTCCACAATATATAACTCTTTATTGAAGTGGTTTTTCACTTCCTGTATTTTTTTTTTATTTTACTCCTTTACTTCACATATTAATTTAACTATTCACAATCTGAACTTCTTCTTGGACATTTCTCCTACTGTGTTATCAGTTGTCTTCTGTTGTTGAAGCATCTTGGTTTGTTTGGGGCACTTTATTCCCTGTTTTTTTCATGTTGTTAGTGTGTTTTTCCTATCTAAAAGTGTGAATCTAAGGCAGCATATATTCTACTTTATATACCTATGGTGTTCCTGAAGGTTTTCAGTGCTTCGCCTTTACTGGTAAGACTAATATCAACAGCATCCAGTGTACATAATATATAGCCTTAAGCCTAAAAGCTCCCATGAAGGTGTTTACTGCTTTCTCACATTAAACCAAAATGATGAGTTCAATAACTATCTATAGTACAAACAGAAAAATTGTTAAAATGGTTTACAATTACAAGTGGTGGATGAGAGAACAGAGGTAGGGTAGTATGCAATATTCGTGAGGGAGGAATAGAGAAGCTAGAAGTAAAAATTCACAGGAAGATTGGAAGAGGAGCCGACAGAGCTTGGCTGTGGTTGGAGAAAAGTTGGAAAGAAAAATCCAAGACCATAAATAAGAGAGAGGAAGAATATGAACAAAGAGAAAAAAAATTAAAACATAAGAAAACAATAAAAATGCAAAACACCATTCATATATCTTTCTCCTCCACACACTGATACATAAAAAACATCCTGTTTCAAATATGGTAGAGAGATTAGCAAATCAAAAAAATAAAATAGAATAGAATAAATCTTGCTGGAAAGATGAACTGTCTCTGTCAGTGTTCAACACTTTCTCAGCCCTGTCTCTGACATCTCTCAGGATCACCAAACCCGGATTAGCCCTAGCAAACCCAGTCTCTATCCCACTGATCTGGGCTTTAGAAACCTCAGGCTCAGCCACACTGCATCCCAAGATCTCAATGCTACTCCTACTTGCAGAGAGACCACTAGGGATACACTTATGCAGAGGAGCAACCCTGAGATGCAGAAGCAAGATAAGGGCCACCAGCACTCTCAGCAGGAAGATTCCAGGCTCCTCCAAACCTGCAGCAGGCACCCCCACACTGGACCTGCAGGTCCTGGCTGGAGTCCCCAGACAGAGGTTGTTGAGGTGGTAAATCTGGCTCCAGGCCCTGACTGGTGTACCAAAAATGGATGCAGCCATGTGCAAGCAAACCTGGAGTCTCCCTGAAGCAGTCCTCTAGGCCATGGTAGCAGCAGTAATAGCGGTGGTTGTAGGCAGCAGGCAGTGAGTCAGCAGTAGCTTAGGCTGCAGTGGCAGCTGCAACTGCAGCTGTGGAGGCAGCAGCAGTGTTAGCTTCAGTTGTATCTGGGGCAGTGGTTTCTTCTGTGACAACCAGCACTCAGAAAGAAGACCTCCAGGCAACCTCAGGCTGGCAACAGCGAATCAGAGGCAGCAGCAATGGTGGTAGTGCTGCAGGCAGCAGTGGATTGACTTCCAGTTCAGTGGCAGGGACCACAGAAGTAGCATTGGACTTCGCCTCTGGTGGAACTGAAGCTGTGCCCAGAGAAGAGATCTCCAGGCTTGGCAGTGGTGTCCACAGCTACAGTGTCTGAAACAACTTTATCAATGTTTAAAAAAAAAAATAGAAAGCAAAAGAGAATTACAGAAACAGGAATAGGAAAATAGAAAGCAAGATGCACTTTCTCTCTCTCTCTCTCTCTCTCTCTCTCTCTCTCTCTCTTTTAAGAGAGAGATAAGTGTCACAGTAGAATGGGTAGAGAGAGGTGATGGGGGGAGGGGAGCATAGGGAGGGCAGCAGAATACAACTGACACTAGGATTACTGTATGTATACACATGGATGTATAACCAATGTGATCCTGCAATCTGTACATGTGGAAAAATGAGAATTCATACCCTATTTGAATCAAATGTATGATATGTCAAGATCATTGTATTGTCATGAGCAACTTATATAAAAAAAAAGAAAGCAAGATGCATACACTTCTAAAACACACAGGAGATTGTCAAATGTTTGATGAGTGTGAGGCTTAAAATGGTCACTGTGGGCAATATTAGGGTAAATTAAATATGTGGAATTTGTGACAAATATAGGCAGTGCTATGAGGGCATATACAAAATTGGTGATTATGGAAAATATGTTTGTGATTTTTTTCCTACTATTCCTGAGTCATCACATGAATCATTGAAGTACATATTTGTATTTATCAAAAGCCAAAATTTTCTTAGACAAATGAACCCAAAGTTTATACAGACAAGAGAGTTTAGGATACCAGCAAGGATGTGTTATTAAAATGATAGGACAAGATATATCCACCTCTGCTGCAGGGAAATAAACAAAAATAAAAATAAAACCCAGAGTTGATTGATTGGGAAAAAATAGAAGGTTCAACGTTTTGTGCTTTTGACCTACATTTTGACTGTAACAGTGGCTTACTACAGTGTAGAAAAGAAGGTCACTGGAAGTTAGACTGTGAAGTGACTCATACAGAAGGCTTTGGGATCTGTAATCCAGTAGATACTGAGGCTCCTAAAGTAATGGCCAGAATGGAGATGAAAAAGAGGACTGTGAGCCAGGGTCAATGGATACAGGAAAGTGGGGGACTTGAGGACAGAGAAAAAAATGCAGTGGTGTAGGAGAAAAGTGTGCTATAATTAAAGCACAAAACATGAAGCAGAATTGCTTCTGATGTTTGTATTTTGATATTTAGGAAGTTCATGGCATGGTATACACAGAGAGTTTTCGCTTCAGTACCTTAAAAATACAAACAGATGTCAAAGTTGTGAATAGATATGGATATCGTAACAACACTGTCACAAAACAGGAATTTCATAAGAAAAAGTTTGGTATATTTAATTATATTTACATTGTAACTGGTAATTAACATTTTTAAAATTCAGGAATAAGTAGTTTGCCTTTTAATGGCATCTACACTGAAAGTTATAGTCCCCCACCCCCCATCTATCTATCTATCTATCTCTCCTTCCCGCTTCAATCTTGTTTGAATTTTTTAGCTGCAAAGCCTGTCTTTTCTTCCCAACTACGAATATCTTCTCTGTATCTATGGTCCCTGAAGAGGCAATCTACAAAAGTTATCTAGGCTTTCAGTCCTCCAATTCTCATCTTGATCTCTTGCAATCTGCTTTCGGCCCTCTTTTCTCAGTTAGGACTCCTTTCTAAGGTAGCTACTGCCCTTTTGAAATTAGATGCTGTGTTCTATAATTCCCAAACTCTCCGTCTCCTTACATGTACCTACCCATGATCTCTGTAATTTTAACTACTTTGTTTTCCTCATCATATCTTTACATGACTCCTATTGAGAACGCAATATATCTTCTTTCTCCTCTTCAACAATGTCCCTGACAGATATTTGTTTATGAAAAAAAAATCCTCTTTCTCTTTCTAGTATAATATCATATCTCACCCCCCAATTTTCTAAGTTGTATTCACTCTCCAGAATATTTTTACCATTTATAACCCTTTTGTGTTCTCTTCCTTTCTTTCTCCAATACTCAATCCTGTATCTTATCTTCAATTTACCACCTGATCAATTCCAATTCCATGGGTCTCTCCATCTATAACATGTTCTGCTTTATTCATCTCACAGCGTTAGCTGTGACATCTTCCTGAATGTTCCACTGCCATATAAACTTAATGTGACAAGGTCAGACTCTGGAAATTCCCTCCTGAACACCATACTATTCTTCCTAACTCCATTGCTCTATCAATTTTACCAGTGTGAAAACTGGACATGAACTTTAATACATTTTTAGTCTCTCCCTAAAGGCCCTCTTACTCTGCCTTGTGTACTATGAAAATAGTTCTTTCATTATTGCTAGATCGAAACTCTTTAAAATGTTATGACTCTTATGTTTATATACTATGTTCTGGTTTTCTCTAATTGTTCAATTTTTCACCTACATTTACTTTTTAAAATATTTTATAATTGGAGTGAATACTGCTTTTCTATAAAGGAATGTATCATAGTTTTTGTTTGTTTGTTTTTTAGTATCTTCTAATAGTCTTTTTTTTTTTTTTTTTCTTTTTTCTTTTTTTTTTTTTTTAAATTTTTTTTTTATTGGTTGTTCAAAACATTATAAAGCTCTTCACATATCATATTTCATACATTAGATTCAAGTTGGTTATGAACTCCCAATTTTACCCCAAATACAGATTGCAGAATCACATCGGTTACACATCCACATTTTTACATAATGCCCTATTAGTAACTGTTGTATTCTGCTACCTTTCCTATCCTCTACCATCCCCCCTCCCTCCCCTCCCATCTTCTCTCTCTACCCCATCCACTGTAATTCATATCTCTCCTTGTTTATTTTCCCATTCCCCTCACAACCTCTTATATGTAATTTTGTATAACAATGAGGGTCTCCCTCCATTACCATGCAATTTCCCTTTTCTCTCCCTTTCCATCCCACCTCATGTATCTGTTTAATGTTAATCTTTTCTTCCTGCTCTTCCTCCCTGCTCTGTTCTTAGTTGCTCTCATTATATCAAAGAAGACATTTGGTATTTGTTTTTTAGGGATTGGCTAGCTTCACTAAGCATAATCTGCTCTAGTGCCATCCATTTCCCTGCAAATTCTATGATTTTGTCATTTTTTAGTGCTGCGTAATACTCCATGGTGTATAAATGCCACATTTTTTTTGTCCATTCATCTATTGAAGGGCATTTGGGTTGGTTCCACAGTCTAGCAATTGTGAATTGTGCTGCTATGAACATCGATGTAGCAGTATCCCTGTAGTACGCTCTTTTAAGGTCTTCAGGGAAAAGTCCAAGAAGGGCAATAGCTGGGTCAAATGGTGGTTCCATTCCCAGCTTTCCCAGGAGTCTCCATACTGTTTTCCAGATTGGCCGCACCAGTTTGCAGTCCCACCAGCAATGTACAAGAGTACCCTTTTCCCCACATCCTCTCCAGCACTTGTTGTTGTTTGACTTCATAATGGCTGCCGATCTTACTGGAGTGAGATGGTATCTTAGGGTGGTTTTGATTTGCATTTCTCTGACTGCTAGAGATGGTGAGCATTTTTTCATGTACTTGTTGATTGATTGTATGTCCTCCTCTGAGAAGTGTCTGTTCAGGTCTTTGGCCCATTTGTTGATTGGGTTATTTGTTTTCTTATTGTTTAATTTTTTGAGTTCTTTGTATACTCTGGATATTAGGGCTCTATCTGAAGTGTGAGGAGTAAAAATTTGTTCCCATGATGTAGGCTCCCTATTTACCTCTTTTATTGTTTCTCTTGCTGAGAGAAAACTTTTCAGTTTAAGTAAGTCCCATTTGTTGATTTTTGTTATCAACTTTTGTGCTATGGGTGTCCTATTAAGGAATTTGGAGCCCGACCCTACAATATGTAGATCGGAGCCAACTTTTTCTTCTATCAGACGCAGAGTCTCTGATTTGATATCTAGCTCCTTGATCCACTTTGAGTTAACTTTTGTGCATGGCGAGAGGAGGGGATTCAGTTTCATTTTGTTGCATATGGATTTCCAGTTTTCCCAGCACCATTTGTTGAAGATGCTATCCTCCCTCCATTGCATGCTTTTAGCTCCTTTATCAAATATAAGATAGTTGTAGCTTTGTGGATTAGTCTCTGTGTCCTCTATTCTGTACCATTGGTCCACCCTCCTGTTTTGGTACCAGTACCATGCTGTTTTTGTTACTATTGCTCTGTAATATAGTTTTAAGTCTGGTATCGCTATACCGCCTGATTCGCACTTCCTGCTTAGAATTGCTTTTGCTATTCTGGGTCTTTTATTTTTCCATATGAATTTCATGATTGCTTTATCCATTTCTACAAGAAATGCCGTTGGGATTTTGATTGGCATTGCATTAAACCTATAGAGAACTTTTGGTAATATCGCCATTTTGATGATGTTAGTTCTGCCTATCCATGAACAGGGTATATTTTTCCATCTTCTAAGATCTTCTTCTACTTCTCTTTTTAGGGTTTTGTAGTTTTCATTATATAAATCTTTCACCTCTCTTGTTAGGTTGATTCCCAAGTATTTTATTTTTTTTGAGGATATTGTGAATGGAGTGTTTTTCCTCATTTCCGTTTCAGAAGTTTTGTCGCTGATATACAGAAATGCCTTTGATTTATGCGTGTTGATTTTATATCCTGCCACTTTGCTGAATTCATTTATTAGTTCTAGTAGTTTTTTTGTAGACCCTTTTGGGTCTTCTAGGTATAGAATCATGTCATCTGCAAATAGTGATAATTTAAGTTCTTCCTTTCCTATTTTTATGCCTTTAATTTCTTTCGTCTGTCTAATTGCTCTGGCCAGTGTTTCGAGAACTATATTGAATAGAAGTGGTGATAGAGGGCATCCCTGTCTTGTTCCAGATTTTAGGGGGAATGCCTTCAA
Organism: Marmota monax; assembly: GCF_021218885.2. Lineage (NCBI taxonomy): Eukaryota > Metazoa > Chordata > Mammalia > Rodentia > Sciuridae > Marmota > Marmota monax. The sequence continues at coordinate 7,113,855 of NW_026692202.1, forward strand.
TTTTTCTCCATTGAGAATGATGCTAGCCTGAGGCTTAGCATAGATAGCTTTTACAATGTCGAGGTAAGTTCCTGTTATCCCTAGTTTTTCTAATGTTTTGAACATAAAGGGATGCTGTACTTTGTCGAATGCTTTTTCTGCGTCTATTGAGATGATCATATGGTTCTTATTTTTAAGTCTATTGATGTGGTGAATAACATTTATTGATTTCCGTATATTGAACCATCCTTGCATCCCAGGGATGAATCCAACTTGATCATGGTGCACAATTTTTTTGATGTGCCTTTGTATCCGGTTCGCCAGAATTTTATTGAGGATTTTTGCATCTATGTTCATCAGAGATATTGGTCTGTAGTTTTCTTTCTTTGAGGTGTCTTTGTCTGGTTTCGGAATCAGGGTGATGTTGGCCTCATAGAATGAATTTGGCAGAGCTCCTTCTTTTTCTATTTCCTGAAATAACTTGAAAAGTATTGGTATTAATTCTTCCTTAAAGGTTTTGTAAAACTCCGCTGTATACCCATCCGGTCCTGGGCTTTTCTTGGTTGGAAGTCTTTTGATTGCTTCTTCTATTTCATCTATTGTTATTGGTCTGTTTAAGTTGTGAGTATCCTCCTGACTCAGTCTGGGCAAATCATATGACTTAAGGAATTTATCAATGTCTTCACTATCTTCTATTTTATTGGAATATAGGTTTTCAAAATAATTTCTAATTGTCTTCTGTATTTCTGTAGTGTCTGTTGTGATATTGCCTTTTTCATCCCGTATGTTAGTGATTTGAGTTCTCTCTCTTCTTCTCTTCGTTAGCATGGCTAAGGGTCTGTCGATCTTATTTATTTTTTCAAAGAACCAACTTTTAGTTTTGTTAATTTTTTCAATAGTTTCTTTTGTTTCAATTTCATTGATTTCCGCTCTGATTTTAATTATTTCTTGCCTTCTGCTACATTTGCTGTTGTTTTGCTCTTCCTTTTCTAGGGCTTTGAGATGAAGTGTGAGCTCATTTATTTGTTGGTTTTTCCTTTTTTTGAGGAATGACCTCCAAGCGATGAATTTCCCTCTTAAAACTGCTTTCATTGTGTCCCATAGATTCCGATATGTTGTGTCTGTATTTTCATTTATCTCTAAGAATTTTTTGATTTCTTCCTTTATGTCTTCTGTAACCCATTGATCATTCAGTAACATATTGTTCATTTTCCATGTGATGTAGGATTTTTCCTTCCGTCTTTTATCATTGATTTCCAGTTTCATTCCATTATGATCAGATAAAATGCATGGTATTATCTCCACCCCTGTATATTTACTGAGGGTTGCCCTATGGCATAATATATGGTCTATTTTTGAGGAGGATCCATGTGCTGCTGAGAAAAAAGTATATCCACTTGATGATGGTTGATATATTCTATATATGTCAGTTAAGTCTAGGTTGTTGATTGTGATATTGAGTTCTATAGTTTCTTTATTCAGCTTTTGTTTGGAGGATCTGTCCAATTGTGAGAGAGGTGTGTTGAAGTCACCCATAATTATTGTGTTGTGGTCTATTTGATTCTTGAACTTGAGGAGAATTTGTTTTATGAACGTCGCAGCACCATTATTTGGTGCATAAATATTGATAATTGTTATGTCTTGTTGGTAAATGGTTCCTTTTAACAGTATATAATGTCCTTCCTTATCCCTTTTGATTAATTTAGTCTTGAAGTCAATTTTATTCGATATGAGGATGGCCACCCCTGCTTGCTTACGAGGACCGTGTGCATGGTATATTTTTTCCCAACCTTTCACCTTCAGCCTGTGTATGTCTTTTCCAATCAGATGTGTCTCCTGGAGGCAGCATATTGTTGGATTTGTTTTTTTAATCCATGTTACCAGCCTATGTCGCTTTATTGGAGAGTTTAAGCCATTAATGTTTAGAGTTACTATTGATATATGGTTTGTACTTCCAGCCATGTTTGATTATTTATCTTCTTTTTTTTTTTTTTAATTTAGTTTGTTTCTCCATGGTTAGCTTTCCCCCCGCCCTCTGTCTTTATAGAGGCACTTCCCACTGATGGTTTTGGTTATTGTTTTTCATTTCTTCCTCGTGTAGTGTTTTGCTCAAGATGCTTTGCAATGCTGGTTTTCTGGCTGCAAATTCTTTTAGCTTTTGTTTATCATGAAAGATTTTTATTTCGTTATCGTACCTGAAGCTTAATTTTGCTGGATACAGAATTCTTGGTTGGCATCCATTGTCTTTCAGTGTTTGAAATACGTTGTTCCAGGATCTTCTCGCTTTCAGCGTCTGTGATGAAAAATCCGTTGTTAACCTTATTGGTTTACCCCTGAATGTAATCTGCCTCCTTTCTCTTGTAGCTTTTAGTATTTTCTCTTTGTTCTGTATATTGGATATCTTCATAACAATGTGTCTTGGCGTTGGTCTACTGTGATTTTGTGTGCTCGGTGTCCTGTATGCATCTACAATTTGTATATCCGTTTCCTTTTTTATTTCTGGAAAGTTTTCTGTCATTATTTCTTTCAGCAGGTTACTCATTCCCTTGGTTTGAATCTCTGTACCTTCTTCTATCCCGATGACTCGTAGGTTTGGTTTCTTTATGTTATCCCATATCTCTTGGATGTTTTTCTCGTGGTTTTTAACCAGCCTTTCTGAGTTGGCTAGGCTCTTTTCAAGATGATATATTTTGTCTTCATTATCTGATGTTCTGGCTTCTACTTGCTCCACTCTGTTAGTGATACTCTCAATTGAGTTTTTAATTTGGTTTATCGTTTCCTTCATTTCTAGAATTATTGTTTGGTTTTTTTTTATAATCTCAATCTCCTGATAAAGATGCTTAACTTCTTCTTTTATCTGTCTATGTAATTCATTTTCAAAGTGTTCTTTCACTGTTTGGATTTGCTGTCTCGTATCTTCTTTAAGGTTCCATTCCATCTGTCTAAGGTATTCCTTGAGTTCTTTATATGACCATTTTTCTGCTGACTCTAGGTCCTCCTGAGTATTTAGGCTGTCCTTCATTGTTTGTACTCCTTTTCTTCCTTGCTTTTTTATGCTGCTCATGTTACTTCTTGTTCTGTTTGACTGCTGAGTTACTGTTTACTCTTATAGATTTATTTGATGCTTGAGAGGAAAGATATTAGAAGGGAAGGGAAGAAGTCACTAAAGAGAATGAGAGTAGGCAGGTAGAATTCAAGGAAGGGGGAATAAGAAGATTGAAAAGAAATGAAAAGACAAAAGAAACAAGAATAACAAAGATTAGATAATAAAGAAAGAAAGAAAAGACGGAAAAAAAATTTTAACAAAAATAATAGTGATAATAAAAAATGAAAATTAAAATTAAAAAAAAATAATAATAAAATAAAAAAAAATTAAAAAAAATAGAAACATTGAAAAAAAATTAAAGAACAACAACAAATAAAAATTGAAAATGAAAGAAAAAGAAGAAAGAAAAAAAAAAGAAAAAGAAAAGAAAAAAAAATGATAATAATAATAATAATAAATGCAGTCCTAGAGTTCTATTAACTTCTCTTCCAGTAGGTGGAGCTGTGCCCACTGGGCCAAGCTTCTCCTGTCAATAGGTGGGAACCATTCACTGTGCAGCAGCTCTTTCTCCTAGACTGGGCGGGTCTCCAATCCTGAGTGTCTAGGGCCTTGTCTTGTGTTTCCTCAAGCCAGGCCGTGCTCACCTGTGGCGCTCACCACAATACTGTCTACACGCCAGGTCTGCTGCTCCTGGGAGCCCTGTTTTCATGAACACCTGGGCTCACTCTCCCTGTTTGCCTCCCTCAGACCCTAAGTTTGTAGAGCTTGGGGGCTGAGATCCCCCAGCGAATTTGCTTGCCCTCCTGTAGCCACGCCCCCGGTAGCTGGTGCAAGAGACCTCAGTTGTCAGCACTGGTGGGAGCGGTAGCCGGGAGTTCCGCGCCGCGAGTCCTGCGCCACTCCTGGTTCCCTCGGTCTGGTTATTGCGTTCACAGGAGAGCTGGGAGTGGCCCTTAAGGTTTCCCCGCTGTGTGGAGAGAGATGGCTAGGGGATTACACACCTGTCGCGCTGGTTTCAATGCAGTTATCTCCTCCGCCCGTGACGCCATTTCTCTGCCATGGTGATATCCCATGCAAATGGTGACCGTTTGTTCCCTTTGCCGGATGACCAATGCAACGGGTGGGTCCTGACTGTCTCTCCCAATCCCCGTTTCAGTCCTGTGGCCACTGCCTATGAAGGCTCGGTTGGCTTTTACCTCTGTAAGTTCCTAAGGGCCGGCCAATTATTTCAGCGGGATCGTTAGTGCTGAGTCACATGAAGCAGGCGAACCGGAGCTTAATTGCCTCCGATTCGGGCTCTGTGTGTGTGTTCTGAGGGGCCCAGCCTGTACACCCCAGATCCACGTCAGCTCAGCATTGCCTAGTGATCCTGAGCAAACAGCATTTAGACAGTTTACGGCTCCCTATGCCCTCACAGTTGAAGATGTCAGAGACTTGATCTCTCTGCGCCTGCCACCATGTTACATCTCCTCAGTAATATTCATGTTGCCCTTACAGCTTCCTGGTATAAGCAAGTTCTTGGGATTATACAAACTGCTGCTTCTGTTTCCAGTCCAGATTTCTAGAAATGAAACTCTGGGCCGCGCTGACAAGCGTCCGCGCTTGTCTGCGACCGTAGCAGAGCCGCCCTGGCAAGCGTCCGCGCTTGTCTGCGCCCGTAGCAGAGCCGCCCTGGCCTCCGCAGCTCTTCAGCCCGGTGCCAGGCCCCAGGGGCCCAAGCGGCTGCCGCCGCGGCTCTCCGTCCCCCTCCTCCGGAGCACGGGTCCCCTGGCAGGGGGGTGCAGAACGACCCCAGAGCAGGCTCTGCCCGAAGGTGCAGCGGCGAACAGGCCACAGAGACGCTCGAGGCTGCAGTCCAGCCTTCGGAGGACAGGGCTCGGCACGCAGCCCAGCTGCAACCTCTAGGTGCGGCTGCCGGACAGTGTATATGGAGCCATCAAGACAGCAAGCAGAAAGCAAATGGCGGCTCCCGCGGAGTGGATTTTCGGCACAGAAACCACAGCCCCGCCAGCAATCCCAATCCACAAACTCTCCCTGTATAAAAAATATTCAAAAAAAAAAAAAAAAAAAAGGCGGGGCGCACTGAGCTTTCTTTGCCTCGGGTACTTACAATCCACTGCTGATTGCACATTCAGCTTCTCCGCCCGGAGCGAAGCGAAAGAGCTCTTCTAATAGTCTTTTAAAAGAATCATAAAATGTGTATTTCTATTTCTCTAGTTCTGTGTCTACCAATATGTATTCTTATAATATTTTCTAATATTGTCATCATTATCATGTGTCCCCTTAATATATGTTATATATAATGTATTTTTTTACTGTTAGTGACACATTATTTAACCCAGAATAATCTATGGGATTTGTTTATACATAAAAAGTACACAATATAAAAATGAATTTATTCTACTGACAGCTTCACAATGCTTCAAAGATGAGAAAATATGCAATGAAGTCTTAAACTTCTATAAATGGTTAAGTGAAGGGGTTCTTTGTTTGATAATATGTTATACAGATCTTCCAAATTTCCTTCTGTGTTTCTATAATTCTACTCTCTTTTTTACAAATTATCTCAAACACCATTTATATTGTTTTATCACTTTCCTGCTAGAAATATTTCATATAATATAGTTTAAGAAATTAATAGAAAGTATAAGATAAAATAGAGCTTTTAAAATTTTCACACTGAATCATTTTTTTTTTAATTTTGGTGATGTTTGGACTGTACTAAATGAGCATTGTTTTGAAATGCCTAAACAATATTTATTCTGATATGCTATAAATAGATTGTTAAAAAATTGTCTATGACCTCGCTGGTAGAAAAATTAAGAAATTTATATGAATGTCACCCATAGGTCTTCAGGTATTAACTTCTAACTATCAAAAGGATACTAGCAAACTTATTAAGAGGACATCTAATAAGTGAGATACATTAACACATTTCATTTGAATATATCGATTGCATACGGGAGCACAAGTGTTCACGTCTTCATAATTATTTACAAAAATCTGAAAACCGAGCACATTGTTGATCCCTGTAGAACAGACATTTGCTGTATATTTGCCTGAAAATCAGTTCACTAAATTATTTCTTTTCCACTGTGCTGCTAGGACTAAAATGTAATTTGCAAATAGCACATGATTTCTATGTATAAATTTTTATATTCTAATTAAACTTCAAATCCTCTGATCAAAAAGTGCTTAATATTAAAATCAGGTTAATAATTTCTATTCTTGATTTTCATAATTTTTCAAATGAAATATTTTTGTTCACATTTCTCTTTTCAAATTTTCTCTTTATGAAAATTTGAGGGTTTTTTAAAAAATAATATAACCTTAGTATATAAAATCTTAACCTAGTATGTAGAATATAGTATTCACTTTATGGAGAATCACTATTCATTAAATGGATGCTCTACCTATGTCTCATGAGTATATATTTATTATTCTAGTATACACTTATTCACTCTAGATTTTCTAAACCAAGTTTTCAAATAAGCACTGGATAAGGATTATAACAGCTGTATTTTATGTTGGCAGAAAATGAACTCAGTCATTTCCAAGTGTTAACTTATATAATGTAAACATAATTTTTTGGAAAGTATTCTCATTTTATTCTACAAACTGCCAAGTCAACATTGCTGTCTGGGTTTCAGGTATAGAAACTATTTGCTATAAAAGTCTATATGTTTTATCATTCCCTAAACTCATGTGCTATATTTTTTAGTCTCTTTATTTTCAAACATAGACTTACCATGTTTTCCTTCCTGATTTACAAGATAAACTTAAATATAGCAGTAGCTAGCTAGGTCTTGGCTATCATTTTGGGTCTTATACTTATGGCCTAACAAACTTTATTCTTATGCTTTTAGGCACTAGTTGAGCAATTTGAAATGGTTTACCTTTTTTCAAGCTTTATAAAATATCATTTAAAAATTAGGAAATGTGACTTATTAAGTATGAAATATTAAGCAGAAAATGAAATAATAGTCTAAGAAAAATCTATAAGGTTTAAAATCACATTCACTGTATATTCCATTATTTATGATTATATGTAATTATAAAAGTTGATTCTACTATCACTATTTACCTCTTAAGAGTGACATGTTTAAAAGAAGAAACTAAATACACAATGAACTTAAAATAGTAAGGTAATTCATAAAAGCACTATGCAAATCAATTAGACTCCAAAATACTTATTATGAAAATAAATAAAGTAGTATATTCTTTTTGCATAGCAAAATATTCCTCAGAAATTTTGTTTATACAGTGTCTTTTTGGAAATGTAGCTAAGTAAAATTTACTTTTAAGATATTTTTAAAATGTTATTCTGTAATACTTGAATTTTCTTGCAATATACAGGTTCTATATCTTTTAAATATACATCAATTAGATTGTTTGAGAAGTAAACATAGGGCAACATTTTTCATATTTTCCTCTTATATTTGGAATTAAAGTTCAAAATATGCTGGCATTAGTGATCAGATGATTAATAATAATTCAAATGAAGTACTTGATAATCACATTATCAAGTTAAAGAAAATTTAGAATTATAAGTAAGCAGTTATATATTGAAGAAAGAATATTGATATATTGCTTTCCATATCTTGATACATTTTATAAAAATATAACTTAATCTCCTTCCTTACAAGCATGTCAATAGATACTCATTAAAAAAATGAATTGATGAACAAAATAAAATCTTGATATTATAACTCTCTAAATCACATTTCTGAAGAAAATACCTGTCTGTCATGCAAACTTATCCTCCTTGATCACTCCATATACTGAAAGCCACACTAATTAATTACAATCATCCCTTATGAAATCTCTCAAGATATCACAACAGTACATACTTGGACACAGAAAAACTTAAACTGGAAGTATTTTTTTTAATACAGTTAACATTTTTCAACCTTGGCCTCCATGTTCAAATACTTGTTTAATTTTATTATGTTTGTTGGAAGTTCAATGACATAACATGTTATAACCTAGAATTATATTTTCCCACTTAATTATGCATACAGCAAAATATTTTAAACCATATATATATATATATATATATATATATATATATAAATTTATTATTTACTTCTCTTTTATTCACTATGCTCATTGTTTTATAAAAAAAATTGAAAATGTTTTAAACACCAGAAATGGTATTTACTTAGAAATATAGAAAATATACCTCTATTTTTAGAATTATAAGTCTTATCTTCCCTTGCTATAGTAAATAATACTCTTGATTTTTATAGTATTCAGAAAGCATCACATTTAACACATTGTTCAGTTATTATTATAATGAATTTGTTATACCTAGTGGGGATACTTATACAAACAAGCCACATGGCTTAATTATCTTAGAGTATGTCTATTTGATGATTTGAAATGAAAGATTTTTTCAAAAATGTATTTTAAACTCATGCATCATTTTTTTGTTTCAATTATGTAGCTTTTTAGGAGCTTTTAAAAGACATAAATGCATCATAATCATTGTATAGATGTTTTTATGAAGCACAGATATGTATAAAATCACTGAAGAAGAATATGCAGTGACAGTAAATGATGGGCTAAAATTAGTACTAAAAGAAGTCTAACATCTAATGACTTTATAAAATGTTTCTAAATAAAATACAGTTCTTATATCTACTATACATTTTATTAACTCAATTATCTTTTTTGATAATTTTTTAAATTTATTCTAATTAGTTATACATGATATAGATTGCATTTCAATTCCTTGTTCATAAATGGAACACAACTTCTCATTTCTCTGGCTGTACACAATGCAGAGTCACATGGTTCATGCAATCATACATGTACATAGGGTAGTAATGTCTGTCTCATTCCACCATCCTCCCTTCACTTCTCTTCACTCTATGAACCTATGTTAAAGTAATGATCAAATTTACAAATATGTTAAAATATATTCCTAATTGTTGTATTCACAACATAAATAAAAATGACTCTAATTTTACCTTTATGTTGACCTAACATATTTTCCTTCCCCTCCCTTCACTCTCGTCTGTCCGATCCAAAGTTTCTCCATTCTTCCCTAAGCACCCCCTTTTTAGATCAGCATCCACATATCAGAGAAAATATTTGGTCTCAGAAGAAGATATACAATTGATCAACAAATACATGAAAAAAATGTTCAACATTACTAGCAATTAGAAAAATTTAAATCAAAACTACTCTAAGATTTCATCTCACCTCAGTCAGAATGGCATTTATCAAGAATACAAGCAACAATAAGTGTTGGCGAGGATGTGGAAAAAAAATGCTCACTTATACATTGCTGGTGGGCTGCAGATTTGGTGCAACCATATTGGAAAGCAGTATGGAGCTTCCTCAGAAAACTTGGAATGCAAAGATCATTTGATCCGGTTATTACACTCCTTGATTTATACCCAAAGGACTTAAAAACAGCATACTACAGGGACACAGCCACATCAATGTTTATAGCAGCTCAATTCACAATAGCTAAAATATGGAACCAACCTAGAAGCCCTTCAACAGATGAATGGATAAAAAAAATATGGTATGTAAACACAATGGAATATTACTCAGCCTCAAAGAAGAATGTGATTATGGCATTTGCAGGTAAATGGATGGAGTTAGAGAATATCATTCTAAGTGAAGTAAGCCAATCCCAAAACACCAAAGGCCAAATCTTTACTCAATTATCTTTTAATTTAATCCTTAAAATTTTTACCTGCAGGTGTATAAATCATCTTAATCAAAATTCTGTCAATAGTAATGCTGGTTATGAGAGATCAAGCCTTCACAAAGAGCCTTGAGGAAAACACGTCAGGTCAAAATAAAGGTAAATTAGAGTCATTTTTAATTTATGTTATGAATACAACAATTAGGGATATATTTTAATGTACGTGTAAATTTGATCATTACTTTAACATAGGTTCTGGTAGTGCATAGCTTTTCTAAATATTACATATATTATATGATTTTAATATTCTGTTGTGCTTGTGGATCATATAGGTATATAATATTTTGTTTTGTTAAAATAATCATAGTATTGATATTAACTTTTCCAGTCCTGTTCCAGCAGTTATTGTTTTTCTTTTTATGCTCTTTTATGTTAGCATATACACGACAAATAATAAAATTTTGAAAGGAATACATAAACAAATTAACAAATAAAATAAGCAAATTAAATGATTATTAATCTCTTAGACAAATAACTACTTTCACTATTCATTGACTATATTTAAAATTCTAGAGGGATATTTAATAAAATAATAATAAAAAAATTTAGATTTATAGCTACTATATGTGAAATTTATAGGGAGTCTATGTCCCTGTTCTGCACAGGCATCATTGTAGCATAGGAACAGAAGAATATGCGAAACTCTTTAGTTGTGAAGAAAATGCTCTGAATGTACACAATGAACACGTTTCAAGTTAAGATACCCATGAATGTAAAAGCAAACAAACAAAAGTAATCAGTCATTTTAGAGATTTTTAAATGAATTTTTAAATGATGACTGATTTTGATATTAACTGGTTACAATAATTAGATAAAAAAAGAGATAATAAAATTCTAAAACTGTCTTATTCCTTGCTCCTAATAAGTGCTTATCTTTCTTAAAGAACAAACAAACAAATGGTCAAATCACTTAGAACAAAACCAATCAAGAAGTCTTGAGGTAATCAAAGTTTAAATTTATGACAAATTCTTATTTTGGTCTCCATTCTATATAACATAGATTTAGTGTTGGGAAGTCCAAATCTGTAGAGTACAGCTGTAAGGACAGCATGCTTAATAAAAACCACAATTGGCAAATCTTTCTCTTTTCTATGGACCTGAAAACTGTATACATTTCAAAGTAGAAGAGAATGAATCCCTCTGTGATTTCCAAGTTTAAAGTGCCCACTAACTCCACCATTTAGTTTCTGCATACAGAAATCAAATGAGAAGTGAAAGACTTGTTAATAGCAGAAAGAGAAGAGAGTGATAAATAAAATATATTTTTTAAAAAAACTTTAAAAATCAAAATAAATAACACCTTCTTAGTGTGGCAGATTTGCTATACAGATACAAGCAAGCAAGCACAAATGAGGAAAATTTTACTCACAGGCAAGGATAAAATTGATGTAATTGATGCTAGTATGGCCAGATAATACTAAAAATATTTTATGCTAAAAACAAAAAGGTTAATGCTAAAATAAAAGCAGGCATAAACCTCAAAAGGTACAGAGTTCTGTTTTGCTTACTAGCTGTACACAAGTAGCAGCAAACTGAAAACTCCTGCTTTTTCTCCCAAGTTATGGAGGATTAAGTGGTAGAACATCCCACTCATACAAAGAAAGAGAGCTGGACTAACTTCAGATTCATGACTGGTCTGGAGTAAATGACTGTTCCAAAATCTAACAGTGTTTGAAGTGCTTGTCTTGAGGAGATAAAACTGAGCACATTAGTTTAGCCTAAAGACCAGATAAACTGTATAAAGTGCAGGTTGTCAGGACGGGGTGAATCCCTGGTGGGAGGAGTAAGAAAATAGCTGTTTCTCTAGCACCTTTAATAAAAAGAATACCAGGAAGTGTCTTTTGGGCTACAAACCTGGAAGAAGTGATTATAAGTCTTCTAAGAAGAATAAGAAACTCAAACCATATTCTTTCCCTCTCATACAAGGAACTAAAGGCTTGATCTGTAAGGAGCAGCAGCTGACAAAGTTCTGTTACTCCTCTGCACATAGATCCCAGAGACAGTGATACATCTAGTATCAGGCCTTTGTTTCTCAATATCATTCTCCAAAACAAGGATACAGATCTCCTTAGAGAAACAACAGATTCTAGGGCTAGGATGAAGAAAGTACAAATGAAGAGATGACTGTTTTGCAGCAGCAGAAAGTAAGAAGATGCTTAAAGAAAAGGTTTATGTCATATATTATCCCTTCATTTGGCAAGTTTCCACTTTTTAGCTATTATGGTCACTGCTAGTGTGTTATTAGTGCACAATCTTTTGCATGAACAAATGTTTTCAGTTCTCCGGGGATTAATCCTAGGACTAGAATTTCTGAGTCATATGGTAACTGTACTTTTGACAATTTGAGGACCTGTCAAACTGTTTGGAGCAGTTGTCTTATAGAAAAGAAGCCTCTGCATCAAGTTAAACAAGCAGGCAATATTAACTCTTAATAGGACAGAGAGGTAGCTTCTACAGACTAAAAACTCCAGATATATCAAAGGATGTAGCATTTGTGTTTCTCCAAAATGGCCCTGATAGTCACAAAGCAAACTTGGTTTGGTTGGGGGTTTAATTTTTTCTGGACCTCAACCGCTATAGTAAGTGCTACATCTGGCCTCAGCCTTGTCCACCCTGAGGCTGTGGTATAAAAGTCAATTTATATTTATATGGTTCCCAGCAGACCCCCCCATTTTTCACATTTGTTTTTCAGCTGTCTGTTTATCCTCTTCAGCTTCTCATTACCTTTTCCAGGATATTATTGGTGTCTATTAATAGTCATCACAGCCTATTTTTTACTATTTCCTTTGTGTTTTCCAAATATTTGATCAATGGCTTGAGCTAAGCCATTCCTTTGTGAGGCTATGGGATACCAATTACTTATCTCTGAGACTGATAAATGCATACCAGCTTCTGTCAGGGTATCTGTGTGTCCATTCAGCATCAACCAAAGCTTCTCTCAGTAGACTAGAAAGGTATTACGTTTTTTCTTTCATCACTCCTGGGAATTATAGCCACTAGTTAGTGTGTTCAGACATATTTGTCATACTGAGTACTAATTAGGATCCCCCATCTGTGAAAGGATGAGAGGGAAAACTGTATTGGCCAGAGGGCAGGGTCAGACTGATGCAGGCCTGAAAAACCTTGACCTCTGGTGTGAAACGTCCTGTCAGCATTGTCTGACATTGGAATAGACTGTGCCGATCCATCACTGGATATAAACCTCTCTAGAGAAAACATAGTGTTGGATGAGAAGATTCTTTGTTCCTAAGTCAAACCCTAATTAATAGAAAAAACACTTGATGTGACAAGTTCTTCTTAAGAGGAATCTAGGTGCTGCTTCACACCTCATTGACACATATAATATGGGATTGAGTTAAACACAGAATATTCTCTCTCAGGCTAATTCTGTGGTCCCATGTTGTTCCACGTAGAAAAACAGCAGTATTTGCCTACAGTTGAAAACAAATTAAAATAGTGAGTTGCATTTTTTATTCCACGTCTACTTTCTTATTACAATGCTTCTTGCAGTGATACCTTCCCTTTATAGATATTTATGTTAAATAAGGATATTTTCACTCAGTTCAGAATGTAGGTGTGTCCTTTCCTACATTTTAAAGTTAAAACATTTTAATTTTTAAATATGTGCACATGTATTGTTTATTATAGTGTCTGCACAAATTATCCATGCTTAGTTATTAATAACTCATGCAGAAGAATAAATTTAAAACCAAACATTTTTCTCTGTGAGAAAATGCAGATATGTTCATTTTAAATAATTTGGAAAATAATTTTAAAAAGATTTGAAAGTAATAATTTCACCACTCAGAAATAACGACTTCACTTTCTAGGTATCATTGCATTTTTATTTACTTTTTTTTTTACTTAATTTTGTTTCAATATCTCCTTACACGTCACATAATGTTGAGTTTGAATAAGTTGTTGCTATTTGCTAATTAAGCACACATTTACAGAACATGTAATTGCAGAAAGTAAGATATTTAGACTTAAATAGTAAAGAGTTAATAAAGAATGCCTATCAAAAATGTAAGACATAGTTTTGCCAAAACAACAAAAATACCTCACTTTCATGCCTGCTCTAATTTTAAAAGTGCAATATGAAAAGTATGTAAATTTAGATCAAAAAAGATGAGTGAAAAGTTTTTACATGGCTACATTTATCATAGTAAGCGTCTCAAACCATTGTAGTACATTGGATAATATTTCATTATTTGTTGTTTTACAGTCTCTATTATGTCAATGTGATGCATGTAGTAAATTTTTGTTTGAGTTGAATAATATCCCTATATATGTGTAGCAGATGCTTTTCTATAGAAAATGATTTTTTGTCATCCTCATCAAATATATAAAGTCAATTTGGAAGTGCATGCATGCAAATGAAGATTTCATGCATGTAAATTTGCATTTGAAATGATTATTCTTTCACTTCCATTCTTTATTCTCAAAGCAAACTATTTTCTTCATATTTTTGAAAGACAATATTGGTTCTAACTCTGAAAGCTTAAAACATTAAAGCCAAAACAGATGTTTACATCCAAATAATAGGACTAGACCATTTGTTGTTATAATGACCTATTTGTCATTTAAACTGAAAACATTTTGAAATAATTGAGATAGAACTCCATAGACCCAATGATACCACATGTCTAAGCCACAGGAATTTAAAACATCCATTTTTTTAACTCAAAATTTCATTAAAGTATTACAAAGGCATAGAATGCAAAACCCTTAACAACTGCCAAGGAATAAATAAGAGATAAAATGTAGAGAAATAAATTATTTAATATCATACTCATAGTTTCAGTTAGGGACATTTCCAATTAAAGGTTTTAGATTAGTAGGATAACTCATAGAACTATCTTGTACCCCATAATTTCCAAATACTTTTGTTTCTTTTAATTTAAAAAATAAATAGATAAATAATAGGAAATATTGCAAAGAGAGGGTCCAAAGTTACAGAATTCTCCTATTTCTATGACTATCAATGCTGGGAATAGATTGTTAAATTCAATAAGACAAAAAAACACATTAATATGAATTAGTTATAAAATATCAATATAGTAATGCTATAGTTAGACTTTTATAAACTGAGAAAAGACATCTGAGAGGAGCAAAGTAGAAAAAGAAAAGGCTTAAGGACTAGAGAAGACCAAAACCTGAGTGTGAACCCAAAGGCAGACTGTTAATTCAAAAGAGTGTTTGAGCTCAAGATGGTTCACAGAAGCAAAGCATGAAAGCAATTTCAAGTACATGTCTTCGGTTTTTCTATAATTATTCCTGAATGTTTCAGATTTTTATTGTTATTATTATTATTACTTTTTTGCAGCAGCTTTTTTTTTAAAAAGACTTCCAGATCTCTACTTTCTGCACCTTTTTAAAAAATCAGTTGTTCATATATATGTAGTCCTATTTTGGAGTCTGCATTCTCTTCCCTTGATGTACATTTCCCTTAATTCAAATACTATACTGATTTTGGTATGAAATTGCTAAGATTCTAATATCCCCAGCAAAATTCACATTGAAATTTAATCCTCATCTTGAATGGTGAGAGGAGACAGGACATTTAAAGAGGTTATTAGGTCATCAGTGCTCAGTTCTCATGGTTGAAGGGATAAATGTGATAATGACTTATTGGATTATCTCAAGAGTAGGTCTGTTTTAAATGCCCCTTTGGCTCTGTCTCTTTTATGTGCTCTGTCCTGCCATGAGATGCCCTCTGCCATGCCTTACCCATGTAAGGCCATCAGGAGATGCTGAGCAGATGCTGGAACCATGTTCTTGGACTTCCCAGTCTGAAGAACAGCAGGCTAAATAAAATTATATTCCTTGCAAATCATTCAGGATGTGGTACCAAGTTATAGCAACAAAAAATGTGATAAGTTAGGTAGCTTTATAATATGTTTTTAATTAGTGTTAATCCAACTTGCTTTTTCTAAGTCATTTTGACTATTCTAGATGTTTTTAATTTCCAAATTAATTTGCGAACTGCCTCAGAGGGAGTTTGGAAACAGATCCTTCCTCACTCTATTCTTGAAATGACATCAGTACTAGCTGATGCCTTTATTGTGGTCTGCGAGAGAAACTAAAGAGCTGACTGCAAAAACTGAGAAAATAAAAGTTGTTAGCTAACCTACTAAGTTATGTAGTAATTTACCATGCAGAATTAGATACAGCCAGAGAATGTTTTGAGTTTTTTTTAAGGTTCAAAATATGGTATAAATTGGTAAAAGTTCCATATACATTGACCAAACAATGCTATTCTGCTGTTGTTAGGAGAGTGTTTTAGACATGATTTACACAAAGGTAGCTGATGGAATCTTTGAAATCAGTTAATATCCTTCCTGTTTTTCTTCTACTTTCTGTATCCGTTATTGAGAAAGAATTATGGAAATCTTCATTATAATTTTGGATTTGTCTATTTTACCTTGCACTTCTATAAATTTTCCTTTTATCTTTTGGATGGCTGCTTTATTGATGTCCACTTTATTAGTTGTTCCCCTTTTCATTATGAAATTTCCTTCTTAGCATTAGCACAGTATGTCGTTTTTCATCTGTTTAATGGTAATGTTTACATTGTCATATATGAAAATGAGTTTTTTGCAGGAAGTACATTGTCTTTCTTACATTTCATGCAATATACGTCTACATTAATATGATTATTGACAAAATTGGGTTTTGACTTGTGTGTGTGTGTGTGTGTGTGTGTGTGTGTGTGGTGCTGGGATTAACTGAGGGCCTTGTGCATGCAAGGCACAAGCACTCGATCAACTGAGCTATATCCCCAGAACTTGACCTATTGTCTTTTCTGTTTCTTTGCTGTTTTTCCCTTCTATTCTCCTCCTTTCTTCATTTTATTCTTTCTATAAGATTAATCAAATGTTTCTTTTATGATTCCATTTTATTTTTTTCTTTTTAATCATCTATATAGTTTCCTATTATATTTTAACTTATTATCACAAACTTAGTGGCTTAAACAATATAAAGAAAATCTTACACTCGTGCTGGTCAGAAGTCTGACATGGGTCTCACTTTGACAAACCAAGAGTTCATCAGAGTTGTCTTCCCTTCTGGAAGATCTTAGGGAGAATCTGTTCCCTTTCCCATTTTCTGGTGGCCTCTTGAACTATTGGCACCTGGACCTCTTTCCCTTACCACAGAGTCAGCCAACATAGGTTGTGTTCCAACATCACATCACTTCCCACCTTTTCCCTCTTGAGGCTTACAGAATTTATGTGTAACTGGTCTCTTTAAAGGTAATGTGCCCTTTAACATAAATGATAATAATAATAATCATACTACTACTGCTAATAAAATCCTCAGGATGGCTTTTTAAAGTTAAAGCTTTTCTTTCTAGACGTTCTGCTATTTTTGTCATGTCTTTAATGTCTGCCTATGTTAAGACAATTTTATTATTTTGTTTAAATAGCACATTTATTTTATAGAGATTGACCTAAGAACCTTCTTACAGAATTTCCTTGCAGTTGACAGTTTTTGTGCTCTGCATTCCTTCATGTGAATAGAAAGGTGTGGATATATATTTTGCCCAAAGGATTCCCATTAATATTTCCTGTAGTGTGGACCATTTGTGATAAATTTTTTCAGGTTTTGTTATTTGAAATTGTCTTTATTTTTTGCTTCCTTTTGGAAATGTTTCCACTTGCTTATTTTCATTTATTTTATTTTTGTTATGCTATGTAGAAAATGCTTGGATAATATTTTCAATCTTTTTCCTTCAAGAAATCTCATCATCAATTTCTTTAATGTGTATCTAATAGGTTTTTCCCCTTTTTAAAGACATTACATTTAATATTGGTTTGAATGTTTTATGTTATGCCTGATGAAGTTTTCTTCATATTTCTTGGGATTTGGCTTTATTGAAAACTTTTTGATTTCCTGAGTTTGGGTGTTTATCAAAATTAGAAATATTTCATTTTTTTAAAAAAAATTTCTTTTATCTGCTTCTGGTGTTACGTTTATTCTTGCATCAACCACTTGAAGATGATTGACATTTAAGTGACCTTATTTCATATATTTAACAATTCATTTCTTTCTCTTTCTTTTTGAATAATTTTTATTCCTATGTCCTCAAGTTTAAAAACATAAATTCCAATCTACCATTAACGCCATTTGTGATATTTTTAATCTCATGTAGTATTGTTTTAATTTGTATAGGTTCATAGTGGTATTGTTTTACATCTTTCAAATCTCCACTTAAATTTTTGTACATACAGAAGTGTTCTAGTTTGCTAATTCTGTTGTTAGCTGTGCTAGTTTCAATTGATTGATTCTTCTTTTATTATGGGTCACATTTCCCTGATTCTTTGCACAAGGCTAGATATGTTTACATTTTTATAAGTGACTGTACTTTTTGTTTTGTTTCTCATGGACTTCTGTCATTTGGGAGTCTTAGGATTAACTCATGAGTAACCATATCCCAGTGTTCCCTGTCTTTTTAGCCTTCCCTTCTCCACCACAACAGTTTTATGATACCTTTCCTAGCTTCCTTAATTTCCCTGGATTTTCAGTGATGTTTCCTTAACTAATGGAATCTACTGGTCTACACCTGAAAATCATAGCATTTTAATGGCCATATAGCAAATATATTTTTTTCAGATATCAAAAATATTATTTTTAGGACAGATGCATAAGTAAAAAATAAAACTAGTGGTGCTTTTGACATCTTAATGCATTTTCACTCTTATCCCTAGCATCCATAACACTACCAAAAAACATGTTTGTCATGCAGAGTACAAAGTTCCTTATTTTCTTTCAATTTTTATAAAAAAAAACTAAATTGACATTGTTTTCTCAGTCCTACAACTCTTTTATGTTTTGAAAATATATAGTTCTAAGTTAAAAAAAATAAGAAAACCAAAAGTTATTTAGAAAATAAATACAAAGATAAAACATCTGAAAGTTTTCGAAGAGGAAATGAGAGAGGTAATTTTTAATTCAACGTATATTTAGAATTTAAAGAACTTTATCATTAAGACAAATAGTTTACATTTATCTTACATTTAACCCTGTCTTTTATAATTGCTTTTATGCAGTTCAGGAATGTTTCAGAATTCCCATGATACATGACCACAATATTAAAGAATTTACAGAAAACATGACCACTCGTACACTTGTGATATTTAGTCTTGAGCATACCAAACAAAAATTAAACACTAATTGTAGTTGGTATGTGAATGCTTATGGGCCATTTATGCTTAAAAATGATATAAGAATAAGTTCTTCACATCTTTTAAGAGCCTTCCTAACTGTGTTATTTAAGATCTTTGCTGCTTTTCTAAACTGGAAACAGTCACTATCATCACTGAGGCTGAAAACATGTACACAGACTCATCCTATGTGTAACATTTCTGTTAGGGATATAGTTGAGTATTTTCAAAGTAACAGTCTAAGCAAAATTTTCTAATGCATACTTGAAGAGCAGAAACACACATACACACACACACACACAAAGAGACACAAATCAAAATGGTAATAATCAAACAAATGAAGCAGTATAAATTTAAAACACTTCAGAATTTTCTTTGACTAACTTCAAAGATTTCAAGTTAGTTTTAACAAATGTATAAGTGTTAAGTTTTTTTTTTTTTGAGAGTTCAACTACTTTTGAGCTTAATGAATTTGAAATGCTGTTACTTTCTTAAAAATCCTACCTTATCCATGGTATAAAAACTCTGAAAGTACACAGGGTTTTAAAGATTTCTAACCCAGAAAAAGATTTATCAAGCTTTTCTGAAACAACCAAATAAACACTGAAATTCTGAAACAAAGCCCAGAGCATCATAAGGTTCATTTCTGATTCTCCTCTTGTAAAAAGCAGAACAAAAATCTTCCTTCAAGTGTTTGATTGGATCCAGTGCTTCCATCTCAAAGAATTGCAATTGTATAAGATTGCTGTTTCCATTGGTTGAGGGAATGGTGCCTAAAACAGGTGACCATCATCATCATTTTAATTAATAAAGCTCATGGTAATCACCTTACCATGCAATTAGAGTTTACTTTATTCCTTTTTAAAACAAACATTTATTAAAGTCCTATTTTTGATAAAAGTAGGAAACATCTGTTATCAAATAATTGGTAATATCTTACAGATGTACACTATATTAAAAATAAATATAATGAGAATAAAAATATAATAATGTCAATACAAAGGAGGAAAATTGTTCTGAAGCCTCAGTGATGATAGTGACTATTTCCAGATTAGAAAAAAAGAAAGCTCCTAAATAATGCAATTTGGAAGATTCTTAAAAGATGTGAAGAACTTTCCCTTAGAGCATAAATTATTGTTTTTATAGTACAGAGATTTTGCTAAAGTATAATGACAACTCAAGACTCATAAGCAAATAAAATTCTTGATACATGAGGCTAAGTTCTGCCTCCAGATACAAGATACCTGGTTGAGATGTGGATAAGCAATATGATTAATATTTGTTCAAGAAATGTCACTAACTTATATACAATGCCTGGATAAACCTTTATATGTTTATTATTTCAAGCAGCTGAAGAAAATAATCAATGCAATGGTGTGAAAAGACATTGTAGCAGAATAGACATAAATAGACATAAACATGGATATTATTATTTTATATTTGATTTTAAACATAGCAAAATAGTTAAAGATATGAAATGTAGTATCATCTATGCCTGCCATCAAAATCCCATATTTGTTCCATTCTCTTGTTATTATTATGGTCAATTGTATTCTCTCTTCCTGTCTATTTTCTCTACTGTAGTCATAGTCTTATTGATGATCTATCCATTTGACACATGTTTGTTCAACATTTACTAGATATTGCTCTAGGCATGAGTGCACAAAAAAGGGCACATCTACAGATGTGGAACTTATATTCTAGTGAATGAATATGAACAATAAACAATAAATATAAATAATTATATGGTATGAGTGCTCAAAGTAGTGGAGAGAGGTTTATGATTTTGTTAGTATAATCCAACTAGACTTATTGGGAATATGAAACTTCATGAAAGTGTAAGAGAGAGAACAATTCTGATATCAGAGTGAGAACAGGTGGAAATTAATGCATAATTGGAGGGGTTGTTTTAGAAAGGTGCACAAATGGTTCACTCTTGATAGCAGTACAGATATCAGTGAATAAAGAAGCATATAATATAGGGGGAGGCAAATTTTGAAACTTGTTCATTACTCTATCTTTCTTAGTATACTATGAAGCAAGATCATTTGCTCAGAATGAGGATACAGATGTTGGGGATTGCAAATCAAGTCAAGATGGCACCTGGCAGTTTGCCAGGAGGAGTGGTTTGTGAAGCAATGCCAGCGAGCCATTAAGATGGTGAGGATTCCTTATTGGCTGACTGCTGTATCTAGATGATGTTAATTGAGTCAAGCTGTGTGTAATCAGTTAGGTATGTATACCTCTGCTGTCCCACAATAAAGGGGCTCCCGCTCAATAAAGCAGTTCCCACTTCAACCTTCAAGTTGCTTGTCACCTCCCGGGTATTTTGCCCAGCTGTACTGTGGCATACAGAACAAGATGTCAAAGGTTTAACAAAATGCTTACAGAAAACATGCCTCTAGAAAAATGAAAGAAATTTTATTTTATAAATATATATAGCCTTATGAAATAGGTTTTGTGTCTTTGTATTTTTAGGTTGTGCCAGTATACTAAAATACCATTCATACAAATTCAGATAAACAAAAATTTCCATCAGATTTATTAAATACTATAAAGCTAATAACCTAAAAGAAATTTTAGGTGTTGATTTTAATGTCTTAGAAACATGTGCTTACTTACTCATAAATTGAATGTCTTTATGGTGTCAAGAAAAATAAATAAATGATTTACATAACAAATTGATTAGAATACTCAGTTATTAATTCTTACCTCTTTCACACATCTGTAGATTTATAAATTTAAAACGATGAAAATTACAGTGTATAATAGCACAAATGCTATACATAAAAGTTCCAAATATATATTACCAAAAATATATAAGAAAAATGTGTGGGAATCCTGAAATCATTTAATAATATATTTATCCTAATATTAAAAATTGAGCCAAGGTGCAGTGGTGCATGCTTGTAATCCCAGCAAATTGAGAAGCTGAGGAAGGAAGATTGTGAGTTCAAAGTTAGCCTCTGCAATTTAGCAATGCATTAAGCAACTCAGTGAGACCCTGTCTCTAAATAAAATATAAAAAAGGCTTTGGGATGTTGCTCAGTGGTTATATGCCCTTGGTTCAATTCCCCAGTACCCCCCCCCAAAAAAAGAAAAGAAAAAATAATTGAACCATGTATTTAAATTTGTAAGAGTTTTTTTTTTCTAATCAATTTTAGTTGTCCATATTTTCAGTAATAAAGAACTATAGCTATTTAAAATTAATTTTATCATAAATAGAATATTAATCACTATCGAAAATGCTCTGTAAGTTATAAAATGTTACATAAATAGTGATTATTATTTACAAGACATTATATCTATGAAAAATTCATCTGTTTTACTGGGTAGTACATTGACACCTAATATTTTTCTGAAAAAATCCTTATTATAGATGTATTTTAAAAATTATAACAAAACCAAAAGTCTTTTGACTTTCTTTAATGACTACACAATACTTATTTTTAATATTTATATAATTTCCATGAAATTTAGGATGCTTTTGGCAATGTTTGGTTTCATGTAGTATTTTTTTTTATTTAGAAAACTCTGAAGTTGATTTGATTATACCATACAAAAAGAAAAAACAGTAAGAAGATATTTATGAAAAAAAATTACATGAGGAAAAACCACAATTTCCAAAAAATGTTTGAATTATGAAACATTTTATGTTATTTTTTTGTTTTTCCTAATACAAATATAAACTATTATTTCTAAATAGTGGTCACATAAATAAACAAAAAATAACTGCTTTATAATTCATTTCCAATGTGTCTCTTAACATGGATTAGAAATTCATGTTAGAAATTCACTCAACTAAAATTGGCTTAGGCAAAATAATAAATCAATTAATTAAATGAAAAGGTATTTTCTTGTTCCGTGTATCAGAAAAATCAAGACCAAGAAGTGGCATAACTTTGCTTCCTTGGCCACATAAATTTAGAAATACTTGCCTATTGAACCTCATTTCTATTAAGAACCATATGATAAATATAATACAATAGTTAATATTCCCATTAGTATTACATAAATAATAGCCATCGTCATTTTTCAGCACAGAACACTATCCCACAGAACAATATCATGATAAGTAAAACTAAGATGTTCCTTTCAAAATATTTTGACAGAAATCAAAGAATATGATATTCTGAAACCCCGCCACTTTCTCAGTTTTCTGAAGTCAGATTCTTGAGGCAATGCTCCATCACTCAGAAAATAGCTGAAATATTGATAAAGACAATGCAAAAAAATGCCTGTGCAAAGTTGGACAAATTTAATCTCAAAAGGAACAACATCATTTCTAAGTGGCTACATTATTTCACATACAATTTTATGTATTTATGTAGAAATATTTTCACATTAAATATTATAGAGATCAAGTACTATTTACAGCTCTACAAATTATACATAATTTGTTTACTTTGAAACAATTGCCACTTTGAAAAACCAACTATTATCTTACATTGTGTAATATATAATTCTAATAAATAAAGAAATAAAGGATGAAATACAATCATTCCAAGAGACATGGGTATGGGAGAAAGTTAAAAATCAGAAGAAAGTGTTTTTAGTCCATGATCTGGCAGTTTAAATAAAATTATTTTTAAAAGCTTATTTATATAGCATGAATGCTTAAGAATTTTATTTTCATAAGATTACTAACTTAAATGGTAATTTTTTTAAAAAATAATCCTGTTTAGTTTCAGAGGAATTTGCTGTTATGGTATTTGCTTGCTACTATAGGTTCCATCTAATATTATATTGGAACTATTCATGCATTTTATGGCTTTAATCCTTGATTCTCTTTTTGTTTTCTATCTATACTCATTTGGTGAACTCATCCAGTCTTATGGTTCTAAAAAGCATCCATATGCTGGTTATCTTTAAATTTTAGATCTCCAAGTATCTCTCTTCATACTCCAGTCTAATATATCCAATTGCCCACAGATTATCCCCACTCGTGTGTATATGTGTATTATTTATATACATATGCCAATTTCAGCATATCCAAAATACATGTCAATTTCAATATTTCTAAAATTAACTGCTGTTGCTTTCCTCATACCATCTTCCCAGCTTTTTGATAGAAAATCTTGGATTTATTACTATGTTTCTCTCTCTCTTTCTCCTTATAATCCATACAACACAAAATTCCATATGTTGTATCTTGAATCCCACAACTTCTCATCCTCTTTTCCCTTATTAGGAGTTGCCAGCTGATAGCCTGTATTATTTGCTTATTTACTAAGGATATTTAATGTTTATATCTTGATGATAGAGCATAAATGGAAAAAAGGCATATCTGTACGATTTGTCTGCTGACTCTCTTCAGGTGGATCTCTTGATTATAATAAAAAATCACATAATTTTTTATTTTAAAGAAATGTATTACTTAACAATTTGGAGACTAGGAATCCCAAGAATGATTAGCTACATCTAATGAGAGTCTTCTTGTTGGTCTGGACATTGGAAGAGACAGAGCCAGCTAGCTACAAAGAGTTCACTTTTATAACAAAGTCATTCCCTCAATTAGCCCATGAATAGAATAATCCCTTCCTTAGGATAGAGCACTGATGACCTATTCACCACATAAAGGTTCCTCCTGATCCTACCTCCTAATACTTCACAATGGGGGATTAAATTTCAGCATGAATTTTGATAATAACATTTGAATCATAACACAAATATGACAAAATGCTTAGAATAAAAGTCAATAAATATTATCCACTGGGTGAACTAAAACGGTTTTTACTTGTATTACCTTGTCACTCTGCATCCAGTGTTGAGCACATGGTTAGTAATATAGTAGTGACTTCAAGTACTTATGAAAAAAGTAACTCATGAAAAAATGACTTAAAGTGTACAATAAATTGTGTGGTATGCTAAACTACATATCCCTTGAGTGTAAAGCACTTAGCTCCACAACTTGTAGATAAAAGTTTTCTGGCATCAAAAAACTTAGTATCACTTCTTTTTTGACTCAATTAAAATAACCTATATTCATATTATTTATGATATTCTGTTTATTCTAAGATCATTTTCTCCTCAGTCTTCTATTTATGTTCAGTTTTCACTTCCAGTTCATGTCATTTGAATAAGCAAATATTATCAACTACAAAATGATACAGGCACTCAGATAGACTTTATCTTACCAAGTTTCACATTCCCAAATAGTAACAGCTAGCATCTTCTTCAAATTTAATTCTCTTAGAGAGTCATTACTGCTTATCTGCTGATTCTGACTCAATGGAAAGAAAAGTTAATTAATATTTTTGTGCCCATCAAACTTAGGTTCTCTTGTTCTAAGATGGACCAAACACTTAAATCTCTCTCTTGTAGACAATTACATGCTAATAAGATAGTCCAGTCTGGATCTCCTCACCATTTCAATACATACTACAAGAGAAATATTTGTTTTTGTTTTGCTTTTTCAACATGAAAAACATCATCTTTACTTAATTTAACTTTTTTTCTTAAATTTCTTCATTACAGCATTTAAAGACTTTGATTGATATTTCCTTATTTGGATATGATCAGCATAGACTATCATTCAAAACAGTTTAAGAGACTTTATAAAAGATAATGTGGCTAGACCTGATGATTCATGCCTGTAATCTCAGTAATGGAAGGCTAAGGCAGGAGGATCACAAGTTTAAGGCCAATCTGGGAAAATTAGTGAGATTCTGTCTCAAAAAAGAAGGCAATGTAGCACAGTCATGGATTGCCCCTGGTATTAATCAATACCCTGTACTGTAAAATCAATAATAATAATGATAATAATAATAATATAATTTGCTCATTTAAAAATATTAAATATATACAGATAAAATATATGATGAATAGAAATAAAGAAGATGTAGATTTATAACCTTTACAGAAATATTACTTTGAGATTTCCTAATAAAGTAATAAAATATCCTTCTTAAGGCTAATTTGTCCAATAATTTTTACTCAGAATTTTATACATGTTGGTAATATTTAATGTTCTTAAAATGGAAAGTAATATAACATTTGGAATTTACGAAAACTTGACAGATATTCTCAACAGCCATTTTTCAAATTGAAATTTGAGGAAGGAATTTTTTTTTTTTTTTTTTTTTTGATGAGTATGAGTTTTTTTTTTTATTTTTTTTTATTTTTTTTTATTGTTGGTTGTTCAAAACATTACATAGTTCTTGATATATCATCTTTCACACTTTGCTTCAAGTGAGTTATGAACTCCCATTTTTAGCCCATATACAAATTGCAGAATCACATCAATTACACATCCATTGATTTACATATTGCCATACTAGTGTCTGTTGTGTTCTGCTGCCTTTCCTATCCTCTACTATCCCCCCTCCCCTCCCCTCCCCACCCTTCTTCTCTCTCTACCCCCCCTATTGACCTTCATTTCTCCCCCTTGTATTATTTTTCCCTTTCCCCTCATTCCCTCTTGTATGTTCTTTTGTATAACCCTGAGGGTCTCCTTCCATTTCCATAGGGAAATTGCATGGAATTGCATGAGGAAGGAATTATGAAAAATCAACTTGTATTAAAATCAGTCAGTACTGAGACATATAAAAAGTTTACTGATTTTTTTCCTGTAATTTTCATTGAGTTACCTTGCAAATCAGACTTATATTATTACATGAAAGCTTCTTGTCAATGAGAAAAATATGTAGGTCCTATGATTGACAATATGCTTGTCAGAAACAGACCACATGGCTTTGCCTGCAAACCAGAAACCATGGCAACACCTGGTTAGTGAAAGTTGAAGAAACATTTTGTAGTTTTGCATTTGTTAGAGCTGCTGGACTGTAACAGATATGTATTAATTGGAAGTAGATGTGACAGCTTGCAGCAGTTACTAAGATAGGAAGCAAACCATCAGCACCTGTCAAAGCTAAGGATGGAAAAAAGATGAATCAAAAGCTATGATGTGTGACTTCAAACACAGTGTCACTTTTGTGTACTCATCATTTGTAAAAAGTGTGGGGAAATGTGGGATTTTGTTAATGTATAAATATTTTCAACAATGTCTTAAAGATATGAAAAAGAATCATCACCTGTCAACTTAAAAAGGGAAAATTATAAATTCAAAAGAACACATAGAACTTTGACAGTTCTAATCATGTACCATCACCATGATTTCACAGAGCAAGATGCGTGGATGCATGAAAGATATTCCAAATAGAGATTGGCAGTTTTAGTATACAAAACAACATTGTCTTTTTTCTGCCAGGTTAAATGTGATTAGACAGTTTTAGATAACAAATTCAACCAAAATTATAATTATATTTTCATAGCTTTCAGTGATAGACAGAAAACTAATTTTGTCAATAGAGACAGATTTTTTAAATTGCTTAAAAACACAAGATGATGTTTTCATTTTTTCCCCAATGCATGTTCTACAAATGTATTTAACAATTTGCTAATAATTAGGATAGGAGTTTCCCACAGTTATAAGGAAACACAAAAACACTTTCTGGGGCATATTTTCTTGCTGTGAATCTCACTCCTAAATTTTTGCTCTGATAAACTAGTAGCTTATTGTTTTATTGAAGCATACCACTAAAATCTCAGTATCACTTGGAATAGTTTTAAATGCAGAAGAGGAGATGATAAGGCTGATTTGCATATATGAAATGTATATTTGAAACTTCTTCAAGCAAATCAATGTTGAAGTTATTATTACACATGTTACTTTTTAGAGCCAAGAGTAATTCCCAGTAAACGAAGAAAAAAATTTACATTGGGATTTCATATTACTAGGAGAAAAGATGTAAAGAAAAGATGATTTTAAGTAACTCTGATTTAACATCCTTTAGTAACATGCCAGTTTAGAGATGACTAGACATCTGAGAAAAGATCATATATCATTTTGTGTTGGGAACTAGATAAAGAGCTGATATTCATTCTGAGACTGGTCCTGTTATAAAAAATGAAATGCAAGTAAGTAAACAAATACATAAATTAGACATATCTTTAATAAACTAGAAGCTTATTTGGCTCAAAGTTCCTCATAAACAATTATGCAGATTACCTCAAAACCGTGTGTTCACTACTGAAAAAAAAAAGGATTAGTGTATATTCCCTCCAAGAAGTCTAACCATATCATCAAAAGCATTTATATTGCCTATTTAAATTATTCAGGCTGTTCCATGATACATTTTGCTATCAGGCAACATGTTTACATTATTATACCTTTTACAGGTAAATTTTTTAGCAACTATTATGATGTACCATTTTGAAAATTTTATTTTCACATTCAAAAATGATTTACTCTTTTCTAAAAGGATACACATCTTTTCCCCTTTATGCTGCAGACCAATTTTAGAATGTAGCATAAATAAAGTATTCTAAAGTCCAGTTCATCAGTATGTGACAGCAAATCATTTCCTCTCTACCTCATCTTTGGAATCCATTATGGGATAGGGACTGTGCCAGCTATTAATGGAAGAATTCCAAAGAAAAGTATCTCATGGTTTCATATGCAAATACTTTATTTCCAAATGGTTTCCTTGGAAATGTGCTTCCTTAGAATAGCATGCCCTCAAATAAGTCTACCAGAAAACAATTGGGGAAAGAAAAAAAATTAATTTACAACAAAAGGGACAGTTAGAAGAGTGGCTAATCTGCTGTCTGCTGGTGAGTAGAGTTTTATATAATAAAATCACTTAAGTTGCATAACTAAAATTGTGACTAAGAATAAGATTATGAAGAGAAGAGTGGGAAGAAAAGGCAGCTGATGTTTTGATAAAAGTAGTTAACAAGTTATTAATTACCAGAAATAGTTGGGCTAAAGTTGAACACGTTAGAGAATATAAATCTCATGGTTTTGAGTTTAATAAGAAAAATGGCCATGTTTCTTTTGGTATCTGTAACTATTTCATATGGATAAAAAAGAAATCGTATCTTCACGTGTTCCTAAGTTACTCCTTCTCTTATTGATCACATTGAAATCTACACGAATCAGAATTTTTGTTTGCAAATTCTGCCTGTTTATGAGGTGTCTTTGGATTATTTATGCTAAAGTGTCATTTTCTGAACAATTTTCTAGGAGATAAAAGGAAAATTAACCTTTAAGATATTGAGCAAAATATTTTAAAACAAGATATCCAATAAAGAAAATGATGAACCTATTGGCAGCCTTCATACAATTCTTATTACCCATCATCTGAGTTTTCCAAAGATTTAACCAGGAAAAAAAATCAGCTAGAAGTTACAAATTTGACAATTTTTAAGATTAGGTTATCTGAAAGAAGATACCAGAATTATGCAGACTATTTAATAAAATACATATGTTATATTCAATCTGATTTACAAGTGTTATATTTTTCAACGAGACTGGTTTGTAAGAGATATAAATGGCTCACAAGAAGCTGGGGAAAGTGTTTTTCTTCAGTTTTCATCTTAATGTGACTCCATTGGATTTTGGATTTTGTTTTCCTGGAATGTACAGGTCTAGTGTAGACAGGGGTTTGGGGTAGATGGTAGAGGAATGAGTGTGATCTTATCAGAGTAGGAAAACTTGTACACATCCAGGAATCAGATGAGCTGTGTGTTTTGGTGGAGTCCTGTGTGAGTTTGAAATTAAAAAAAAAAAAAAGAAATATTGATTTGTGTAAACACCAACTAATCAAAAGGAAAGAGGAAAAAGTTAATGTGAGTACCATGTTGTGTTAAAGCCAGAGAGATCTCCACAAACAACAATAGTGTTCAGGATCTGATCAAGAGATCATTGGAGCAAATAAATAGTTAAGAATCCTTTCCTGTACACTTTGATAGAAGCTACTATATTCTGCAACTACTTAATCCAAAAGTTTTGAAGTAGATGCATTCTTTTGAGGATCACCTCCTTCTGGCAGATTCCTGTATGTCCTCAGCATAATATTTCCACTAGATTGAGTTGAATTGACCATGTAGCAGAAAGGTATGTGTTTTTTTTGTTTGTTTGTTTGTTTGTTGGTTGGTTGGTTGGTTGGTTTTCTTTTCTTTTTTTTAGTTGTTGATAGACCTTTATTTTATTTATTTATTCATTTATTTATTTTATTTATTTATTTATTTTTATGTGGTGCTAAGGATTGAACCCAGAGCCTCACACATGCTAGGCAAGCACTCTTCCACTGAGCCCCAACCCTAGTCCAAGATATGAAAGTTTTAATTGGAGTCATAAACTTCAGGATAAATAATTTAGAGTTTACCTGTAACTTATACAGTTGTTAATGATCTTCTTAGTGATGAGGTCCACTCTAGCATGGCTTAAAGCAGATTTATTTTTTCAATATATAAAGTTACTTTGTTGAAGATTGGAAGAGGATTGCTGAGAAACTATGCTGGAAATGTGTTTGGGTTCACTACATACACTTTGTAATATCTCTCCATGTCAGCTTGGAATAAAGGTGAATCCAAGGAACACTCCCTAGTGGTATTTGGTGTTCTGTAATTTATACATTGACAAAAATTATTTAATCAAAGTAACATATAGACAACAATGTGACACCAAAAATCAGATCTTGGTATGGGAATCTTGTCCCTAGAAAATTTGACCAGTTTTAGTTTGATGATAAAAATAACTTTTTATTTTTTCCATAGGTTTATGTTATATAAAATGTACCTTTTGAGTCAACAGTAGATAATAACTTTATTAGGATAGTTAGTATAAAATTATTGTCCCTATCACTGGAAAAATATTAATAACTCTGGCCTCTAGGGCAGATTCTGATATATTTTACTGTAGGTGAACAAATTGGCTTCTGAGAAAAAGATTCCACTTATACAAAACACAAATATATAATATTCAGTGAATAATCAAAATCCAGCCTGTGTCATTGGAACAAAGTCTATCTGTAAATTTTTATAAAGATTGATCTTGAAAGTTGTTCAATATCTGTTTTAGAGTTTTGCCAGGATGATCATTATTTAACAAACAAACATGTTCTGGAAATAGCCTCTGAAATAAGGATCAAGTTCCTACCAAAGTTGGATTAACACTTGACAATTTATCTTGCTAGATAATTAAATTGTTCTGCATAACAGTTTTTTTGTATTTATTTATTTATTTATTTATTCCTTCATTCATTCTAGGGATTGAACCTAGAGGTATTTTGCCATTGAGCTATATCACAAGGACATTTTATTTTTATTTATTTTTTATTTAAGGCAAGGGCTCACTAAATTGATGAGGCTAGCCTGAAACTGCAATCTTCCTGCCTTAGCCTTCCAGCCACAGGGATTACAGGACTGTGCCACCACATTGCTCTCTAACAGGTTTTAATCATTACTGTTAGAGTTGAATACACTGAAATTTGTTTACAGGTTATGCATATAGTTAATTAGGTATGTAGTCAACAGTTTCTCTGAGTGAGAAATTTTTTGAAGAACAATTTTATGTTTGCTATAAGGGAAAATATTTTTGTTATAAGACAGTTTATAAATTGAAAGAAATAAATGATCATAATAGCATCTTATAGTGTGAATATTTCTATTTTAAGTTGAAAAATAAACACTTATTAAAGTATTGAACCAATAGTTTTGAGTGAAATAAAATTTGGAAAGTTTCAAATCAATAATCATTTTTATTATAATTTCTTTGAAAATGAGATGAAGAAAATTCTTCATGTTATTCCTGTAGCCAAAACTTAAAGCTCTAAACAAAAAATATGCTAATATCTATTTATGAGGTTTTTTATAATTTTTAAAAATTTTAGAAAATTTACTGATACATTAAAGTCATACATATTTGTGGGGTACCAGGTGATGCTTTCCCACATGTACAAATTATGCATCACTCAAATAAACAAAAGCTTATTGATGTCCCAAAACCAGTATCCTTTCTTTATGGTGAAAATAAATAATTTCACTATTCTTCCTAACAGGGTTTCTTTTGTTTCTTTGAGACATTGAGAGAAGTGTTTACTCTTTTCAGCACAAATTCCGATTAAGCAGAAAAAAAGTTCATCACACTATTGAAAGTACATAAAATCATTTATTAAGTTGAAATATAAGTAATTTTTAATATTAAAACTGTATTTAAATTATGAAAATTTGATCAATTTTTAAAAATATATATTTTTAGTTGCCAAAGGACCTTTATTTTTTTTTAATCTATTTATATGTAGTGCTAAGAATTGAAACAGTGCCTCACACATGCTAGGCATGTACTCTTCCTCTGAGCTACAACCCCAGCCTGAAAATTTAATCACTTTCAATTCAGAAGAAACTACAAGGTAAATGATTCATTATCACATGTAACTTAATGACTGTTGGGAAGTACTTGCTAATGATATGTCTCTAAAATCATGAATATTGTAAGTTCCACAGGTGAGAATTCTTAGACATAAGAGGTAAAGGCTAGACTGCATAGCAAAGGCTTCACTGAGGCTGGTTGCTTCCACTGGTTGGGACCTCATTATGGCTCCCAGCCCCATAACACATCTCATTGTAACAAATGCTGTACATCTATTATGTTGATGATGCCCATTGTCATGCACATAATTTCTATGAATAATCGGAAACAGGTAGTGGGTAAATCATCTTCGTAAAAATGTCCAAAATCATGCTGAAGTTTAGTATACTCAGAATTAGGTGTTTTCTTTTCAAGGATATTATGAATATTATTTTATTGATGAATACACACAATCTATATTCTTGGCAAACTTGTGAGTTGTTTGAGCTTAGAAATCACATAATTATCACTATTAAATCTTGCTATTTAGCGTTAGACCTGTTACATTGCAGATACTAAGAAGATTTTGTTGAAAGTCAATGCATGTAGACACATGAACCTTTAATTTTGAAGACTTATTTAAATAAAAGAGTAGCAAGAAGCAGAATGACAATGAAAAATACATAATTTTAATTAGCATACATATTTAAATATCCAAAAGATACATTAAATATGATCATCATAGGTATTCAAAAACAACACAATGATATTTAAAGGAAGATAGAGGAAGGCAGGCTCCATTTGGCCATCTTTTACCTCCACCATCACTTGTCTTATTCACTGAAATATATAAGTACTGTGTTTGATGATTCAGGAAGTTCAAATTTTGCATGTTTTATTGTTTTTATTTCACATGTAATGCATACATATGATAGAGTAAAATTAATAATATTGAATCTAAAAATAAAAGTCAAAATTTTTTTACTGAAGTTCTTCACCCCTCTTTCCCCATCATAAAAGATGCCCTGCTAATAGTTTCAGAGCACCCTTCCTTATAGTATGTATTTTGTCCATTGAAACATCTAAGAGAAATATTATTTTATGTCTTCTTTTAAAATAGCTATATGTCTAAGATAATTTCCAGTAAGTATATTCAGCACTTTCTCCCTCTTTATATTTTTTAAGAGTTCACAACACAAATTGTTCATTTTACAACTTTCCTTAACATGGACATTTATAATAGTATAGTTTTCAATGTTATAAATAATATTACAATGAATATTTAATAACAAATAGCTTTAGATAAATGTGACATTCTGCATAAGAGATTTCTAAAGGTATTTTTACTAAGTGAAATGCTTTGAATAATTAAATTATAAATCATTTTTACAAAAACATCAGCAAAAACATTAATAACAAAATGCTCAGGGTGTCTATTTTGATCTTTTTCATTCCAAATTGTATTTTTTCTTTTTCATTGATGTTACATTTATTAAAACAAACACCTGATGCCTTATATACTTATATTTCATTAATACATTTACTTTCTTTCATATCAATGTAGATTTTCATACTAATTCTTAAAAAGATAACCTCAATTTGAGCTTCTTATTTTATATTTATAAATCATCAAATGTGACTTTGATGCCTATAGGATACAGCTTGAATTAAAGCGATCATAGTTAGTCTTATTTAATTATGTGGTTTCTTTGTTTATTGACAAAAATTCTACATTATGCAGATTATTTTAAGTGTAGTTTTAAATTTTAATTTGCAAAATATAACTGTTATTTTTCTACGGTTTTGATTGAAATGAAAATTTTATCATGCCCTTTCCACCCTAAATATTTGCTGTGGTTGCCTAAAAAATATAGCAGGTTAACAAACTCACACAGTATAGAGTTTCCAACAGTGCTGCTGTGATATGCTCATATTCAGGCCTACAATAAACAAAAACTTATTGTGAAGACCTGAAATATTTCTGCTAACACCCAAAGGGAAAGATTCAGGTTTTTTTTTGTTATTGTTTGTTTGTTTGTTTTTTTAGTGTTCTGATTATCTAAAAGCAGTTCTCTGTTAGTATTTAAAGATTTAAGAGTTTTTTTTTCTAATTCCTTTGTGTGATTATTTATAAAACTATAACTTTTGCAATGTAAAGAAATAGAAGAATAAAAAATCACTAGTGGTGTTACCACTTTAATACCAACTGTATTTTCTTTCATTTTTACTTATGTGCTATGATATTATCTGTACTCCTTTTCAGTGTTGAGATTAGAATACTTCAACACTTGATTTAAGAAGATCCCTTACCAGGGCTGGGGTTGTGGCTCAGTGACAGAGCACTTGCCTTGCATGTATGAGACCATGGGTTCAATTCTCAGCACCACATAAAAATAAATAAACAAACAAACAAATAAAGATATTGTGTCCATCTACAGCTAAAAAAAATAAAAACAGAAGGTCCCTTACCATTTAAAAAAATATTATAGTGTTTGCTTTCAACAATTTATTGGCCTACTTTGGTTTCAATTGTGATCAGGCTGAATAAGCATAGCTTGTGATGTAATTAGGCCTATTTATTTTGTTTCTTTGTAGTCTTTTAGCATTTTGTCAAAGGATATAATGTTAATCTTCCTCTGTCCCTGCATATAAAAATAGAATGAGAAAAAAGCTTTCAATTTCTCTGCTTATTCTTAGAGACCAAAACTGAAGATAACTCTTAGTCAGAAACATACTTTTGTCGAATATTAGATTTGGTTTTGGTTGAAACTTTTCACATCAAAGCATGAGCTTGTTTCAGATGGAAAGCCTACTGAGAGGAAGGGAGCCATGGCAAAAGAGGAAGACTAAGGCATGTCAGAGTAGGAAATTAATGTTGTCTCTCATGAGGTACCTGCATACTCTCTATATCACAAGATATTTAATAATAAAGTGGTTTTCTCTGTAATCATTTTGAACAATACATATATAACACATACAAACACATACATGTAAATTTTTAATAATGATTTCTCCACATGCTAATAATCCAGGTTCAACTCTGGCTTCTCAATTCTTCAGATTCTGTTATTTCTTAATTCTAATGTCCTCAGTCTTCACATTCCATTATTTTTTTTCCTTTTTGTGGAAGTCGCTATCTCTATTCTATAATTTACAATCTCAGAAAGACCCCCCAACTTTTTTTTAGTGTTTTCAGTGTTTTAACCACAGGAGTTATATCAGGTGTTGGATTTTTCTAATGAAAACTACAGAAAAATCCCCTATGCTTTTAATAGCAGAGGGAGCATAAAAATATTAATTATTTCCAACTTGATCTAGAGATTCAATGTAATCCTAATAAAAATTCATGCAAGTTATTCTGTGTATATCAAAGAACTAATTCAAAAGTTTCTACAGAGAGACAAAAGAACTAGACTATCAAGCACAACATTGAAAGAGTAAAAGTCAGATCTCTGAGTCTCCCTGACTTCCTTGCTAACTATAAAGTTGCAGTAATTAATACAGTGTGCTAATGATGAAAGAATAGACAACTAGATGAAGTAAACAAAAAAGAGCCCTGAAATGGACCACAAAATTTAGTTGACTGATCTTTAACAAAAATGCAATGTCAATTCAGTGGAGAAAGACTCTTTTTATAACAATATGCTAAAACAACTGAACATCCATATGCAAAAATTCAATCTAGACACAGATCTTATATCTTTAACAAAACATAAATCAAAATGAATCATGAGACTAAATTTAAAATGAAAGACCCCTGAAAAATGGCATAGTTGAAAATCTAGGATATCTTCAGTTTGGCAATGACTT
This sequence comes from Marmota monax, assembly GCF_021218885.2. Lineage (NCBI taxonomy): Eukaryota > Metazoa > Chordata > Mammalia > Rodentia > Sciuridae > Marmota > Marmota monax. Next base: position 7,149,710 of record NW_026692202.1, read on the forward strand.
CTTAGCCATTCCATCAAAATCATAATCCATGAGGGAAAAACAAAATAAAATTAAAATCATCTAATCCTTTTTTTTTAACATTCTTAAGAGAGGGAGAGGACAAGACACAAATTGGTAGAACATTTTTGCGAAACCTGAATCTGATAAAATATTATTATCCAAAATATTAGGAAAAAACTTGGGCTCAAAAACATGAAAACAACCAATCTAATTTAAAAACAGGCAAAATGTCTGAACAGACACTTTACTAAAAATACGCATATTGGAAACCTAAGAGATGGAGATATTTTCAACCTTTTTTTTTTTTTTTTTTTTGGTGCTTGGGATTGATCGCAGGACCTTGTGCATATGATGCAAGCTACCAACTGAACTATATCCCCAGCCGTCAAGAACATATGTTAGGAAATGTTTGCACATTAAGACAAGAAATCAATATCACTACTTCCCTATCAAATATCTCCCATATATATATATATATATATATATATATATATAATTTTTAGTAATTTTGACAAGTACTAGACATTTTAAAGGATATATTGTATAAATTCTAGATTCTGTTTTTCTCTGAAGAGTTATTTTTATTTTATTTTGCTTTCTTCTTAGCAGGTGTTATGATTTAGATCAGGTATTCTCCAAAGCTCATGTGTGAGACAACCCAAGAAAGTTTAGAGAGAAAAGGTTTGCTTTATAAAAAGCTTATCCTAATCAGGGAATTAATCCCCTCATAGGAATTAACTAGGTGGTTACCGTAGACAGATAGGGTGGAGCTGCAGAAGGTGTCCTAGGGGCCTGCCTTTGGGGTTTATATTTTGGCCTTGTTGAGCAAAGCACTCCCCCCCACCTCCCTCATCTGAACTGATTTCCTCTGTCACACACTTCCACCATGAGGTCCTGCCTCATCTGAAGTCCTAAGGAATAGTGCTAGCCTATCTAGGGACTGAGACCTCTGAAATCATGAGCACCCAAATAAACTTTTCTTACTCTAAAATGAAACTCATGCATTAGCTAATCTCTTTCAATCTGTAAACTTAATTGGATCCTTTTGTCACAGTCTCTGGAAAGCCCCAAGTTGTTTCTGAATCCTTCTACGTTAACAAAATTCATTAAACATCCAAATTTGTGTGCCTTATGGATTTTGTCCATATCATCATTAGATTTTGTTACAGCATATGAAAATAGGTCTTAATGTAAAATGTGGTCTTCACACCTGAAGTAAGACTTCTGTGTTTTTCAGAGGGGACTGAGGTTTTCATGGAATCTCTCCACTATATCAGTGCTGGAAATACATTATGACTCCATGAAAAACTGATGTGACTCCATTTTTGAAAAACCAGCCTGCAACTCAGAGCAGGGCCTGTCCATGAGGGTTGGGGGGGGGGGGTGACCCTTTTCCTTGGAAAACCCATACCTAGGCACATAGCTACCCTGCTGAATCATTTTTCAGTACCAGATGCCCTTGACTCAGCAAATGCCAGTTCCTGAAAAGACCAAAAGAATGCTTGAGGCTTAATTTTGACCATAGCCACAACCAATCAGAGTAAGACAGGGAAGATACCTGAAATACCAAGCGGCCCTCCGAGTAGTCTAGGTGATTGATAACATGATTAGGCAGCCCTGCAAGTTTAGCAAATACACTCTTGCAACTCCTCAAGGCCTAAACCAATCCATTCAAAGGTATCCCCCTATTGTACTAACCAATCACCCTTACCTGACTTATTCCCACCAATGAATGTGCTAATAAATGTTAACAGTTGTCGTTTGATTTTCCTGTGGTGTGAAATGAATTGCTGTATGATGTTGTGACACATAGAGTATTTCCCAAAAAAACCTATAAATCCTCACTGAACTAAGGGTCGGGACTCACCTCTGGACCACTGCTCCGGAAACGGTTGTGAGTCCAGGCTGCAGCTTGCAATAAAGACTATTGTGTGCTTGCATCCAATTCAGCTCCTGGAGGTCTACTGGGGTCCCACGATTCTGGCATTACACTGGCACTACTTTTTCCCCAAAACTATTTGATCTCTATCTATCACTCCTGCTGGTATTCTTACAATTATGTGATAAACTATGAATGGTTTAGTCCATCTCTTACAACTAACTCATTATAATTTCACTTATACTTATATTTCTGGAAATTCCTCTTTTTAAAACTCTTTTTCTTTTATGCTATGCCCCAGAGACTGCACCCACATGACTTATTCTGTCTTGTAGCATGGCCTCCTCTGCTTAGTCAGAATACCAGTCTCCGATTTGTTCCAGAACCTTTTATAGAGGTCAAGAATTTGCTGCCAGGGAAGAGCTGCACAATCTCAGATATCACCTCATGAGTTTAACTTCTCTCAATGTTTACAGTCCCGTGCTTCTTGTTTTTCAGTGACTAAAAAAAAAAAAAAAAAAAAAATATATATATATATATATATATATATATATATATATTTGTCTAATTTCATTTTTTTCACTTGAAAAACTACTCTGCTGTCAGTTATTGGAACAACAAATACTTCAATAGCACCTACATTTCTATCCCACCACTCCTATAAATAGACTCCAGTTTTCATCATCAACTAACACACTAGCTACTATTTATTCATATACTTTGGGTTATCCTGCTGATACTGCCTGTTACTGGTAACAAGTCCTGCTTCCCTACATGTTGAAGTTTGAACATTAGAGAAGCGCGCTGAGGCAAGCATATAAATCAGGGTTTATTTAAAAAGGGTAACTTAGACTTCTCCTGGGAGGGAGAAGGGGGCCATAGCTGGTATCCTGGTATCCCCAGAAGCAAGGTGTTCTGCCCTTTTTATGTGTCCTAGGATTTCTTTGTTCTCCCCTTTTCCCCTTATCTCTCCCCTTCCTGCTTACAGGAAATGCTCTATGAGATGGCCAAAAGGTGGGCAACAAGTGGGCTTAATGGGGAAGGGCAGGATGGTGCAGCCAAGGACACATTAACAACCTTATAGCTTCCTGTAGGGAGGAAAAATTCCTGGGACAGGAACTCCTCTCCAGTAACTGGCGGTATCATCTGTCCCTAAGAGAGAGAGAGAGAGAGAGAGAGAGAGAGAGAGGGAGAGAGAAGAAGAAGAAGAAGAAGAAGAAGAAGAAGAAGAAGAAGAAGAAAAAGAAAGAAAGAAAGAAAGAAAGAGAAAGAAAGAAAGAAAGAAAGAAAGAAAGAAAGAAAGAAAGAAAAGAAAAAGAAAAGAAAAGTGGTATATAATAGGAGAAAATTTGGAAATATTGTCAGAGTATTGTCAGTATTTTCTCAAAAAGTTTTAGGTGTACTATATTCTTATTATCCAGGCTTATTATTTTATGTAGAAAAAAAGAGTTTCTCAAAATTAAATATAAGGATTATAAAAAGTTATTTCAGATGAACAAAAATTATTCATAAAGTGACCATCATATTTTTATTAAATCTGAAAAGACTAGTGAAAAATGCTTAATGATAATCATTATTATAGAGAACTAATTATCACTTTCTTTATAAGCCATGGAAATTAATTAAAGATTACAGAGAAGAGGGATATGCAAACAAATGTCCTTAATGAGATTTGAAAGGTTTTGCTAACTTCCAGTGATTACTATTTTTTTTAAATCTAATAATATCATGTTAATCTGAACTCATAATTTATGTCATATATCACCTTTTCAGGCAACACCTTTTAAATTATCAAAGGAAAGCCTGTATTAGGCATTCATAATAATCAGCATTTATTTATATTAACAATAAATTTTCTTATTTCATCAGAAAAAAATGGCTTATTTAAAAATAAATATGGAGTACTTGTAATTACAGATGTTCAATTATTATGTATTTAATGAAGTGTTGATTTTTGTTACACTGGGCATATTAACTCCTTATAATTTTTACTTTAATTGCATCATTATGTTGCATTGAAGAAACAGGTAATGTAGTTGAGTGCATGGCAAAATAGAATAATCAAATAATCTCTTTGAGAATATATTTTGTTATATAGTTGGCACTAAGCAGATGAATATATTTCTTAAATATGACTAAACTGGAAATTAATTTATTGCAATCATTGTTTAAAATACACAAATGACAAGAACCATAAAAACATCTGGTTATTGTAAAGTTTGTCATCAATATGATTTACTTGCTGATATGAATTTTTTTGTTGTTGCTTAAAACTTATACAAAAATTAAGTGGGCAAGAGAAAAGTTTAATATGTGTTGATTTAACCAGTTTTAATAACTATTTAAGTTCCTGGGCTATCAAAAATATAAATACAAAGTTAACTCATAATATTTATAAAATATAAGAGCAAACAGACATGAGATATTGCTATCTTGAAATTTGGTTTATTGACTTCTGTTCCTTTCATTGCTTTTTGCCTCTAAAGTTATTAGAATAGAAGTGCCTGAAATATATGAGGGAGCAGAATAAATGGTAAATATTATAAATTTTGCTAAATTATTTCTGCTATTTATAATTGAATGACAGCAAGCACTGTGGTACAGAGTGAACCATTCTGTGTTTGATATACATTAAGACAGAAAAACAATACAGGGAAATACAGAATATCAACATTTTCAAATTAAAGGGAGGTGTTTAACAATTAATATGATTACATAGATGATAGAGAGATGGTCACATATGATATAAATGTATGTATTTATACCATTAATAACAATAATAATCCTCACAATTGTAATATTTTCTAACCAATCAGAATGGTAACGTTGCAAGGGAATTAATTATGCTGGAATACTATAAAACATCAGAAGTGGAATTATACCACTGGCTTACCTGAGGTACACCAAGTGGGGCATAGGTATTATTTCTTCAGTCTCTATTGCCCTGCACAAAATGTTGACTTTGATCCAAAAGGACATAAGAAAATGCGAGACAAAAAGTCCAATCTAGAGACAAATCGGTTAACAGAACAAAACTAAGAAAATGCGTATATGCTAGAAAATTCAGACAGGAACCTAAATACTTGAAAATGATATGTTCAAAGTTATATAGAAAAAGTGGACAACATGCATGAACATATAGAGATTTTGACATATGACAAATATCCTAACATTCAGAGACAGACAAACCAGTGCTATTGCACACCGCTAAACACAAAACAAGTTTTATTTTATTTTATTTTTGGAAAAAAATAGGACAGAGACATACTTAAGTCCTGCCAGGATATATCTATGTTGTAAAGGATTCTGAGAGACCTTCCTGATTTCCAGAACATTCAATATATTTAGAGCTGAAGAGCCTCTAGGGGATGCTGAACTATTGGAGTTACTTTGTGCAGATAAGGCTTTACTGGAAAGGAAATTAAATAAGATGCCAGCATCAGTCTACACTTCTGTTGATCTCACTCAGACATGTTTCAAAGCTTAACCTTAAGCCACCTACCTAAATAGTAGTTTTTTATGTATTTTATTCAAATGATACTGTTTCCGTGTTCTTGGTCTGATTTCTTAGATTATCTTGTCTCTAGCAGATTTGTTTCTTGAGTGTAAAATCTGAGACCAGTACTTTATTTAGCTTTATAACACTGAGAAAAAATTATCAAAAATTGAGGGCCAGATGTGAATCATAAACACAAATTATTTCCATTCCAGTTTAATTCCAAATGAGTTTTGATATTCTATGGCAGAAGTATCATGATGATGACTTCAGACAATAAGACCTGCCTTCATGAAGCTTACATCACAATAACTTCGATAGTACCTAGAGAACAAATTACAGTGTGCTGAAAAATCTGTGATTTGATTTTCTGATTAATTACTCATGTTTGACTATTAGGTACTTACTCTGATTGATGTGTTTTACATCAATTTCCAGCCAAAATAACACATACATAAATGAATGTTTAATATTTGTGTTAGTCATTCAAGCAACTGTAACAAAAAATATCATGAACTGGATGGCTTCTAAACAATAGAAATTCATTTCTCTCAGCTCTGAAGTCCAAGATCAAAGCACCAGTACATTCAGTGTCTAGTGAAAGACTGTTCCTCACAGCTGCTGTCTTCTTGCTGAGTTCTCACTTGACAGTTGTGGCAAACAACCTCCCTTGGGCCTCTTTTGTAAGGATATTCATTCTATTTGTGAGGGCTCCATTTTCATGATCTATTCACATCTCAAAGACCTCAAATCTCAATTACACCTTATCAGGTCTTAAGAGGACAACATATTAACTTCAGGGGACAAAGCCTTTAAACCATAACAGTCCTGTTACAAATATTCAATGGAAATGTGGTTGGAAAGCATCAAAAAAAATGAAAGTAAAATGAGGCTGAAGGAGGGAATATTTTTTTCCATAAACAGTTTTAATCTGAATTGTTGCTTGCACAATAAGGAGGATATCTAAGTGCTTTGCATCACAGAGTTTTGTGTTGAAATATCTGGATGCATTTACACACACACATATACACACACTGAAACACACAATTACTGGGGAGGTTTTCTTTCCTTTTTCAAAGTGAAATGCATTAAATTGCACATGATATTAATATTTCAATGTTTTCAAAAAAGGAAACTTATTCATGAAGAAGCTGTATCTCCTACAAATTAACAACAGAAACTAATTGCAGAAATAAACACACATATAATATGTAGTTCACTCATATATCATTTTCCACATAAACATAAGCCACCATTAGTATCACTATTGCTTTTTTAATATTTAAGGGACAAGTATTCAGTATGGTTGTACTATCCATATAGCCATGAAAATATCTGCTCCTTTTGCTATACTTTAACTTATGAAATGTTAGAACACTCCTGGCTGCATCATGTTGATTTAAATTTTTCAGGGAACCAGTCACTTCTCAAGACTGATCTTCTAAATCAAATTTGGTGAAACCAGTAAGAAAATTTCTTAATAAAAATCTAGACAAAGTTTTATCATTCCTTGTCTATTATTTTCTTGGCATTTACCATCTCTCAAATACATATTGCTTTCCCCTGAGAAAGGATTTGAATAAGGCATAGATGGCATGGGTAAATATCAAATTGTATTGAAGTATGTCAAAAATACTGTAGTTGAAAAGCAAAAGTAGTTTTGAAAGACACTTTCAAAATTGCTGGTGCATATGTGTATGTATTACCTGATGCTTCCAATTTTGCTTGAGATAATACCCAACTTGTTTGAAATACATCTCCTTACTTGTTTATATAAGATAGAAACTTATGTTATCACTAAAAATCTCAAAAAAGGCATAATGCATTTGCACCTAAATTTTATGTCATGTTTTGCCAAACTTTCTCATTATGATCTGAAATAAGTAGATACATGCACATAATCACATGCAAAAACACATACATTCGTACTTGCATACTGACTCAAAACAGTCTTTCATCATGAATGCCATGGGTAAGAGATATAATTCATTAACTTTATAATCAGTGTGGTATACACATTTTACTCATAGAACACATCAGTCTTTTGTTTCTTTTCTTTTTTTTTTCTTTCATGCCAGAGATTGAATCTGGGGCCCCAAAATACTGAGCCACATTCCCAGAATTTTCATTTTATTTTATTTTTTTATTTTGAGACAGGTCTTGCTAAGTTGCTCAGAGCCTCACCAAGTTTATTGCTTTGAACTTGCAATCATACTGCTTCAGCCTCCTGAGTCACTGAGATTACAGGTATGTGCCACTACACTTGGCTAGAATACATCCTTTTTTTTTACTTAAGACATTTTTTCATATGTTTTTATTATCCAATATTCTTATATGATTTCATACTATACTTTAAACCTACAAGATGCTTAAAATAACATCATTGCTCTAGGTAAACAAAAGCAATCCACATAAAATTCAAAAATGAAAGTACTTTTTAACTCTATACACTATATCTTTCCATTCCATTGAAAATCAAGTTACTGATATTCTTTACTCCAATACTTATGACTGATTAGTACACAGCTTTACTCACAAAGACCCAGGACTTCTCATTGCCAGAGGCAAAAAGAAATAAGACTGATGGTAATTGAGATGCTGCAGATTTCATATCAAGGTTGAAACAATAGAACTGGAAATTCAACCATTTGATATACTTAAAATTTTACTCCCAGGATATAACACTGCAACTTTATATTTTTCTTAAATATATTTTGTAAAAAGCTTCATAAAATGGCAACTCTCAGTGGTTTGTAAAGTCTACATAATCAGTGCATATTAAACTATCATTTTTATTTACAAACTAATTCTGAATAAAATTTTTATAACTGGTCAAGTTTCTGATGGTAAGAAAGCCAATCTGTCATGGAAGGTTAAGCAAAGTTTCTCTGAAAGATGTAGTACCCTACTCCAAAGCAGAAATTTGAATAGTCCATCCCACATGTTTGGAACATTATGAACCTGAACTAGACTTTTGATCACTGACAAGAAACCATTTAATGCTATTGATTCAAATAATAGTGGATGCTCTTATCATAAGGGCTCTCCAGACATTTACATTTTATGTTGGTTTATATAAGAGAATTAAGAAAATACTCATAAGGTTATTTCCATTATTTCACAAAGGACTTCATTATGAAAAAATGAAGGAATACACACCATAAAAATGAAAGGGGCATTTCTTCTACTGTTATACTCCATCCAAATGATAGTGCATAAATGCATTCTACTGTCATGTATAACTAGTTAAAACAAATTTAAAAAATTAAAATGAAGAGACACAAACAAAAAAAAATGGGAAGACTGATGAAGAAACAATAAGCATTCTGCAAAGGTCTTAGATGGTTTTTGAAGAATGAGATGAAAAAAGATCAAGGAGAAATGGAAATGCTCCATCAACACTCCAATTATTATTAAAGTGTAAGGAAAGCTATGTGCAGTGGCACCAGCTTGTAATCCTAGTGACTCTGGAAACTTGAGGCAAGGGAAGCCCCAGTTCAAAGCCAGCCTCAGCAAAAGCAAGGTGCTAAGCAACTCAGTGAGACCCCGCCTCTAAATAAAATACAAAATAGGGCTGGGGATGTGGCTCAGTGGTAGAGTCTTCTTGAGTTCAATCCTGTGTATCTCCTCCCCCTCAAAAAGTGTCATGAAAATTCTACCCTCTGAATTCAGAGACTTCAAAATTTTATGAGGATTATAAATCAGAAGTAAAAATACTTGAAAAATACTGTTAGTTCCGGTACTAATATGTGAAGAGTTTGGAATATGTAATTTTCATCCAAACAATAAGATGAAGCTAAACAAGCTAAAAAACCAAAATTTTGTTTTTGGAATCCATCAGAGAGCTATATTAATTTGGCACACCATATCCCCCAAAATTTGAGGGGTTGGGAAATTTAGAGTTGTAATATAAATCACTGTAAATTTGTATGGACAACTAAATGCTAATTTTGAAAACTTTATGAAATCTGAATGTGGACTACCTTGAGATTGGAACTTCCTGGAGTCATAATCTTAGGAAAGTCTCACGTTTCTTGGAGGTTTTGCCTCCAAAATCCCACAGATAATAATGTTGATGACCAAGAAAGAATCCTCTCATCTGTTGAAGAGGGGAAGAATAAACTTAAAAAAAAATATATATATATATATATATATATATATATATATATATATATATATGTATATATCTGATGTAAGGACATTCTCCCACATTTGACTTCCTATCACAACCAAGGAGGAAAATGAAACTAAAATACATATGTTAAGTTCACAGCTCAGAGACACTAGTGCACTGAAAGAATGGTATTTTTGTTATACTATTATGGAACACATTTCCCCTATTTCTTGTCATAATAACAACAGGCCTCCAGTATAATAAATATGACTCCTATAGTGCAAGAGTTAATATCAATAATCAATAAATGAGATGGATTCCAACTAAAAAGTTTCTTCTCAGCAAAAGAAACAATCAGTGAGGTGAATAGAGAGCCTACTAATTGGGAACAAATTCTTACCACATGCATATCAGATAGAGCACTACTCTCTAGGATATATAAAGAACTTAAAAATCTTAATACCAATAAAAAACAAATAACTCAATCAATAAATGGGCCAAGGAATGGAATGGACACTTCTCAGAAGACGACATACAATCAATCAACAAATATATGAAAAAAATGTTAAATATCTCTAGCAATTAAAGAAATGCAAATCAAAACTACTCTAAAATTTTATCTCACTCCAGTCAGAATGGCAGTTATTAAGAATACAAACAGCAATAAGTATTGGCAAGGATGTGGGGGGGAAAGGTACATTCATACTCTGCTTGTGGGAGTACAAATTTGTGCAGCCAATCTGGAAAGCAGTATATATATTCCTTGGAAAACTGGAAATTGAACCATCATTTGACCCATCTATCCCTCTCCTTGGTCTATACCCAAAGGACTTAAAAACAGCATGCTACAGGGACAAAGCCACATCAATGTTTATAGCAGCACATTTTACAATAGCTAAACTATGGAACCAACCTAGATGCCCTTCAGTAGATGAATGCATAAAGAACAATGAAGATAATAAAATCATGGCATTTGCACGTAAATGGATGGAGCTGGAGAATGGATGGAGCTAAGTGAAATTAGCCAATCCCAAAAAAACAAATGCTGAATGATTTCTCTGACTTAAGAGTGTTAGTCCATACTATGCTGGCAGGGGGGATTAAATGAACTCTAGCTAGGGCAAAGGGGAAAAGTGGAGGGAGGAGGAGAGGGGATATAGGGTAGGAAAGATGGTGGAATGCTATGGTCATCATTACCCTAAGTACATGTATGAAGACATGAAGGATGTGACTCTACTTTGTGTATAACCACAGATATTAAAAAATTGGGCTCTATATGTGTAATATGAATTGTAATGCATTCTGTTGCCATATATAACAAGTTTAAAAAAAAAAAAGACAAACCATATCTGAGTAGTTCCTAAGGAGGTCCAAAGCAAAGAAAATAGATGGATACCGATTTGAAGCCTTTAGCATGTGCAGCTATTACACATTAAACATCACAACTCATTGTTTTATTAAGATAGAACTTCACAGTAAAGACCTTTTTTTTGTTATTTCCTCTGAACAATGTATTTTATCTGACTTTCAAAAAAAGGCAGTACTGTACAACAGTTGGAAGTATGTATCTTTAAAATTTACACCATGATATCTGAGCTTTAGCTTCCCACTGAACATTGACCTTTAGTCACAATCTACTACTGGGAATTTGTGGTAAAATTTAGTTCATATTCTGTGAAGCAAAGTTATAAAAATGCTCAGTAGAAGACAACTGTAGGGATAAGAGGGATATGCTAATGACTCTAGGGAGTATGAAATTCTTTTTTTTTTTTTTTTTGTAACATTATCATGAAAAAATCCAGAAGAGGCTACCACTGTTTGGGGCACATTTGTTTAATATAAACACCATTCCTCCAAGGTGAGGGGCTGGCATGGCTACATAGGTGCCAGTCAACACTTTCCTCATCACTGATCATCTCCTCTGCATTCATTTGACTCTCCCACCACTTTCTTCTGTTTAAAATGCCAAAATATCAAAACTTTAAATTGCCAAATATGTCCCTGAGATTATTTCTTTTAGATACTATAATGAATGTTATATGGATTTGCAGAAACTACTTTTATAAAGACAAAAAATACAATTTTATTTTAAATTTAATTTTATGCAAAATGACTTTCATCTTCTTTGCTTCTTGAATTTTCCTTCAGTGATTCCAGACCAATGTGGTTTCCCCAGCTGGAATACCAACTTCTTTCTTTCTTTTTTTTTAATTAGTTACACATGGCAGTACAATGATCTTGACATATCATACATTTGAATCAGATGGGGTATAATTTCTCATTTTTCTGAGTGTACAGGTTGCAGAATCACATTGGTCATGCAGTCACATACATATACAGCAATAATAATGTCTATTTTATTCTGCTGTCCTTCCTTTCCCCTCTTCCCCTCCCCTCCCCTCCCATCAATTATCTCTACTCAATCTAATGTGACACACTTCTTTAATGTATGAAGATATACAACTGTACTTATCTGAGTTTCACCATAGTGGATTACACAGGTAGATGGCTATGGTAGCAGAATAGACATCTTAACTCTAATGTGACTTTATTATACTCATACATTGAGGACAGAAAAGTTGGTGGATACATCATGTTGATACTAGGTACTCTGTAAAGAAGCTTTCACAAAGTCAGTTTACAAAATGAATGATCTACAATGTAATTTAAGAGAACCGTTAAAGTATAATTATGAATATTCATGTTCATTTTTTTCATTTATTTAGTCATTTTCTTACCTATAAAAATAAACCAGTAGTATTAAGTAGACTTTGTGGTAAAAATGTCGATAGTCTCAATCCTTTATGTGCTTGCTTTAATTAACAATTCATACTTGCATAATTACAAATAATAGTGTGGATCTCATTTATTAATGCTGCAGTGGATTTTCTCATCCCTATTCATATGCACATATCTTACCTATAGTATAATTGGGGTTTGAATGCCAACAGACAGCACCTGTAGGTTTTTTGCATCCTCTTTTCCAAGATAAAAGTTCTAAGGAAACACCCTCAATCAAACACCGTATTGATAAATACCCTGATTCTTTAATTTTTCCCTCTGAACCTTCAGTTGTAGAGAGGTTCACAAAATTCATAAACTGAAATAAGATGAATGTGTCCAACATGCAACTTTTTGGATTATTCACCCTTTATCAATTTATTTTTCTTTTTGAATTCCCCACTCTTCCAGTTGTGGTTGTAGTTCCTGTCTTCTCTTTCAAAATAAGTGATTTATATTTACCTCATTTTTTTAAGAATACAAACTACAGGCCTGGCACCAGATACAAGGTACTTAGAAGAAAATATGGAAACCATAATCATGACTGGTAAGACCTCACATTCTGTGATGACAAGATGAGATAAAAAATTACAGTAATGTATGAGTAGGTCTACACTAGCAGTCCATATTAAGGTTCATGAAAATGTAAAAACAAATGCTCTATTTTTCAACAATATCTATGCCTGTCTTCATTTGCTACTTCATTCTATGTTCTATTTATCCTGAAGTCTTTGCGCAGTCATCTCAAGATTCTTATAAGCATTAAACATAATATTGTACAAAGATACATTTTCCAGGAACTAAAAACAGAGTGAAAAGATAATTTTTTTTTCTAAAGACTGTGAAGCTTGAGTTTTTCTCAGATGAATACTCAGTGTAATCAAAATTCTTCATTGATACATTGTTGCAATTTGATGTATTACTTCTAAAAGTTTTTGATCAGTGCATTATAATTATGCACAATAGTGGGTTTCATTGTGATATTGTTGTATATATGCAACTGACCTCTTTAACTGGGTCAATTTTATTCTCCCAAATCTTTGCATACTTTCCTTCTCTCTCACCCTGACCTCTTTCCTTTACCCTATTCTATCTTCTTGTTAGAATTCTATTTCTATTTTCTTGAGATCCCTTTTATTTAAAAAAAAATGTATTCAGCTTCTATGTATGGGAGAAAATATATGAACTCTGACTTTGAGTCCTGTATCACTTAACACAATGTTTTTTAATTCCATAAATTTTTCTGTAAATGACATAATTTTATTCTTTTTGGCTTAGTAAATATCAAGTGTGTGTGTGTGTGTGTGTGTGTGTGTGTGTGTTACATTTTCCTTGTCTATTCATCTCTTGGCTGTTCCATAGCTTGATTATTGTGAATTATACTGTTATAAAATTGGTCAACATATATCATCATACTGACTTTAATTCTTTCAAATAAATACTAGGGAATTGTATAGCTGGATCATAAGGGGTTGCCATTCTTAGTCTATTGAGAAACCTCCCTATGGATGTCCATAGTTGTTGTATTAATTTACAAACTTATCAATAGTATAAAAGTGTTTTCTTTTCCCTGAATCCTTGCCAGCATTTATTATTGTTTGTATTCTTCATTGAAATTCTTACTGGAGTACAGATGAAATCTCAGCGTAGTTTTGATTTACATGATAAATTATTTTCAAGAGTTAGATATATTAGTGGTCTTTTTGTGAGTTTTTTTTTTTCTGATTTAATCTTCACACGAATTTTCTTTGCATTTCTTAGGTGAATAACATTTATTTTTAAACAAAGGATTCCATTTAACATAAACTTATTTTATTTTGTATTATTTGTTTATTTATTTTTGAGGTGCTGGGGTTAGTACCCAGGTCTTCACACATGTGAGCATGCTCGGCAAGCACTCTGCCAGTAAGAGACACTCTTTGACCTATATATATTTTTCTTTTTTTTAATTTTACCCACCTTCATCATATACCTCTCTTTGCATTAAAAAACAGACTTTTTTGATGTCTAAAAGTAGACGTTTTTCTAGACTTTAATGTTGAATTAAATACTCTCTTGCTTTAAACATAGTTAATCATATAACCAAGAATCATTATTTTATAGGGTCTACCAAAATCTAACATTCACATAAAACAATGAACTTAAGGATACATCTGTAATTTTATTTAAACTTAATATTGTATTTTTGGAACTTGCTCAAATATAAACATATCACATTTGTTCATTCACTTTCATTGCTTTATGATATTTTAATTGATTTATTTTATTTTTATATGTCTGTCTTCAGTTTCAAAATATTTAATTGAAGGGTAATTCAGAAAAAAATAAATCAGAAGACCTTAGATTACTATACTTATTTAACTTATTACTAAACAAACCCTCCCCAAACAGATCAACCACAGCAAACAAAATAAGAAGACAGCTGCCTATGGCCTTTCATTTTCTCCTCTCCCCTCATTTTATATAAACACTAAAATAACTAGAACCTAAACAGAATTAGAAAAACTAAGCATTCCAGGTTGAAATATTTACCAGAAATCATTATATTAAAATCACCTAATAGTGTTATCTATTTGCACAAACTCTATTTCCAACAGAATTCATGAAGAATTGGTGCAAGCTGATGATAAAAGTCTGTTTCAGGGCTTGGACTTTGGGTGATTCATAAAGGAAACATTTTGGTAAAATAGGTAAACAATTTTGAATGTATTATTTTTCAACTATCCCTGGGGCATCATTTTAGTGGATGATTACAGCGAAATGAATATTATCTTATAATTTTCTCATGAGCAGCAGAAGCTTTTCTGTTAACTCCAGATTGCTATTTATTCTCTAATGATATTTTACAGAATCCCATCAGTTTGGAGGGAAGGCTCAGGGGATCCTCAATGATAGCTAGAAGGCTTTGTTTTGTTTTCTCCCTTTTTAATTTGCATGTCTAAAATGCAAATAAATACATAATATAATAAGTTCATGAGTTATTATTTTCTGGTCATAAGTGGAAAAAGTGGGACTAGGATATTAGGTTCCCATTTGTCTCTTCATACTTTCAATAAGGATTTATTTTGAAATAGAACTGAGTTTGAAACCAAGAGAATTTGATTTCAATAATTTGCTCTGATATTGCAAATTTGGGCAAGTCTGTATTTGCGATCCTCATATTTTCCCCCATTAATAAAATGAAAATAATAGAGCCCTTATAGGGCATTTTTAGATGAATAAATAAAATTGACTCAGTTAATATCTGATTAGGCTTTATTAAACTGATCAATTTCACAATTCAGGTTTCTTCATTTCAGTTCACTTCAATGCCATCATTACAGATACTAAGTAATGTAATTATAATTATAGTGAGGTGGGATTTTTCTTTGTAGAGTTTCAATTAATCAAATTTCATATAACAAAGTTCATGTATATTTTTGAACTCATGATGAACAATATGGATTTAATCCCATAATCATTATTTAAAGATATTGCATGAGCAAATTGTCTAATTATTATTTCTCTTCCATATTTTGTTGATGGCAGCCAATACTGTACCATACTGAAATGTATACTAAGTATAGATGGCATAAAAAGTATGAGGAATGCAGCTTCTACTGTTGGTTGCTATGTATAATGAACATTGACACAGTACATCTGACTTTCAGTGTGAACATGATTGGACACTAATATTATATAGAGATGTGCATTGGTATGTTTTAGAAATGAAGGCTACCTCAGCACTGAATTATTTGTGCAAGATGTAATAAAACTCAAATAGGAGATTAATTCTATACTATTGTCTAGACTTCTGTATACTCTTTATCTAAACTAAGTTTAATATTACACTAAATTTAATATTACATTAGTTTTTAATCTTAATGCATACATCTTTTTTAAGTTTCTTACTTAATTTTCAAAATGAGCCCAAGAACCACAGCCTTTACTTGTCCAAAACCAGCTTGGTTTTTCAGGATGAGAGCTATTTCTCCTAAAGTGGTCTGTTAATAGTTTTCTTTAAACAAATCTCCATCTTTACAGATAGTCTACTAATTGAGAAAATTTTATTTTAAAAATGCATGAAATATTTTTCTAATCAATGCATCCTATAAATTTACCATGCTTAACATAGTTATGGTAATCTCATTATTTTGCACATTTTAATCCAGAGTTAGTTGAATTGCATGCTATTTAACAGACTGCACACCACCAATTTTTAGCGGCAACACAGCTGGATTCATTTTTCAGGATGAAAGATCACCCTCAATAAACTTGCTCTGCTGGTGAGACTGAAAAAAAATGCTCAAATGTAAGCTTTAAATTGGCTACAAGGGTAGACATTTCTTGGCAGCCCCTTTATAGTATATTAAGCAAAACTGTAACATTTAATTTTAATTAGAATATTGAATTAGATTCTAAGTCAAATCTAGGACAGAGTTACAAAGGGAAATGTCTCATTGTAGTTAAAAGCATTAAAATGGATGTACTACACCCCAAAAGAACATTTATAGAATTTCAACTAGAGAGCAATGATGGAAATTGGCTAATAAGAGATGCTAGAAATTTTCCTATAGGCAGAAAAATATGAAGGATTATAATGCTTCAAAAATAATACATATAGGTAAAAATTTTACACAAAAGTCCAATAATAAATACGTTTTACCTTTGGTGTTGAAATAGTTTTCCTCATCTAACCTTAATAATATAAACAATATTATGTTTAATATCCTTGATTTGATTGTCTTATCTTCAATATCCACAAAGATATAATTGATTGCCATTGGAAGGCTTTTCTAATTCTTTCCAATTTTTTTTCATTCCCACTTTCTATACTTGCCAATAATTCAGCTTCAACCAGCTTCAAAGCAACTAACAGTTTTTAGCATTTCAGTCAGAGCCATGTAATTCTTGTTTCCTCCTCTTGTGCTTCTTGGGGTTAGAGAAGCGGGATGCCTGGGGAATTCACTCAAGATTAACAAATGGATAATTTGAGAGTTCTGAGGTTAGCAAGGTCCTTAAGCCAATAATGAATAAAGACAAACAGATATGGCATTCTAACATGCTTTTGGTCTTATCTACAGGGTTGGGGGAGTGGCACACTTATCCTGGCTAAGTTGGCCATCACTCTAAAGGATTCTTGAATTAGTTTTCTATCATTATTCCATATCCTGTTCACTCACTACTTCTTTCTGGGATAATTTCCCAGGTAAACAATTTCCTCTAATCCTATGTCTCAGATGCCATTTTTGGAGATCCCAGTTTAAAATCTGCTTCAGAAAATAAACAAAGATCTAAAAGAAATTATTAAATTTAGAGTCATCATAATCACTAGTAATACTTAAAATTCATGGTTAATAGGTGAAGAACTATAAAAGTCTAGGCAATGAAAGTATTGTATATTCTTCTTATATTCCAACTTTAACATTTATCAAAATTATCTGTAAATATCCAAGGGTGTCTTTCTACATTTTGATAATAGTAGCACTTTATCAAAATGTTCTTAATTTGACTGGGAATGTAACTCAGTTACATAGTGCTTGCCTAGCATGTATGAGGCCCTAGCAACAACAAAAGGAAGAAACAAATGATAGAAACAAAGTCCTTTTTTTTTTTTGACAAAATCATGGCCCACCAAAAGATATTTGTGAAAGCCGAATTTCCAAACATTTGATATGGTAACATGGCATGAGGCAATAGTAACTCTTTTGTTTGATAAATAATGAGATTAGTGGAAGCAGGTACCGGAACTCCCATGCATTTTGCTATTTCTTATATCAGAACCGCCCATTATGTTTGAGTTGACTGTGGTTACCATGGTTGTGACCCTATTTCTGATGATGGTTGGTGATCCTCCTGAAGCAGCCAGTCAGATTTAATGGGTGACATATTTTGGTTTTAGTGTTTTTTGAAAGATGACAATGCTCAGGGTATGGCAATATATATTATTTTAAATTTACATACAAATGATGTAAGGACATCATTATTTTAAAGTAAGAAAATACACAGAAAAATGGAAGCTAAAGCCATGAAATTGTTGCATATTGTTATAAAGCAGCTAGTTGAAATTCAAACTTACCTTTGCCACCTTGAAATAATTTTTTTCTTTATTCTTTCATAAGCAGGCTGTTAGTGTATTGATTTCTAGGATACTTATGATTTTCCAGAATACCTTTGTTCAAATGTAGTCTGTAATCCTGGTTCATAGTTTCCTTTGACCATAGTTTATGGAGAAATACCCTATTCGTATCAGGAACCCCTGGATCACCTAAATGTGTAGAGAACAAAAATTTGTTTCAATTCACCCTACACTTCAATAATAGTCATGTGTAATATAATATAAAAGTGGTACCATACATTTCACCATAGGCAAATAGTCATGAACTTTTGCTAATAATTCCCATCAGTCTTATAAATAATTAAAATTTCACATAATGACAAAAATTCCATGAAATCTCCTGTATTTTTGTTTGTGGAGATGGTTTTTAGATACCACTTCCAAATCAAACTCACTAGTTTCTGCTGCAGTCTGATTTTTTCTTCCAATCAAGTTCCTTGACACCTGTTCTAACTACCTATTTGTGTGGACTAGCTTTCTTACCTGATGGGTACTTGAGGGGAACATTACACTCACAAATTATAAGGAGAATTAGGCAACTTTTATTGGGCAACATGAAGGCCTAGACTTCTCTCGGTCTTTGGTCATTTCTTTTAGAATAATCACTTACTAGTGGTTCTGGAATAACCACATTAATTGATGACACAACTTTCTAGAAAGGGAGTCACGATAAGGCCCTTGAAGTATCATTTTAGTCAGATCCAATTTCCATTATATCAAATAACATTGTACTTATGAGTGGTAACTTTGTTAGCTTAGAGTTCTTCCTATTTCCTATAATTTATACATTCTTTTGAAAATATAGGAAAACTGAATGAAAAACAAAGCAAACAATTTTATTACTCAAAGTGTTTCTTAAGTCACACTTTTGTTAAAAAAATTATAGTCACTGTTAACTAGGTTTTAATTAAGGAACTTCAAAGGCTTTCTAGACACTTAAAGTAATATTTGGTTATTTTTCTCTCTTGGAAACATTATGAATTAGACACAATCTTCAGATAACAAGTCATTGCATTTAATGTTGTTTAAGTTGTTATTCAGAATTCAAAATGGAGCAGTGGTGGCATAAATAAGTTTAATAAGTACCTCCTAGAAATTCCTAATGAGAAACAAAATAGGAAGGATCACACAGGAAAGATTTAACAAAATAGTTTTAATGTAAATTAGGATAATAATTAAGAAAGATTAACATTAATAAATAGGCCACATTTAGAAGTATACTACATAATATAGATTCTATTAATTTTGGGGTAATCTTTAAGGAGGATAAACTACATCTATTCTGGTTATGAATTATGAATAATGAACGGAGATTATTTGTGAGAATACTCATCTAAAAAAAAAAGAACAAAGGCTGGAGATGTGATGGCAGCTAAGATTTTGGCACCTGCTTTCTACCCATGTTCCTCAATACAGGGAAACAGCAGCAATCTGATTCATAGGAAATAAAATGGCTAAAATATAGTCTCAATATGACTTTTCCCCCTATTTTGTAGCTAAAACACTATTAATCATGAAGGTAAAATTCGGTAATAAAAATAGAAAGCAGAACCATGTACTTAAAACTAACTCATGCCTTCAAATTTTTATCAATTCCAAATTCTCTCCAGTGAATCTGATTTGTCTCTAAACAGGTACAATTCAAAACCAGTGAAACATCTCTGCCAAGTGGCAAAAGTCCTAGGCCACTTCAGTGAGCAATAACTACATTATTTTAAGCAAGAAGTACAAATTATGTACTAGCAAAAGATTATTTCATGGCAGACTCTTTTAAAAATAGAAAATTCTCGAGGAGAATGTACTCAGCTACAGATTTACCAACATCAAACCAACCTAGACCAAACTTCACAGGCTGATGAAAATTTGATCTACTAATAATGTGCCCCAACCATCCAGTTTCTCCACTTCTAACAGTTTATATTACAATTAACTGAAACATATATCAATCTTTGTGAGATTCAGTTTATTATCAGTAATCTCAACAATCAAGATATAATAATATTTCCCACAATTGGTAAGAGGATATATGTTAATGTATGTAAATCAATTGACACAGGTTCTGCACATAGTAAATAATTCCCCATAAATGAAGAGTACACAGACATGTGTCTAAAGATATTTATCAATCTACACAATAATAGTCAATTAAATTTATGCTAAATAATTTTATCATATGTACATTTGCAGCAATAATATGCAGTAGTTAAAATGATTGCATAGATATTTATTTAATATATTGACGTGAAAATGCATCCCTTTAAAAATCTTGTTTTTGGTACCATGGATTGAACATAGGGGCACTCAACCACTGAGACAAGTGCCCAGCCCTATTGTGTATTTTTTTAGAAATAAGATCTCACTGAGTTGCTTAGTGCCTCACCATTGTCTAGCTTTTAACTCTCAATCCTCCTGTCTCAGCCTCCCATGCCACTGAAATTACAGGCATGGGCCACCATGCCTTGCTTAAAATTCTTAGCTAAGTAAAATTATTAATAAACTATCATTTTAAAGTGTTTTTTGTAAAATATGCCTATGTATTATATGCATATAATAAGTTTTAAAGATTGTAAAACAGTATTGGATTCTATATTTTCTTCTAATTTAGCTGATATATAACTCTAACTTCTTTATACCCTTCTCTCTCTGTGTGTGTATGTGTGTTTACAATGAACATGTGTCACCATTAAAATTATAATTAAGCTGCTTGGGCTTATAAATTGAAAAGAAAAAAATCAGCATTTTGAGTCTAAATGCTGGCAGGAGTGTAAAGATTAGAGTGATTAAAAAAGCACTCTAAATACTGCACAAGAATATATTTTTTATGTTGTTGACTAGGAAAGAGTCTATGTACAGGAAAGCAGTTTGGAAATATGTGAATATAGAGCAAAACTGGACATGCATGGCCAAGATGTTCAGAGAAAGTTGAAGAATCAAAATTTGGTGAGAAAACTAGGCAGAGTAATAAGCCAACAGCAGAATTAATGCACAAAACAACAGTGGCCAATCTTCTACAGCTTTGACATACAAAGAATTTTAAGTACTGACATGACAGAGCTGTTCATAAAACCATCTGGTATTTGCATCTGTTGGTCAGCATAGAGCCATCCTAACACCCCAAATTCTTTGGTCTCAGAAACAGCATGATTTCAAAAATTTTAAGTGACTTTTAGAAACATTGCTTTATTATAGTACATCATA
Source organism: Marmota monax (assembly GCF_021218885.2). NCBI lineage: Eukaryota > Metazoa > Chordata > Mammalia > Rodentia > Sciuridae > Marmota > Marmota monax. The sequence goes on from NW_026692202.1 coordinate 7,171,275, forward strand.
TATGTACTCCTACTATTACTATCATTAGAATTACTAACAATTAATAAAAGAGAGCATCATATTTAATCCATATATGTAAAGTATTTTTCTAAATAAATTAAATGCTTAAACATTAATTAATTAACAACTAAAAATATTATGCTTGAATTTGTCAATTTTTGAGCAACTTCAGAGCATATGTATAGTAAACATAAAAATTCAATTTCCAGAATGTAGACTATCTCCATAGTTTACATGACTCAATAAAATTCTTCCTGAAGTAATGCTCACCTCTCTTTCTGAAATGCCGTACAGTCACCATTCATGCTCTTTCCAGTTAAGTCAGTAAAGTGTCTCTACATTTAATAATATCTGTGGATGGAGGTTATTCGGTTACTTTGCCCTCAGAATTGTGACTTTTGCAATGCAGAAGCGTGCCAAATCCAGTTCTATGCTGAGATAAGTTTCTTAAAATATACAAAATCTGATAATTGAGGTCTGACTGTAATATTAGGACAAAATGAGAATTTGTACTTCCATATACAGTGTGATAGATCATGGGAGAATAATGTTTTGCTGCAAAACCTAAGAATTATTAGTTACATTAAAGAAATCCTATTCTGAATGTATCTGAGATATGAAAAAATAAGGACTACACTATCAGCAAAAGGAGCACTGTCTAAGGTGAACAGTCTTATACCATTCTCTTTTGTGATTTGACTTCTCATTTATGGATGACAGCTGAGGTTGGGGCAGCCCAAAGGAAATCTACCACAGAAAATAAAACAGCAAAATTTTTAGCAGTCATCTGGGCTTGATGTACAATGAAATTGGAAACTTGAGGAATCCATAATGGTCTCATTTACACAAAATTACAAAATTTTAAAGCTGGGAAAAAAACACGGAGGTACAAGATCTCTTCAATTGAAATTATAAAATATTGAGAAAAAATTGAAAAAGACATTATTAGAAGATGGAAAGACTACTCCCCTCATGTTCATGAATTGACAGAATTAATATTGTTAAAATGGCCATTGTACAAAAACAGTGTACAGATTCAATGCAATCCCCATCAAGATATCAATGACGATCTTTTATAAAACTAGAAAAAAAATCATATTGAAGAATAAAGACTTAAAGCATCCCTAGCAATATTGAACAAAGAATGCATTTCATATCTCCTGTTAGATTCTTTTTTTCCAGCTAAAATTCCTATTCCTTCACTATTCCTGAAACTACCAAAATATAAGATTTCAAACTAAAATACAGAGCCATGAAAACAAAAGAGGCAAGGTACTGGCATGAAAACAGATATATAGGCCACAGGATATGTTTATGCAGAAATAAAATCACACAATTACAACAATCCGATTCTTGACATGGGTGGCAAAAATGTATATTGGAGAAAAAACAGTTTCTTCATTGATGCAGGGAAAATTGGACATCCTCATGTAGAAAATTGAAACTGGATACTTATCTCTTACCCTGTACAAAAGTCAACTAAATATGCATCAAAGACCTAAATATCAGATCCAAACTTGGAAACTGATAAAAGAAAACATAGGGGAGACCCTTCAAAATATAAGCACAAGAAACTACTCCCTGAATAGCATTCCATATTTGTCACTTTTAAAGTAGAACAAACCACTGATGGGCCTGGCTGATACAGTTTTGTGAGCTTTAAAGTACCTATACCACCATGGGTAATTTTGGCCACAGGGTTACCTGATGCCACATGGTCAGAGACTTCATTTTCTGAGAGTTGTTTTTCAAATACTCTTAGATTCTCTGCTGCACATTATTGACCTTTCTCTGGAGTTAGCATCATGATCTGCCCTTAGAGGTTTTCCAAGTACTTTACGTGGCAAATTTTCACAACATTGACACATCTAATACTAAAGAATCTGCCCTATTTTTAATTGGTCCTGGCATTTTCCTAACTATTCAAGACCTAAACATCTTTCAGAAATGATGAGCTCCTGAATCCTTTTATGGTTTATATGTGAACCTGGAATACATATCAAAGCATTAAGTGTGGTATTCCTTCCTCTTTTTGCTCAGTTAGTATGACATAATCAAGTAGAGAATCAAGTGATTGTTCTTGGTAATATCCAGGAGGTCCAGATCTCATATTAATTATGACAGAAAGTAAATGGAAGACTTAACATAGAACAAGAGTGAACCTATAAATGTATATTGTGGTTTAGTCTATGTAAATATGTTTCAGTATTGATCCATTTTTTCTGACAATGAAGAAAAGAAGAATGAATTTACCAAATAGGGGTCCAATGCAATATGTGTGAAGCTTTATTAATCTCTCTATTAAAGATATCATAGTGAGTAGAGAAGAGGAAAGAGAACAGGGGAGCAAAGAGAAGATGGAAGGAGTGAAAGAGAGGATCACGAACTGAAATCGAATTCCATGCATGTATGAGTTTGTCAGGATGAACTACTGTGTATAACTATAAAAGCTCTAGTAAAAATTAAAAATATATTACAAAAAAGATATCATGGTGGCTGCTATTCAGGTTATTTCTGTTTATGGTCGAATTTATGGGAATTGACTTCCATTCTCCATTCACCAGAATCTTTTGGGGTTTTTACAGGGGCAAAACCATTGAATAAAGTTGAGTATAACAGAGAAATACCACCAAAAACCTTAAAAACCTTAAGATTCTAAAAAAAATTAGTCAATATCTTGGGTACGACATGTTCTTTTATTTATTTTTATGTATTTATTTATTTTGGCCAGAGGAGGGTTTAAATGTGTCAAGAGACATTTAGAAATGTCAGATGTAATGGCTCCTATCTTAGAGACCAAGGGTTTCAATATGAGGTTTTTGCCAAATTCAAGTATGTTTATTCTAATTTTGTCTTCAGGGAATACTAATGATAGGATCTATGAACCAATGGAAACAAGGTGAGCTAGATCCTGGCCAGAATTATCTTCTTATTCATCTTTTCCTAGTCCCAAAGTTATTATATTTTAACCATAATGATGCTTTGAGTCTTTGATCTCTAATGCTAACTTTGACGCTTTATTGAACTAGGTGTCTTTTACTTTGCTTTGTACACTGACAAAGTTGGCATTGTTATTTACACTTTGCTGTAATATTGCAGAATTCTTCATCTCAGAGAAATGTTTTTCTTCTCCCAATTGTTTTATTTAAGGTTTGAAAAGTTGTTCATGTTTATAATGTGAGCAAAGGATTACACCATTTTTTATATAGCTGTACAACTCTCAAGTACTGAATTTATACCCTCAATATGTTTTTGTTTTTATTTTTGGTATCAGGAATTGAAGCCAGGGGCACTCAGCCACTGAGCCACATCCCCAGCCCTATTTTTTTTACTTTATTTAGAGACAGGGTCTCACTGAGTTGCTGAGTGCCTATTTTTTGCTGAGGCTGGTTTTGAACTTGTGATCTTCCTGCTTCAGCCTCCCAAGCCACTGGGATTGAAGGCTTGTGCCACTGAACCTGGCTCCTTGAAGTGTTTTGATGATTTATATTGAGTAATACACTTGTGGGTTCCTTGGATTGGTTCATAATAATGTATCTCTATAACCACTTTATATAGCATACTTCTTACCTTTCTCTGACTGTTCCTTTGATATTGTCATCGAGTATAATAACTGTTCCTACATTTTCATTTCTAATAGGTAAATGCCACCAAATGACCTTCATGATTTCAAGTAGTTCCTAATACAGCTATTGCTATATGTGAATCTCGATTTGTAATCACATTGTCCAACCTCTAGGCATAATCTCTAGATGTGAGGCACTACAGAAATTCCTAACAATGCTGTGTCCTTCTACATAGTGCATTCCCTAGGATCTTCATTATACACCTCTCACAGTCCCATGGAACAAAACCATCTGGTGGATCTCCAGTTTTATGTAGCATGCATTCTGGCATGACCAGTCTTGGCCTTCTGATCTTTTCTTTCACTGACTGCCCCAGTAATTGTTTTCTACTCAGTATGGCAATCTCTATTTTATGCATCTAGGAGCCATCTAGAAATGAGTTCACACCATTTCCAAAGGTCTTTGTTGTGATGTCAGACACTGTACCTTAGAAAATTATATATAAATCAATAACCTCTTACTTATATAACTTTTTGTTCCAGACTGTCCTTCATCAAATGTTCTAATAATCAAATCTCACATAGACTGTTCTAGTTCCTATTAGCAAATGCTTGATATGTTTTGCACTTCCTTTGGAGTATAGTCCCTTCCCTTCCTTAGGAAACCCATCACACCCTGCAAAGATTAAATTGTGATTTAGCACTAATTTTAGGCTCAGTGTTTGGAAGGAGAGATAAAGAATATTCTGAGGGCTACAGGAGATACACTTGAAGGGGGGAAAGTACAGTATTGTTTCCATGAAAGAGATGAATGCTAGCAAATAATATGGAGTAGAAGCCACTTACACATGCTGAGTGTATCCAGATTTGGGGAGTCACAATTTGCTTGCCCACCTATTAAGTTGTCACTTGTCAGCACCTAAGTCTTTTCCAAGTAGGACCATGAATAGGACATTGCAGACCAATGTTGCTTGAAAATTTATCTGTCAGTCAGCTGAAATAGATGATAATTTCTTTGCAAACTTACAAAACGGCCCATCACTTTTCACATTTAGCTTTCAATTTGCAATTACCCACTCTCATCTTTTCATTATCATTTTCCAGAACATCAAACTCAGCAATATTCACTAATTTCCATTGCCTCTGCTGTTTCTCCTGTGTTTCTCTGAAGACAGAGGAACATTTGTATCCTTTTTTTTTTTAATAAAAAAACAGTTTAACATTTCAGTTAACCAACAGGAAAACTTTTATTGTTATATTGTGCCAAGGAATGTCTATGTTTCAAAAGATCCTGTGTTGATGAAGGAGGCAAAATGATTCCATGATAAGAGCCATAATGTAATCAGTGCATTAATCCAGTTGATGGATTAAGAACTTTAAAGGATAATAGTACTAAGTGGTAGCTATAGGCAGGTGAGGCCTGACATGAGGATGTGGACCCCTGGGGGCTGGGTATGCCCTAAAAATGTTCATCTTCCTTACGATTCCTTGGCCCCTCTCTGCTTCCTGGCTATAGTGAGCTGAGCAGCTGTGCTTTGTCAAGATTGTTCTGCCTCACCTTAAGCTCAGAGCCACAGAACTAGTCAACCATGAAATTCTAAAACAATGAGCCAAAATAAAATTTTCCTCCTCTAAGTTGTTCTGGTAAGGTATTTTGGTCACAGCAAAATAAATTTGACTAAAATACACCTTTCACCAGTGATGATGTCCTCATTAGTAGCCAGTTATAAAATAACCCAGACCTAATATTCTAACCTCATTTCTTCTTTGATCTTTTCCTGGTGTCGTAGGTCACAAATTGGTACATGAGGAATAGACTGGGATACAGTCTAGTGTATGGGATGTTTAAGGTTCATCTGTAGGACCAATAGCTGTGGGGAAAATTAAAAAAAAAAAAGAAAAGAAAAAAGAAAGCAGGGTTTATAGACATAGAAGTTAGGCTAAAAATTAAAGCACCAAAAGAGTGCCGGTAGACTCCCTGGGAAGCTCTGACCTTCAGAATTCCTCATAGTTATATACTCCCATGCCAGTCATCTTTGAGTTGGCCCAACCTAGAAATGAGCACAGTTTTGGGTGAAGTCTCTATATGTCTGTGGAAATTTCTGAAGAAGTTTACAGCAGGAGGAGCTGTCTATTGAGAGCTTTCCAAGCTGTCTAGTCAGTAAATCCTTAACAAAGAGAGAGGGGGTGAGAGGACACATTTATCTAACAAAGGATTTACACAGGAAAAATAAGGAGTTCCTAAAATCAATTTAAAAAACACAAATAAGATAATTCAATCCTAATATAAAAAACAGCCAAAGTTATAACCAGACATTTCACAAGTGAAGGTGTGTGAAGGCCTTATAAGCCTGTGAAATAACAATCATTATTAGTCATTAAGAAAATCCAAATTAAAACCACATTGAACAACTTTATCTATTGTATTTTCAGTATCACTTAAAAACAGTATCTATACAAAGCCTTGTAATCATTGTTCATAATAATTTTCTTCTTAATACCTAAAAGTGAGGAAGAAAACAATATGAATATGAATTAATACCTATTTATAGGTGTGGTGTGTGAATAAACAAATTGTGATCTATTCATTTAATTCATTACTATTTGATAATAATCTAATATAGACTACTGATGAATTGAAAACCCTTAAGTTCAAGCAATACGTTGCTCATTGAAATAAACCATGAATAGAATATTATTAGTTGTATTATTTCATTTATATGAAATTCAAAAATATTCAAAACTAATCCATGGCAATAAATATCAGAAAAGAGCCTTCCTATAAGCATCAGCTGATACCATAGGAATTGGAAATGACTACGATGCAAAAGAACTTTCTCAGGTGATGGTGGTTACATGACTATACATATTTATCAAAATTTATTCAGTCATATAAGAAGAACTTTATATTATACCACATTAAAAAAACACTATTAAAAAACATTGTTATTGTGGTGACTCTAGGTACCAACGGGAAAAACAAAGTTGCTATGTACAAATCAAAAGTAACCATTTATCTTCCTACAGAATGGAATGCACACAAAATGCATTTTAAGTGAAAATAATGCTGGTTAATGTGAATAAAACTTATTAAATATCATGAAATAATTCTAAGAGTTTATTTCTCACATCATAAAAAATAAAGAGATTTTTCTCCTGAGGAGATTTATTACAAGAAATGTCTTAGGTATTCCGACTCCTTCCATCTTGTACAGCTGGCACCTCAGAGTGTTAATTATGTTATATATAGATACAGATATAGGTAGGCTGTGTTGTTATAGATGTAGCTGATAAAGACATATACATAGTTGTGTGTTGATACAGGTATAGCTACAGATATATATATATATATATATATATATATATATATATATATATATATGGCACAGATAATGCAGTAAGTGAAGGTAAGTTGATAATCTTTCTGCATATCCAGGAAGGAGAAAAGAAAGGGATTAGTATGTAATTCTTCCCTATCAGAGGACATATCATTTTTTTATAATACTCATATGAAAAATCATGAGGCATATATGTAGTCTTATGCAAACTGAGATAAGTCTTCCTAAAAATACATATAATTAGTAGCAAATATTTTGTAATGAAAAAAAAAACAAATTTCTAAACCTTGTTTATGAAGAATTGGCAATAAAAATGATATCTAATGTGAATTAAAAACAATAGTATAACTCAAATGTTACTAGTCATTAAGAGCCTGTGGGTGGTAAGGACTTCAAATTTATATTTATATCCTAAATCAAAAGCAGGTGGTCAGTGATGTTTTACTGCCAATCTTAAATGGACATCTATTCTATAATCTGTACACAAAAGATTTCAATGTCTCTTTGCCACTACTTCTTCATAAAGGAGAAATCCTGCCTAGAGTGCCTCCTGTCAAGAACAACCTGCACAAAAAGTAAAGAGCTAAACATGTGTTTCATTCCCATAAGTACTCACAACATAGAGGCTGCCCAGCATTCAATAGAAATACATTAGCGTCTCTCTCTGTAGAGTTCAAATCTCATAGGACCATGCCAAACACCAGAGGTCAGGATAGTCTTTGCATATTTCTTTCTTCCCCATCTTTCACCCTAAGCACATATGTATAAATCTTTTTCCTCTAATATTTGTTCACCGTATTCAAATAAGTCTTACAAATAAACCCTGGCAAGCTAACAACCAATGTAAATTTAGGATCAGCCAGAGACATTCTGTGTACTAATATGATCCCTTTCCTAAGACTTGTAAAAGAAATAAAACACATAAATGGAGAGTTGTAAGATAAAATAGAGTGCATCCAAACAGAAAATATTACTTTAGTCACATGATTTTAGGTTTATTTTACTAGTTACAGGATAGAGAATAAATGAGATCTCATAGTATTACTCAACTTCATGATATTGATTCAGGTTATATGTATATGTGAGTGTGTATTTACAATGGTATTTACAATATGTATTCATAAATGAGTAAATTTAATGTCGATTAAATATTATATTTTTATATATATTATGTTTTATATGTATGCATATGTATGCATATTTCTCAGCAGAAATTTCAAAATGCTTAACTAATTCATCTTAATAATTATTTAATTATTATAGGTATTGATAAAAATATTTAAATTGAGAAAACTATAACTAATAAAATTAATATTCTGGTACACAGTATATGAAGAATCCTTTTAACTTTCTCCTATAAAATGTAAAGAAATGAATGTGCTCTGATTAATTATGGAACATGTTGCAAATAGTTTATAACTATAACTCATTAAAATTCAAAGAACTATGGAGAGTTAATACTTTTAATAAGTTAAGCAGATTCATAAAATCAAAATTGTTGTTTTTGCCTTTTTTTCCTATCAAGCTTTCTTAATTGAGAAATGCTTAAAATCATAAATAATGAAAAATATAGTAAAAATTAAGAATGACTGCTATATGTATAACTAATTGTCTTAATAAAATTGACTAACTTGAATTCATGATAACCATTACATTTTCACTTATGTAGTCTCCTTTAAATTTGAGTGAGCTATTTACTCTATTCTTACCTAAAATTGTGCTCCAGTCTTTCTGTTCCTAGGGAATACTGATCCATAATCAAACACTAGCCCAGGACCAAGAACACCTGATTTTCCTTTCAAACCTTTATTGTTGTGGCTTATAATTTAGCTCTAGTATCATTTGGCTATGACATAGTGACGTCAATGATCTCGGATGTAAATAAAGCCTTGGAAAGCCAGGCAGAAGGTCTTTCAGGGGGAAGCACAGTACATGACTTCTCACTTTCCAAAGTAATGTTCAGTGCTGGAAGACATGGAACAGCACCTACAAAGTAGCTAGGAAATTGAGTATGTGCCAAGGATTTTATCCAGTTAAACATTCCTTAGACTTGAAGGCAGCAGAAAATGATTTCTAATAATTTGAAATTTAAAAGAAAAATATTATTCTAATTAAACCTTCTCAGTCTATCAAGTAGATGCAGCACAATATTGTTATATTCTCTGAATAGATGGAAATGAAATACAAGAAACTGAGAAGTAAATGGTGAAGAAAATTTCTTATGTTTTATGTATGTATTTATTTATTTTTAGTTATACATGACAGTAGAATGTATTTGGGGAGAATATACATAATAGAGTATAATTTATTCTATTTAGGTTCCCACTCTTGTGGTCCTACATGATGTGGAGTTACCCCAGTCATGTATAGAAATACAAGGCTAGGGACTTCTATTCTTCTCTACCCCACTCACCCTTGTTGTGGGTTAGGATCCACAAATCAGGTAGAACATTCAGCACTGGTTTTTTGAGATTGGCTTATTTCAATTAGCATGACATTCTTTGGTTCTATCCATTTACCTGAAAATGCCATAATTTTATTCTTCTTTATGGCTGAGGAATATTCTACTGGTATATGAACATTTTCTTTATCCATTCATCTGTTGAAGGACACCTACATTGTTTCCATAGCTTTGCTCTTGTGAGTGGAGCTGCTGTAAGTGTGGATACAAAATAGTGTATGTCTGCTGACATAAGACAATACAAATGCATCACTGTAGTATGCTGCCTTTAAGTCCTTTGGGTATATACCAGGATAACTGGGTCAAATGGTAGTTGCATTCTAAGTTTTCTAAGGAATCTCTACACTGCCTTCAGTAGTTGTTGCACCAATTTGCAGTCCCCAAATGGTAAATAAAATTTAGAGAAAATGTTAAATTCCTTTTTATTTAATGCTGAAACTAAAAAGATACCATTTAAGCATCAATATACTTAAAATTAAAAATATATATCCTTAAAATTAAAAACAATTAAAATATACCAAAGATTAAAAAATAACGAGGAATCATAATACAATTTAATAAAATTTAATGATAGGAGGCAAAGTGAAGTAGAAGAGATTTATTTATGCCATAAGTGGTGATAGAAGGAAAATTTTAAATATAGTTTAACACTGGATGATTTTAAAGGTTATTACTTATCAATAACAAAATATTCACTGGATCAAAAATGCTAACCATTATAAATAACAAAATAAATATATGCAAGAGAAAAAATTCAAAGAAAACCTATCAAATAGTCAAATATTTTAAACTATAAAATTAGTAAGCAGAACACAAAATAACATCATAGAAATAATATAAATATAGTTCTTGTTGCACTAAAATCAACTATTATAAAACAGAGTTGCATTTCCCTAACTAAAAATAAACAAGTCTTCAAACAAGTACACAAATACGTTGAAAACAAAATGATACATAAGAATTAAACATAAAATATATACTTATGATCTTAAATTTTTAATTCAGTAAAGAAAGTAAAATCTATTTTTTTACATTAAGAAAACATCTAACAGCAACAGTATCATCTATTTTCAGTATCAAATAGACTTTGAAAAGTAATTATCACTTGTATCACAAAAACATAATGACTAAAGTTAAAATATGAAGAACTGTTAAAATAACATTTCAAATGGAAAACTCAGGTTGCTGCCACTTCAATCCAATGATTAGTATTGTCATTAATAAGGGTGGTGAGGCAAAATAGTGTATATCTGCTGACATAAGACAATACAAATGATGCTACACCATTTAAGTTGTTTCAAGCCAAGAATATTTAATTTTATTCAATACTTTTTATCTATTTACAATTAACAGTAAATATAGAAAATGGAGAGATAAAAATAAAAGTAATAAAATGCAAGTTCTTGTGATGAAGTCAGTGTCAAGAAGAAAAGAGACTATTTAGAATGAAATTGCTGGACATATTAAAACTGTTTAGATTAAATATTGGCCTGGAGAAATTGTTGTAAAGAACCATTTGGAGATAAATGGCATTGATGTAAATTTTCATTAAGTTTGTTGTGTGTAATAATGACATTTTGTACATTTAGATTTTTTTCCTATTTTTACAAATGTGTTATTTTGGGTCAAAATACTATAATCTGTTATTTGCATATTTATAGCTTATAATTCACCATAACATGAAGAATTTAAAATATTTGGCATAAAATCTTTTCAATGTTTTCTTATATTTTTAGTTTATTCAACAACCAAATTTTATTGCCATACTCATTCCTAATTTTAATTCATTTGTACTTTATTTTTTGATAATTGATTTCTCAAGCTTTACCAAATTTAATAGCCTTTTCAAGGAAATTGTTAAAATTATTTTCACTTCATCAAACTCATTGCATGTATATTTTTTTATTTCCTGTTTTTAAACTCTTTATTAGTCCATATTAATTATGAAGAACAGTGGGTTACATTGTTGCATATCTGTAGAGATGCATAAGATAATTTGGTCAATTTCACTCTGAGTTTTTCAATATTTCTTCCAACTGACTTTGAATGTAGTTTGCTTCATTTTTAATCCTGCTTGTATTGTGCTTTTAAAATTTGATCATTGACTATGAGCTCACACTTCCTGGCATTTTATTTGTGACAGCTGAGGCCAAGGCCAAGGTTGTGTTCTTCCAGATAGCATTTTAAATTTTGTTAGGTTCTCAGAGTCACTAAAACTCTGGCACAAGTTTATGCTTGTGACTTTTAATAGGTATGAATTTGGAATTTAAAAATGTGTAAGTAGTACCTGGGAAATTCTTGCACAGAATTTTCTCCCCCCATGTAAATATTTTAGGCAAGCAATTTCTTCACTATGCTAGGAATGAAGATGGAGGCATCTTTTTTCATCTCATCTTTCTACCAAACACAGCCCCTAAACGTCTCAACATTATATACGGTTCTGGAAAATAAACTCTTCACTTCTCCATTAAAACTATCCTGTTCTTATTCCTAAAAAGAAAATAAAGTTTAAAATATTGAAAATGGCATATGTGTATATGAATTTTGTGAGTAGATTGTGAGAAATAAAGAGTGAAACTCCCCTAAATGCAAAAGCATTTCACATTATAGCTTTTTCTAGCCGGATGAAATCATTTTAAAATGTTAACGAAATCTGTGAATCAGTGAATGTGTAAGAAGTATAAATCAATTTCTTGAGTAAACCTGAACAGTAAAGTGTCATTATAAGTACCTTCATAGGTTGAATAAAAATATCTTAACATTTTAATACCAAATGGAGCTTGAAATGTCAAAACTACTTTTTTGTTTTTTCCTAATTTCTGAGGGTTGCCTTGAGTCTGAGTTTGGATATAGAAGAAAAGAATGGTTCTTTTCTCCGTCAATGTTTATTACCATAGTATAAACTTAACCATGCTACTTACCATATTTCAATTTTCAATTATTCACTTATAAAAATGGAAATGTAAATAATAACTAGTTTTCTGAATGACTCTGTGATTAAAACCGTGTATCTAAAGAATCTGAAATTACTAAATATAAAGTGATATCTTTTTACCATAAATTCTATCAGATTATTTTTTAATCTCATCATTGCCAGATGGTTGAAAAAATCAGTAGCAGCATTAAAAACAAAAATGGCTAGAACATACAGACTAAGAACTCAAAATAATGCTTTCTGATTTTGAAAACTTTATTATAGTATTCTCTTAAAGCACTAAATGATATAAGATTTTTCAGAGTTATTGATCCTAATGCCATATTCAGAATTGCCAGAGTTTATAAAATACATTGAAAATATTAAAACTGACTATAGTAATGATATCTTAACTCTTTTTCTCAGGAAAATAAAAGTTACTGGATAGTAGTCCCAGATCAATATGACACAATCTATCATACATCTCAGGTCATGCGATCTTGGTTGCTCTAGTAAATATTTCAAGCATTAATGACTGTGAGTAAGCTTTATTGCTCCTCATTGTAAAGAGTTTTCATCTTAGCTCCTCCATTGAGTATGTTATACATTCTGGCATTTTAGTAGAGTAGGTTTCATCAGTTAGGGAAAAAATTATCTAAGATTTTTTTCAAAATAACTTTACAATTAATTTAGTTTGAATTTCAAATGTGTTATCAGCATCAAATGAGTTCATTATATGTTTTTTGTAATTTTGACTACTTTTGTGAGGAATCATGCTGAGATTTATTGAGATTAATAATTCTGGTAATATTGGGATAGATCCTTTTTATTTAATTATGTATTTTAAAATTACGTTTTGTATTAGTTTCATTTGGCTGCTATCAAATGTTACCATGAACTTATTGGCTTGAAACAAATTTATTATTTTACAGTTCGGCAGGTCAGAAAATCAAAACTGGAACATTGAGCTAAAACCAAGGTGTTGTCAGGCTATCTTCCTTTCCAAAACCCCAGGATAAATTTTAGGTTTTTTTTTTCTCCCTTTTTTGTTGTTGTTTTCTTCTGCATTTCAAAGAACACATGTTTTGGTTTGTGTAGTCCTCTATCTATTCTCTCTCTCTCTCTCTCTCCTCTCCTCTCCTCTCCTCTCCTCTCCTCTCGCACTGGGGATCAAATTCAGGCCCTCACACATGTTGGCAAGTGCTGTACTACTGAGGATATCCCAGACTAACACATTTCCATCTTAAAAACCATCAGTATGCACTTAAGTCTTTCTTACATCTCAACATTTTTTATGGTTTCTTCTCATTGTATTGAGCCTATGAAGATATTAAACGAAATTTATTTACTAGGTTCCCATGATTTAATTTCATTAGTATCTATACCATTATCACCCTTCTCCATGTAACAACATATTCATAGGTTCTGGGGATTAGGATATGTGCATCTTTGGGGGCTGTTTACAATGGCTTGGAGATAGATAGATTCATAGAAATGTAAAAAGAAGATAGATGTAACAGAAAAAATTGCATTGTGTAAATCCACAAGACTGGGGTCCTAATTTGAATAAGATATATTCCATGCTTTCATAAATATATTAATATACATTCTACTGCCATGTATAACTTATAAGAAGAAATAAAATTTTTTTAAAAAGGAATTGTCTTGTACAATTGTGAAGCTAGTTAAGCAAGCCCAAACTCTCTACAGTGCAGGCATTCAGGAAAGGGAGAATGACAAATGAGCCAGAACATCATGAGGTTGAACTTAAGGCCTGCACCAACCCTATTGAAGGTCCTGTATTGTCTTTCCCTTGTCATTCTGAGCTTTACTCTTGGCTCTTGGGTACCCTCCATTCTCTTTTTCTCTCTACCCAAGATCTCTACAAGGCAAGGAATTAGGTAACATCACAGCCACCAGGCTGAGACCTTCACCATGACCCCACACCTGAGATCCAAATTCAAAGTATCTGAATATGACAAATTACAAGATGCCCAAGGCAAAGGAAATTCCAATGAAATTTCATATGTGACATTGAAGGATGTCAGAATAACAGAAAAAAAAAACAATTAAAACATAAAGGAACGATAAGAGTGAAAGTGATGAAATAGAAAAATTTTATCTTAATTTTGGATGCTATAACAAAATAACTGAGACTTGGTAAGTTATAAACAATACATATTTATTTTTTCCTAGTTTTAGAAACATAATTCTAACATCAAGGTGCCCTCCATCAAACTCAGCATCTAGTGAAGGCTATTTTCTGCCTTCATTATGGAGCTTTTTGCTGCATTGTGGACAGGATGAAAACTGTGTCCTCAAATAGTGAAAGAGACTGAAAGCAGTGAAAGCACTCCTGTAAGCCATATCATAAGGTGCCTAACTCCAAACATGAGAGTTCCACCCGCATGACTTAATCACTACTAAAGTTTGCACCCCTTGCCTTCATATTCATGATTAATTATTTTACATATGGATTTTGGAGATTGCACTCAGATAATAGCCCAAGTAAAATTAAATATTAGGAAAGGCACCACAATTTCAGGGTAAAAAGGCAATAGGACAACAGAAAATTTGTGAGCATACATTCAGATATGAAATAGGAAGGAATAGAAGTAACAGCCCTTATCTATTTACAAGCATCCTTGTTGAGTCTTTCCATTTTTAGTTTGTCCAATGTTTACATATGAGGGAAATAAATTAAATGAAAAATAAAAATAAAATGAAAAAAATATATTGATAGAAATCATCCTTGTTCAATAGACACAACAAATACCTAATGTTATCAGTGAGATTTTATCAATTCTCTTAGAAAACTACCTCTTTTAGGAGTCATGAAGAAACAATAATTGATTATTGCCAAGTTCTGGCCTAGGCTAACCAAGAAAGATAAGAAGTGTCTCTGTGGAGCTTTTTGTTTTAATCCTGGTTTCATGCCAAAAGCTCAACTACACTTATCACCATACAGTAACCAGGAGACAGTAGCCACATGAATTTAGGACACAGGCCATAAATAACCTTCAATAGTCAAAGGCCCTTTCTGTGTGCCTGTGTGCACAGGTTACTCTTGCATCACATAACTTATGAAAGAGAACTTCTGTCTGATCCTCCCTGGATGCCCTGTTTTGCTTGAAGATCTATAGGTTATAAAGACTCTTAAACTTTCATATGTGTGTGTCAGTGAAGCCATGCTCACAGTCCTTCACTTGACAATGAGGCTGCCCTCGAGAAACCCATCCAAGTGAATCCCTGGTGTCCACTCTTATTTCTGGGACTCAAGTGACACCAGGGACAGTAGCTATCAGCTATGTTAATAGATAAACCCAACTAGTTTCATTCGAAACTCTCTGAAGTAACTACTGTATTCAAATTATTGGATTTATTTTGTTTGTATTAACATAAGAAATTTCTGATTGATTTTAAATGTTTTTATTTAGCCAGTGGGCAAAAAGTCCATTACAAGGTTTATTTAAGCATATTTCCTTCTCGTGTCAATTAATTTAAAAAATCTCAGAAAAAAAGCAAAACTTGAAAGCACCTGGAATCAACTCTTCACTATTACTATGTGTGCAAGAATGTATTGCACTGCTTATTTCAATAAGATTTTTTAAGTATCATTGTGTTTATTTGGCACCAAACCAGGATAAAATATTCAGGAAAGTAAAGAAATCTTTCAAGAGAAATTTACCCTTTGAAATTTGATAATTATAGATTACAAAATAAAATAATTTTTAAAACCTCCAAATACCTCTACATCTCTTGCTCCCAGTGGTGGAAGATGTTAGCTATTTCTTAGAGGTGCTGATGTGCTCTTTTCCCAGAGCACTTTAAATGACATATACCCAATAGCAGGCTCAAGGCAAGTACAAGCAATTCTCTGAACATATTATGATTTTAAAGACTCAGATGTAGAAATGAACCCATTGAGTGGCGACTTCTCATGCAATCAGCTCTTTAAAGATAGTGGCCATGGGGACATACTTGTTTTACCTCAGTTTTGATTCTATGTAAGTTTGAAATGTGTGATGCCCTTGGGGATACGGGGATATATTAAGTCCTTGAATAAGTTACATACCTGTTCTATTTACATCGAATGTGATTGTTTCATTAGAGTCCTCTTACTAGGTTCCAGTGTAATGCCAGTTGCCAAAGGATGAGTTTTTCCCAGGGAGAAGCTAAGGACAAATTCAATACTGACTTAGAATATCCCAGTAGCACAATGCAGTGTTTACACTGGTTTTAGAGAGATATAAAGGTGTAAAGTAACCTTTAGTGGTTCTCCAATAAAGCAAGCCAATTTTAGTCATGTCAGAGAAATATTAGAACATTACTAAAGAAGGAGAACAAACAGTGAAATAGAAGATGTGGGTTATTTTTGTTGGAATCATTCAGAAATAAAAAGCATTAGTTTTTCTGGGGACTAATGTAAGAATTATATTCATAAAGCAACCAAACCTACGTAAGAAAAATGAGAGAATCATTAGCTTTAATTATCATAGGAAAGAAACAATTTAGAAATTAGAAATTAAATTGTCTATCAAGCTGAAAACAATTCTGAAAAAAATAATTCCAAGGATTTAAAAAATTACCTCCAGATGTCTCTAAAAACAAAATACTTAAGCACCTGTTTTCTGAAAGTTTACCTATGATTTATGTGAAAATAAAGCTAGTTAACAGATGACAAATGAAGTTTCTATCACTTCTCTGATTTTCTGTATTGCCAGTGGATTAATGCAAAGTTGTCTAGAAATTTTAAATGGCAATGCTTCCATTTGCTTGATTAAAGATTTTTATTAGGAACCTACCATAACATTTGCCTATTATAGCAGATAAACAAGAATATAAATTTTGAGAGCTTATTGACAAAATTATTGCCAGAAGGAGAAAATGGGAACCACCTGGTTGATCTAAGACTAACTCATAGCAGAAGACAACCAGAGTTAGTTTCAAATAGAAGACACTGCAGTTATTCAACTGACATATAAAACTAAAACAAACACAAAGATATACAGAAACATTCCTGCTGTCTTTATTTTTTTTCAGTAATTATGGCTAATAACATAAAGCAAATTGAATTTTTTAAAGGTATATTTTGAAAAGACATCAATTTGAAAGTTACTAATTAATGCATATTATGAATTTGCTACAAATTTAGTCACCTATTAATTGAACACAGCTTTCTTGGATACTATTAAGAAAAACACTGTGCTAAGTCATACACCTTATTTTTTCTGTTTCAAATAAAATCTTTACATTATGTATCCAGTTGCTGACAAATCTATTTGAGCAATATTTCAATTAAGCTCTAAATTCATTAAAACTTGTTAACAGGAAACTCACACTTGAGAGATTTCAGGAACCATATGATTAGCCACATATCTCTACAGACAACTAAAAATTTTGCTTGAGTAATTCTGGTACACTTTCTCATAGTTTCCTAGCATACTTTTTACCAGGAAGAAAATGTTTTGATTTTTATTATCTTTAGAAAATAAAAATGATTTGTATTTATCATGAACAAATTGTTTTGAAATACATTTGCATTGTACATTGATTAATTAATGTTCATACACGCATTATTCAAATACAATTTTTTGGTGAGGACACAATTTACTCTCCTAGCAGTTTTCAAGACTACAAAACATTGTTATTAACTTCAATTTTCAACCCAATTTATATATATTTTAAATTCAGATAGTATACAAAGGTTTATACAAATAAAATCAAAATTTCCTCTCATCACAACATCTAACTTTAAGTACAATACTTTCAAATGCTGCTTCAATGAGTTCCCTTCATATTTCTAAATATTATACTTACAGTGGAGATATATTCTCAAGATCTCTATAATTCATTTGCTTATCTTTATTAATATATTTCTTGTACATAATAACAAAAATTATCACAATAAGAAAGCCTCATGAGAAAAAAAAAATATAACTCTGCCCTCCCTTGCTCCATTCAACTTTTCATTCCCTATATCATATATTTTTGAATATTCATATATTTTAAATATTAAAGGGTTGACTCAATATTATTCATCCTCCTGGAATCTTTGTTGGTTAATTATTAACAAAGTTAATTTAATTTTCTTATAATTAGTGTCATATCATTTTCCATTTTACTTTTAACCACTCTGTGTATCTATCTTTATGAGACTATTGAGTTTGTTTCTGTCTTTTGAGAACCTTCTTTCAAATTTTTGATTAACCAGAGATAACTATAAATATTGATGGGGTATACTGTTGAAATTTCCATTATAATATTGAGTCCATTAGCTTTCTATATCATTATTTATAACTTTGATTTTAAACCACCATTTCACTATCTTCTATTGTTTTTCATACATTATTTTTAATTATTTTACCTAATTGCTTTTTATTAAACAACTTTTTAATATATTATATAATCTCTTTTATATGTTAGGAGTTTTCCAAAGTTTCCTATGTTATTCTTTATCTAGTATAATGTACTCTACCTGCTTTTCCTTTTTCTGATACTTCTTTTTCACATTGTGGAGTTTCTTAAATATCTGGTGATCCTTAAATGCTTGTGCATATCCAATCATGAGGATATAGAAGTACTGCTATAAGCATTATGCAAGTATGTGGACTTGACTGGAAGTGTCTACATTTGAGGTTGATAGTGGAATCCTCAAATAACAGTGCATTTTTAGTTGTCACAATCACTGGGAAGCACTATCAGTAAAAATCGCTAACACTTCAAGAACGTTAAGAAAGAGCCTACAGAATGGGAGAAAATCTTTGCCACTGTACCTCAGTGTATATATAAGATAGGATATATAAGAAACTCAGAAAACTTAACACCAAAGTAACAAATGACCCAATCAATAAATGGGCAAAGGAACTGAACAGGCACTTAATAGAAGAAATATGAATCATCAACAAGTATTTGAAAAAATGTTCAAAATTTCTAACAATGCAAATTAAAACCACACTATGATTCTATCTCACTACAATCAGAATGGCAATTATCAAGAATAAAAATAACAATATATGATAGCAAGGATTTGGGGGAGAAAGTACACTCATACATTGCTGGTGGGACTGCAAATTGGTGCAACCACTCTGGAAAATAGTATGGAGATTCCTTGGAAAACTTGGGAGGAATCACCAATTGATGTTGTTATCCCACTCCTTGGTACATAACCAAAGGACTTAAAATCAGCATACTACAGTGATGTGGCCACACCAATATTTATAGAAGCTAAATCCATAATAGTTAAGTTATGGAACCAATCTTGGTGCCCTTTAACATATGAATGGATAAAGAAAATGTGGAATATATACACAGTTGACTTCTACTTAGAAAAATGAAATTATGGCATTTGCTGCTAAATGGATGGAACTGGAGCCTATCATGTTAAATGAAATAATCCAGTCCCCAAAAGCCAAAGTCCAAATGTTCTCTCTAATATGTGAATGCCAACCCACAACAAGCAGGGGGTGAGGGGAGAATAGATGTCCTTTGGGTTAGAAAAAGGAGAATGAAGGGAAGGGAGAGGGTATGGGAATAAGAAAGACAATAGAATGAACTGAACAAAACTTCCCTATGGTTATACATGAATACACAACCAGTGTAACTCCACATCATGTGCAACCACAAGTATAGGATCTTAATTAAAGTAAGTTATACTCCATGTATGTAAAATATGTCCCAATGAATTCTACTGCCATGTATATCTAAAAAGAACAACAACAAAAATCCAGCAAACACTTATTCAGTGCTGAACCATTATTTTCATAGAAGTTGATTTTCTTTAATGTTTTAACTAAAAAAAGTTCAGACAAATTTTCTGTGAGATAGGCAATACTTTTGCTCTTTTCAAATGAGAATATTTCATGTAGTTTTCATGAGTGATGGGAAATGTGCCAGATGTCCTCATCTGTGAGAAAGTTCCTACGATTTGGAATTGCCAAGTCATATTACTTTCTCACAGTGAAGGAAAGTAGAGCTGCACCTTATCTTTGATGCAATTCCTATCAATTATATATTTTTGTCCATCTGTTCTTTCTCTTCCAGTTACTTGCTTTAATTTTCAGAGAAATATTCTTCATTTGTTACAAAAGTGTTACACTACTTTTACTTTATTCTAAGCAGAAAGGTAAATGAACTAATTAAGTCTATGAAAATTTTTGAACAACATTGTTATAAACTCTACTTCCTATTTCTGTCCTCTACTTTATCTGTTTTCCAGATCCCAAACCTACAAATTTAAGAATTGGGTTTTCCCTGTCCTATAGGTCTTCTATGTATAAAGTTGGTTTACACTACTTCAATTGAGAATTTTATATCTATCTGTGTGTGTGTGTGTGTGTGTGTATATATATATATATATATATATATATATATATATATATATATTCTGCATAATAAACCATATTCAAGTAAAAAGTCATTAAAATTCCTTATCTTTGTTTTTAAGATTTGTACTGACATCTGAAATTTTGTGACCAATCAGAATTAGAAGTACAATATATTCTTGGTTAAAATTAAAAATTAGGAACTATTATATATTAATTTTAGGATTAAGATTAAATAAAAGATATTTTACTCTAGGATAATAATGGAAAGAGGAGATTATGTTTATTCAGATGTATCGTGATCTGATCTATAATACATCACTAAAACTAAGTTAAAATACCCATAGTCTATCCACCCAAACTGCTTCCTTGTCACTTCCTTCTCTCTTTACCCTGTGATTTTAAAATCAGTCTGAAAACTCAAAAAAGCTTAAAAAATCAAAGACTAAAGTTTTAGGGACAAAAATTAAAGGGAATAAGGATAGAAATGCCTTCTCTTTCAATGTTATAACTGTCCATCTTGATTTGCTATGACAGAATCTTCTGACTTCTTAATTCACATCATTAGTGGTATGTCACAGGTGGAATTTCTGCTAGGTTCGTGGCTAAATTTTATAGATTCAGTAATTATTAAGTAGAATAAGTAATAAATGTTTTACATTAATGTCCTGCACTCAGAATAGTACTCGCTGAACTTAGAAAAAAGTGAGAACTGAGAAACCGCAATACAAAATTATGCAAAAAAAGTTTCTTTGTTTATTACAGTGAAAAATAAAGTAAAATTGATGTGTTTTTAAATTTAGTTTTGAATTGCCACACATATCTATTGGTATACTGAAAAAGTTTTTAAATATTAAGGCATGGAAAGAAATCCTGTGCCTAACAGAAGACAAGTAGGCCCAAACTTTCATCATGTCAACTTAGGACCTGATTTTCTTGACAAGACTCCTAAAGTGCAAGAAGCAAAATTAAGAATCAATAAATGGAATGAACTCAAACTAAAAAGCTTTTATCAGCAAACAATTAATAATGTGAAGAGAGATCCCACAGAATAGGAGAAAATCTTTACCACATGCACCTCAGATAGAGCATTAATCTCCAGGATATATAAAAAACTCAAAAAAACTTACCACCAAAAAAACAAATAACCCAATCAATAAAAGGGTTAAGGAATTGAACAGGCACTTCACAGAAGAAGAAATACAATTGATCAACAAACATGAAAAAACATTCATCATCTCTAGCAATTAGAGAAATGCAAATCAAAACTAAGATTAAGATTTTATCTTAACTCCAGTCAAAATGGTAATTATCAAGAATACAAGCAATAATGTTTTGGCAAAGGTGTGGGGAAAAGGCACACTCATACATTGCTGGTGGGACTGCAAATTGGTGCAACCATTATGGAAAGTGTATGGAGATTCTTCAGAAAACTTGAAATGGAACCACCATTTGACCCAGCTATTGCATTCCTCCATTTATACCCAAATGACTTAAAAATCAGCATATTACAGTGATGATATTACTCAGCCTTAAAAAAGAAAGAATTTCTAAGGATTTTCAACACATACAGGGGGCTTACATAGCTTTTCTTTCAGTTCCTTTCCTATTGCTCATGGAGGTAAACTTTGTCCTAATCTCCTTTATTACAAGAGATTCCTATCAGTACAGAGGAGGCTATGGAAGAGGTCTCACTGCTGTTTGTTTCAATTGCTAAGAAGGATGTCACCTCAGTATTCCAGGAGTATCCCCTACCAAATAGAAATGTCTTTGCCTCATTCTGGTTATACACTGTGTGATGCCATTTCTTCCTATGTCATTAGGCCTAAAGCAGGCATGGCCATGACCCACCTCAGTTAACCTTGAGTCAGTAGAGAGGCATTGCAAATTTTACTTATGGAAAAATCAGAAAAAGTCTCACATGGTTATTGATATTTAACTTGAGACTTCAAAAATGATTTTCTTCACTAAGTGTAAAAAAGTATAAATGTGTTTTTAAAAATTAAATTAATGGACGATGATAATGACGACGATGATGATGATTTTGAGATACCTGTTGATACATATGCATTTGTAAGGAATTACAAAGAGAAATGCCTCCTACTCTTTATCCAGGTTTCCTAGATGGTAACAGCTTATAAAACTATAATAAAATATGACAATCAGGATATTGCCTTTATTAAAGTCAAGATGCTAAAAAGTTCTGTCATTACAATGATCCCTCATGATGTACTTTTATAGCCCCACCCACTTTTCACCACCTCTACCTCAACTTCCACCTCTTCCTGTCATTAGAAAACGTTAATTTATTCTCTATTTCTACAGTCTTGTCATTTCAAGATGTTACATAAATGGAACTTATTTATTATTATTATTATTATTATTATTATTATTATTATTATTATTATCATACTTATACATTATTTTTTCCTCCATTTTTTTTACTGAGAAAAATTCTGTGAATAATGATCTCAGTCCTGGTTGATATCACTAATCCCTGCCTTTTCTTCCTAAGTAGTATTCCACTACATTGATGTATCACAGTTTGTTTATCCATTCACCTGTTGGGGAATATTTGGATTTGGGGTTATTATGAATGGAGATGTTGTGATCATACATGAATATGTTTTTATGTAAACGTAAGTTTTTCTCTTTCTGGGATAAATGTTCAGAAGTGCAATATTTGTGTCCTTTGCTAGTTACATATCTATTTTAGTTTTAAGAACAAATTCTTTCACAGAGTGGATATACTCTTTTAAATTCTAACCTAAAATGTGTGAATGATCCAATTCCTCCAAATTTTGTTCAGGAGTTGATATTGTCCTTGTGTTGTATTTTGGTAATTCTGCTGGCTGTATAGTGGTATTTTACTGTGACTACAACTTGAATTTTCCTAATAAAAATGAAATTGAATCTCTTCACATGTTTATTTGCCTTCTGCATGTTTGTATTAATCGTGTCTTTTTATATTTGGATGCATTACTGCCTGTGGAGAGACACTCCTTCTAGGGGCTAGCCATTTCTTAGAGACAGAAAACTATTCATGTGCAAGTGCATCTTTCACACACAAACTGAGCGATCCAGAACCAACCTCCCCACCTCATCTATTGAGCTCTTAAAAATGCAGCCACTATTTTTGTGTCCTCATAAACCCAGGGCCAAGTTATTAAACAACAGAGACAAGTTATACACTCCAGAACCTACAGAAATTATTCACAGTACCCAATTTACCAGTTTACTTTGATGATCCCAATCCTTTCTGTGAGAACCATAAGAAAGACTCTTTTCTAAATTTCTTCTTCTCCCACTGCCACCTGACAGACCCTGGTTCTTGCTCAACTATTCCTGCATGGAGAATTGTACTGTATCCTCTTGAAAACTGTAAAAAACAAAGTATCTGTACAGGGAAGATGCCTCATGACCCCTTGCCCTCACCATACTTGATTAATAATGAAACCTACATTTAAAATATATATTTTAAATATATATTTTGGTAGTGTCTCTTCAGGTCCTTGGCCCACTTATTGATTGGGTTATTTGTTTTTGGGGGGTTTAGCTTTTTGTGTGCTTTATATACCCTAGTGATTAGTGCTCTATCTGATGTGTGAGGGGTAAAAATTTGCTCCCAAGATGTATGTATGTATGCATGTATGTATGTATGCATGTATTCTTTGTATATTCTCTATACTAATACCATGTTGCTTATGCATCAAATATTTACTCCACATCTCAAGTTCTCTTATTTTTTATTCTTCTAATAGAATTTTTCAAAGAGCAAAATTAATATGATGAAGTCCTTTTCTTCATTTTTTTCTTTATACTTTAAAGTTTTCAACTACTTACTAAAAGTTCTATACTTCTGCATTTTTCACATAGTGCCTTGTCTATTCTGAATTAAGAAATACTTGAAAATTCTAGCTGCCCTTGTTAAAAAGGCTCTCATTTCTCCCCTGTGTTAAATTTGTAACTTAGTCAAAGACCAGCTCGGTGTATTTGTGCAGATCTTGGTTTTCTCTTCTGTTCCATTGATTTCAGTATCTCTCAATATCTTGATCTCTCTCTCAATCTTGCTCTTTCTGTGTATGTGTGTAATATATTTTTTGAAATGATAGACTTATTCCTTCCATTTTATCTTTACTTTAATTTTTTTAGAACTTTTTAAGCTATTAATGTTTTTTTACTCATATAATTTTGGCTATCTTTGTGTATATCTATCAAAAATATTGCTGCTGTTTTGAGAGAAACTGCTATTTGGTAGTAGTTGCCATTCAGAAGAGATAAAATCCCGGGTCTCTTATTGGCTATTAAAGTATCTGATACTAGGTATTTTATTTTATTTTATGTAATTTTTTTATTCATAAATGATAGCACAATGCATTATAATCTTATTACTTATATACAGCACAATTTTTCATATCTCTGGTAGTATACATAGTATATTCACATTAATTTGTGTATCCATACATGTATTTGGACAGTAATGATCATCATATTCCACCATCATTAATTACCCTATGCCCCCTCCCTTCCCCTCCAACCCCTCTGCCTATCTAGAGTTTATCTATTGCTTCCATGCTCCCCCTCCCTATCCCACTATGCATCAGCCTCCTTATATCAAAGAAAACATTTGGCATTTGTTTTTCTGGGGTTGGCTAACTTCACTTAGCATTATCTTCTCTAACTCCATCCATTTACCTGCAAATGCTATGATTTTATTCTCTTTTATTGCCGAGTAATATTCCATTGTGTATATATACCACATTTTTTTATTAATAATTTATTTTTTAGTTATAGGTGGACACAATATTATATTTTATTTTTATGTGGTGCTGAGGATTGAACTCAGTGTCTCACACATGTTAGGTGAGCACTGTACCTCTACACAATACCTCAGCCCCTAATTCTCTAATTTTTTTTTTACTTTTTTTAATTTTTTTTATTATTGGTTGTTCAAAATATTACATAGTTCTTGATATATCATATTTCACACTTTGATTCAAGTGGGTTATGAACTCCCATTTTTACCCCGTATACAAATTGCAGAATCACATCAGTTACACATCCATTGATTTACATATTGCCATACTAGTGTCTGTTGTATTCTGCTGCCTTTCCTATCCTTCATCTATTGAAGGGCATCTAGGTTGGTACCACAGTTTAGCTATTGTGAATTGTGCTGCTATAAACATTGATTTGGCTGTGTCCCTGTAGTATGATGTTTGTAAGTCCTTTGGGTATAGACCAAGGAGAGGGACAGCTTGGTCAAATGGAGGTTTCATTCCCAATTTTCCAAGAAATCTCCATTTTGCTTTCCATATTGGCTGCACCAATTTGCAGTCCCACCAGCAGTATATGAACGTACCTTTTCCCCCACATCATCGCCAACACTTTTTGTTGTTTGTCTTTATAATAACTGCCATTCTGACTGGAGTGAGATGATCTTAAAGTAGTTTTGATTTGCATTTCTCTAATTGCTGGAGATGATGAACATTTTTTCATGTATTTGTTGGTTGATTGTACATCATCTTCTGAGAAGTATCTCTTCAGGTCCTTGGCCCAGTTATTGATTGGGTTATTTGTTTGTGCTTTATATACCCTAGTGATTAGTGCTCTATCTGATGTGTGAGGGGTGAAGATAAGCTCTCTATTCACTTCACAGATTGTTTCTTTTGCTGAGAAGATTTTTAATTTCAGTCCATCCCATATATTGATTCTTGATTTTAATTTTTGTGCCATAGGAGTCTTATTAAGAAAGTTGGGGCCTAATCACACATGATAGAGGTTAGGGCCTACTTTTCCTTCTATTAGACATAGAATCTCTTGCTGTGTTCCTACATCCTTGATCCATTTTGAGTTGAATTTTGTGCATGGTGAGAGATAGGTATTTAATTTCATTTTGTTGCATATGGATTTCCAGTTTTCCCAGAACCATTTGTTGATGAGACTATCTTTCCTCCAGTGCATGTTTTTGGCAACTTTGTCTAATATAAGATAATAGTAATTTTGTGGGTTAGTCTCTGTGTCCTCTATTCTGTACCATTGGTCTCCCAGTCTGTTTTGGTGCCAATACCATGCTGTTTTTGTTACTATTGCTCTGTAGTATAGTTTAGGGTCTGGCATAGTAATGCCACCTGCTTCACTCTTCCTGCTAAGAATTGCTTTAGCTCTTCTGGGTCTCTTATCTATCCAGATGAATTCCAAGCTTGCTTTTTCTATTTCTATGAGGAATGTCATTAGGATTTTGTTCAGAATTGCATTAAATCTGTGTAGTGCTTTTGGTAGTATGCTCATTTTGATAATATTAATTCTGCCTATCCAAGAGCAAGGTAGATCTTTTCATATTCTAAGGTCTTCTTTGGGCTTAAATAACTTAAGAAGAGGGTATAAATTTACAGAATTATATATACCACCAAAATCAAGTTTCTTTTAAAATACTATGAGTAAGAATTTGGCTGAGCATAGTAGCACATACTTGTAATCCCAGCAACTCGGGAAGATGAGGCACAAAGATTCTATTTTGAAAGGCAGCCTCAGCAATTTAGTAAGGCTGTAGCAATTTAGAGAAACAAAAAAGGGCTGGGGCCAGGGTGGTGGTGCATGCCTGTAATCCCAGTGGCTGGGGAACCTGAGGATGATCTCAAGTTCAAAGCCAGCCTCAGCAATTTAGCAAAGCTCTAAGCAACTCAGCAAGACCCTGTCTTCTCTCATATATATATATATATATATATATATATATATATATATATAATACATTATTTATGTCGTATTTATTTTCATATTTATGACACACTATTATGTCATATTATATATATGTATGTGTGTGTGTGTGTGTGTGTATATATATATATATATATATATATATATATATATATATATATATATATATATATATGAATGAGCTGGGTATATAGCTCAGTGGTTAAGTGCCCCTGGGTTCAATCCCTGATACCAAATAAAAAAGAAAGAGAGAGAGAGAGAGAGATAGATATGACTGGGGATGTTGTTCTGTGGTTCAATTTCTGGCCCAAAAAAAAGAATTTAGATGACCTCAGTATTTATCCTAAAGAATTATAGTCATGATACCATACTGAAAAATGCATATCCATGTTTATAGCAACACAATTCACAATAGCCAAACTTTGCAAACAGTTTAAGTATTCAGCAAAAGATGAATGAAGAGCTGGGGTTGTGGCTCAATGATAGAGTGTGTGCCTAGCACTTGCTAGGTCCTGGGTTCTATCCTCAGAACCACATAAAAATAAATAAAATAAAGGTATTGTGTCCAACTACAGCTAAAAAAAAATATTAATAAAAGAATGGACAAAAATATGTGATATACAGATATATATACACAATGGAGTTATATTTAGCCGTAAAGAAAAATGAAATTATATCATTTTCAGAAAATGGATGAAAATTGAGAACATTATGTTAATCAGAATAAACCGAACTCAAAAGGTAAAGTTGGGTAACATGTTTTCTCTCATATGTGGAAGCTAAACAGGAAAAAGGAAAAGAAAAAGTGGGTAGGGGAGATCTCACAATAATTAAAGGCATAGTACAAAACTGGAGGCATAATATAATAAATTCAGATTAAATTCACAATATATTACCATCTTTTCACCTCACTCTTTCCATATTTCAGATTTTATTTTTGTTTGTAGAGTACAGCTTTATGACGTACTATTAATTTCACCTCATTCTTTGTTTTAAAAGCATGATTAAATTTGCATATTGGGTATCATATGCATAATATAGCAAACACTGATTGTTGAAGAAATTGTTTCTTTGTAAGTTTAACAAACACGATATGATCCAAATAAAATTTAAAATGAACTATTGAAATAATTTTTGACACAACATATTTTAAATAATAAAATAATATGATTAAATTGCATGTCATTATTTTTTTAATGTAAGCATTTGTTAAAGCCTTGGGGAAATGTAGACTGGAAAGTAAAGGAAAAAAGAAAAATGTAATTTGACTAATACCCAATAATAAATGTAAATAGTAATTAAAACTAACTACTAGCTCAAACTTTCCATAGTTCTATTTATTTAGAAAAAAAATTAAATGACTGATGTGCTATGTTTCCATCAAAACAATGTTATCTTAAAATTGTGCATGTCATCGAAGAGAAAATTTACAGTTCATTTAACAACAGTGAAATATTAATTACATAACCTATTTGGTTGGATCACTACTGAAAACCTATTTTGAAAACCAGTTTCACCCTTGGACAATCTGGAGCAAAACTAACTAATTATATTATGTGGGCATGATGGACTAAAAAGAGAAAACAGATACCAGATGGCAGTAAAAGCACAATTATCAATAACTCAGCAAGAAAGAACTTGTCTACATCAATTAAATATATCAAACCAGTAGGAATGAAAATAAGTTAATCTACATGCATCTTCTCCTTGTAGGTATATAAGAGTTTAAATAAAATATGCATCTATCTGTCAGTAGGCTTTCTCCAATATACAAGATTGACATTTCTTTTAAGCACTGTAGCCCATAAAACAGGATTTTTTACAAATTAAAAATGAGTTGCCCATTAGTGCCTACTAATTTACCATGTTGAGATTGGCAGAAGACTCCATGGCACAGAAAGATCTTGCTGTGGTCAAAAGATGAACTTTCAAACATTCAGTATGTTCTTGAAAATCTATTATTAGTGTGATTAATGGCATTCTACCACTTTCCAGAAACTACGTTTTCTCTCACATGAATGTCCACTTCCTGATATTTCCACAGTCTTTATCACAGTTACACAAACATAAAAAAAAAATCTGGGAGCAAAATAAAAACCATTTTTATGAAGCATATTTGGTAGTTGTTGCAGGGGAGGGTGGTGCATGCCTGTAATCCCAGTGGCTCTGGAGGCTGAGAAAGGAGGATCTCGATTTCAAAGCCAATCTCAGCAAAAGTGAGATCCTAAACAACTCAGTGAAACTCTTCTAAATAAAATACAAACTAGGGCTGGGGATGTGGATCAGTGGTTGAATACCCCTGAGTTTACTCTCCGATACCAAAAATAAAAATTTAAAAAAAAAGAGTTTTATTGATGTCTGATTTCTACTTTTGTGGAAAATAACTTACTATATTTGGCTATATAGTCTAACATGATATTTCAAAGCCAGAGTAACTTTAAAAAGAAAAAATGTATAATATGGTCCAATTGTCAATCGACACTGCATATGATGAGACTGTGGACTTAAGTCCAATCTAAATGTTAGAAAATATAAACGTTAGATTTTTTACAGCATAGTTACTTGACTCAACATTTAATAAATGCAACAGCTTAAAATTAAATCTGCCTGTCATTAGGATGGAGTAGTTCTACTGGAATCCTGCATTATTATGATGTCATTTTACATAACAGTTGTACTGTTGCAAACTAAGGATTCAATCTTAAATATTAGCAGAATGTTCATAAAGGTCTATTGTCAAATTTTTAAAAAGTACTCTTAAATCTACTCTATGAATTAGGTATTTTTCTTCCACAAATTTGAAATTAACCTTCCCAGAAATTCTTTCCAGATTATTAATATGCCTAGTTGAACAGGTTAGTCACTTCTTGCTCAGAAAAGATTTACGGTGTCTGGAAAAGTAACTGACCACAGTGAATTCACAAACATTATCACACTTGATATTCTCAATAACACTTTGGAAAAAAATAGTTCAGGATAAAGAATGCTTGAAAATAAACTAGGGAATTATTCCAAATCCATTCAACTCAAATGTAACAGATCTAGGTTTCAGATACATCTTTAGACCACAAAGTTTTAGCTACCGATACAGAATGGTATAGACATAAAAACATGTCACTGCCTGTGTGAAGTTTACTCAGTTTCTTGGAACTAGGGCAGTGAGTCAGGTTAGAAATATTAAAGGTATGAGAAATTTAAGAAATAAAGAAAAAGACATGGAAATAAGTGAAAATCAGGAGCCCAGGGGGATGATCCAGCTCTGATGGAGTTTGGGTCTAACAAAGGAATGAGAACCCACATGTTTGCCTACAAAAGTATGAGCATCAAAGGGTCATTGTGGCAAAAACTTATTGAGGCAAACAGGATGAAGTTGAGCAGCTTGGTTGGGCTTAGAAGTTTATGTCCATCTCTTCTATCTCCAGGCAGCTGGGATGTGAAATCAAGGCTTTTGAATGAGTGAATTCCATGACAAGCATGCAATCTTCCCTAACAACAGGAGTCATCTTGCAAATAGGAATTCTCTTTGGCACTCTCACCACAGCATTCCCAGAAGCAGTCTCATAGTCCGGGTTTTACATAGTTCAAAGCAATCATTTATTTAGTGTTCATGATAAAAACAGACATACAGACCAATAGAATGGAGTTGGAGTCAAGAACCTAGAAATTAATACATTTTCCTATAACCAGCTGATATTTTATAAGGTACCAAGAAAATACTATAGCGATGATACAATCTCTTCAATAAATGGTTCTATCATAGCTGGATATACACATGGAGGTGAATAAAAATAATCCAATCCTCTTACTTTTGAAAAAATTAACTCAAAATTGGCCAACAACCTAATTTTAAAACCTGTAGCTGTGTAACTACTGCAAGACTATGTAAGAGAAATAACACACTGGTTAGGCAATGATGTGTTTAGATGTGACTTCAAAATTCAAAAGTACAGGTAAGAAATGTAAAACTACACCAACTGTCATTGTATCCAACTCAGAAGCTTCTGTACAGCAAATAAATTTTTGAAAAAACTTAGAAAAAAGCCAACAGAACAGGAGGAGATATTTGGATATTAATTACCTAGAATCTTTAGTAGCAAAACCTACGTGGACTACTTTTACTGAACTTTCATTGATTATTATTCTTGGATAAGACATTTATAAAATTATCTATCTTATACCATTAGGCACATCAAACTTCAACAACATCTGAAATTATATCTCAATATTTTCTAAAATTTATAATGAATTTATTACTAAAAAAGAATACAGACCTGGACACATTTAACAATTTTTTTAAATTAAGTTATGATAATAATATGTAAGCGTTATTGGTAAGCAGTAACTATTCGTTTTCTGAAGATTAGTCATAGTAGTGTTATTTAAATATTATTTATCCTAAAGTATAGATGATTTTGAAATTTTATTATTATCTATGAAGATATAAAATGACTTTAGAATGCTTTCAGGTTATCCCAATTTAAGGTTTTCATACAAATTAATAGTCTAAAAATGATTTTGCATGTTTCTGTGAAGGTATTTTTTAAAAAGAAGGTGTAAAAGCACTTCAAATGTAAATTATTTTTTAAAAATCTTAATGACTAGTCATGTTAATTCCAAACTTATTCAATATTGGAGGCTTCTAATGGTGAGTAAAGATATTTTAAAAATTTATTTGATCAATTTAGTTATAAATAGTTAGTAAAAATATATTGGAAAATTGTTAAGTTTTAATTTGAAGATTTTAGAATTATCATCAATTTATGAATTATGCACCTTTGGTTGCATTCAGGTTGTTAGTGTTTTGATCATTTAATGCCTACCCTTCTGCAACTATCATCTCTCTTTCTTCTAGGCTTCCTGGAAAACTCATTCATAATGCAAGACTCAGCAGATATCATAAACTCCACAAAACCTTTTCTAGACCACTATGTCCCAATCTAAATAGGGTTCATTTTCCCTAGATAAAAACTTCCCTAGCACAAACCATAGGTGATTAATTTTCTAATCCCCCCCAGCTTCTCATCCAAAATTATGAGCTCATTGAAACTCAGAAGAATGCCTCAGTCTGGCTGGGCACAATATAACCGAGCCATCACAAAAACTTGTAGATTCCAACAGCAACTCTTTATTCCCGAACTCTCACCAGCACTCTACCCACACTTCCTGGGAAATACACTGCCTCTACCTGGCTCCGCACACACCAATTCTCTCAGAACCCTGAGAACTCAACGGGAACTCAAGGAGCGGGCGCCTGAGGCAGCAGGATATGCCCTAATCCCAGCACAATCTGCCCTAAACTTGGAGCCGCCCTATTCCAGCAGGATCCACCCTAAACCCAGAGCCACCCTAATCCCTGAGCAGGGTCACCTTTCAACCCCAAAATGCCATGCGTCATTCCTACTTGGCTATGGCTCTCAGCAGAAGAACATTTCATCTTTGTTTCAAGAAACTAGTGCTAAATATTTAGATATCCGTGTGTGTGTGTGTGTGTGTGTGTGTGTGTGTGTGTGTTTAAGAAATATCCGAATTATTGAGCAGTGAGTATGGCATAAAATAATGAAGTCCAAATTGAAAATTCATCTTGCATTCCAGAAATTGTAGCTGAGATGTTGTTGATTTTGGAAATATTTTCCAGATAAATTAAGTGTGTTAGTGTGTGTGTATGTGTGTGTGTGTGTAGATTCTATGTAAAGAAAATTGTGTATTAATAAACTGACCTAAAATAAACTATAAAGAAAGTTATGAAGATAATAATATAATAATATTCTGTATTATTTAATGCTTTATAATTTTTAATTATAAAATGTGGTCCTTCAAGATGTCTAATCAAATCTAATATTTTATCTACTTGAATGTTTTAACTTTCTCTATTTTCTTATTAACTTCATCATGTAATTGACAAAATCATGAAACTTGTCAATCACTATAGAACCACAGCATCTTTACCTTTATAATTATTTTCTTGAAAAAATTTTAGAAAGACTGACATTCATGTCTTTACCTTGAAATATTTGAGTTTTTGAGAGAAAAAAGATAAAATATTTTCCCTATGATAATATTATGACATTAATTATTACTTTTAAATTTAAATTCCTAAGACTAAAGAAATTAAGCATTTAAGAAAACAGTCATAAGCAGCCAATGTTATATCATCAGTATGTTATCATCAGCTAGAAAGTCTATAAATTGACTTCCTAAGATGACATACTTATCTTCTATCTCAGTCCATGCTCTGGCCCTTGAATATAAGTGATAAAAAATATTTTCTATAATCACAACTCAAGATACTGATATATGATATTAGAATGACACACATGAATTTAAAAAGAAAAATTCTAGTAATCAATATGAAAATGTGTATGATCCTCTGCTAATATATTTATGAAAGAAGACATATTGATTATGAGATTTGATTATAAAACATGAAGGGATATATCAAGTGAATATAATGTTTATAAAATCTCTAGGGACTTTTCTAAAAAGATTAAAATAGTTACCATAGAACTTTTTAGTTTGAATTCATCCCATTTGTTGATTCTTGGTTTTAATTCCTGTGCTATAGGTGTCTTATTAAGGAATTTGGGCCTAGCCCCATATGATGGAGATTAGGGTCTACTTTTTTTTCTAGTAGATGCAGAGTCTCTGGTTTAATTCCTAGATCCTTGATCCATTTTGAGTTAACTTTTGTGCCTGGTGAGAGATAGGTATTCAATTTCATTTTGTTGTATATGGATTTCCAGTTTTCCCAGCACCATTTGTTGAAGATGCTATTCTTTCTCCAGTGCATGCTTTTAGCACCTTTGTCTAATAGCCACATCAATGTTTATAGCAGCACAATTCACAATAGCTAGACTGTGGAGCCAAACTAGATGCCCTTCAATGGATGAGTGGATAAAAAAAATATGGCATTTATACACAATGGAATATCACTCAGCAATAAAAAATAATAAGATCATGGCATTTGCAGGGAAATGGATGGCATTAGAGCAGATTATGCTAAGTGAAGTTAGCCAATCCCCCCAAAAAATCTTCTCTGATATAAGAGGAGTGACTCAAAATGGGGTAGGGAGGAAGAGCATGGAAATATTACGTCTAGAGAGGGAAGAGAGGTGGGAGGGAAAGGGAGGGGGAATGGGAATTTGCATGGATGGTGGAAGGAGTCCCTCATTGTTATACAAAATACATGTATGAAGATGTGAGGAAAAAAATAGCATTACCTTAGATTAGGTAGACAGAAGTGATGGGAGGGAAGGGGAGGGGAGGGGAGGGGAAGGGGGATAGGAAAGATAGTAGAATGAAACAGACATTATTATTACTGTGTGTATATATGAGACTACATGACCAATATGTTTCTGCAACTTTACACTCAGAAAAATGAGAAATTATATCCCATCTGATTCAAATGTATGATATATCAAAGTCAGACATCATATTAAATGTTCTTACCTAAAAAAGTAAAGACATACAGAAAACTTTAGGAAGTGATGGATGTAACTGAATTGTGTTGATGGTAAGTATATACATATGTCCAAACTCTCCAAAACTATTTGCATTAATTATATAAAATTTATATATGCCAATTATAACTCAATAAGGCTGGAAAAATATAAATAACACTTTTTTAAAGATAATCTAAAATTTTTATTTTAAATTGTTATAAATAATTTTTATCAAATAATTTAGAATCAGAAGAATTGATTTTTTTCTACCTTTAGTTATGATCTTTAAGCAAATATTAAGTGGCAGAAAAATAGAGAAATCTATTCTTAAGAGAAAATGGAGCCAATGAAATTTCTTTTTGGTATCAGTCACATAGTGGATCATCTCCTTTCCTTGGATATGTGACAAAGTCTCAGTTCTATACAGTGTTATATTCTGAGCTATATATATTCTTTGATGTGCAAATCGTTTTCATCACATAATCAAACTGACATCGGATCTGATTTCTAAAATGAATTAGTACATGGAGTCTAAGTATTCTGTAAGCTCCTTTTTTAGTCCTTGTGAACATCCCTGGATTTGGCAAAAAAATTCACTTGGCTCCAGCATCATAAAACAAACCACAATTTCAACAGAAGTAGCACTTTTGAGAATATGTGTGTGGTATTCTAAATGTTTTTGGAGCCTTGCTATGGTGTTTTCCCTGCTTTCTTTCACTTCTTTTCTTCTTCAAACCCCTTAAGTAAAAACCTCAGGCACTAGATACTGCAATAAACTGTTATGGATGTTATATTAGAAAAAAAAAGTGCTCCAAAGCACAGAACAGGGGCACACTGTCTGTTCTGTGAGGCCAAGAATATTCTCCCTGAGGAAGTTTTGAAGGAATCAAGTGAATACTAAATAAAAGGGGCAGGTTTTTATGATACAGTCAGTAACATTTTTAAAGAATAAAGGAGGAAGTAAAGAAAAAAGCAAAATAATTTATCTACCAGTCTATTATCTATCAATCAATTATCTATCTACCCATCATTTCTGTATTTCTTTGTGTACATGTATCTTTCTCACACTTAGCTGTCTCCAATAGCAGTTAAATCCACAGCTTAAAATCACAGATAATCTATTAAAAAATTTAAGGAAATGCCTTAAAACTAAATTTTTGACATTTAGCCCCATACTATTATAAAGAGTTTTGTTAAAAGAAGCTGAGAAATTTACTTACATGAAATTTTTGGAATATTCTCTTTTCAATTTGGAAACAAGTGATGTTACCTCCTCTTTGCCTCAAGTAAAATGAGATACATTTCAAAGGGACTTCTAGGAGCTCAAGGCATGCATCTCTGCAACTTAAAGGACAAGTTTCTGATATAAAGGGCAAAAGGTTTGGAGAATTATCTTGAAATGGCAGAGTAGTAAAGAAGCCCCATGATAGGACTAATTTAGTTATAGAAGAGAATTTCTTTCACTAAAACATCCATCAGATTTGATTAACAACAATTTTGAATCATTAATGATGAGGCTTCTCTGTAGAGGAAAGTGAATCCAACACAGTGATTACATTTTAAGATACCCAAGAGCTAAATAAGAAATTAAAAAGAACCAGTGCCCTAAGGAAATGCTTTTACATGTTCACAGATGGGTATTCTCTAAAATAGAGAAAGTTAACTAATACCAAAACAAAACAGATCTGTGTAAAATAGAGACCTAAATTAGAGATTCTAAATATGATTGTAATGGTGTCATCTTCTAAGCCATAGACCTTTATGATCTCTCCTTCTCCTCTGCACCAGTCATGAAGAGCAGAAACCATCACTAGCAAATGAGTAGAAAAGGAGACTAAATAAAGAGAACACAGGCACTAATTTACTAATTTGAAAACAAACTTTGAAACTGCTACTTTCACATTGAGAAAAAACAAAAAATAAATAAACTACAAGATGATGAAACTTCACAACAGCCTTAAAAATGGGATAAAAATATTATTTAGACAGATATCGAAGTTGAAGAAGCTGAATTATTGTTTTAAATCATAGAGATCCCAAGAAACATGCCAGTGTTCAGATATGGGTTTTTTCCCTCATTTTTTTTCTAACATTGAATTATATTTGTTGATTTTTCATATGATAAACTCATCCTCCATTTTTAGAGTATACTCCCTTTATGATAAAATATATTATATCTTAGTGTGGTTGGTTTTGATTGTCCTATATTTTATAGGGGGAAGTTATATCTATGCTCACAAGGGATTTTGATATTCAAGTTACTTTTTTGGAGATAGCTTTAGAACTTTTGAAATCAGGGTAATACAAGTGCCTTATATCCCACTTTAAACCCTACATTCTTTGATGAAAATATCTGTGTTGATTTGGCTTTACTTTTTCTTATTGTTTTCTCAAATTCAATAGTAAAACATTTAGGGTGTATAGTTTTATTTTTAATTGTTGATCTCATTTAAAAAGTTTATGTAAGGCTATTTAAATTTTCTATTCAACCTAAAGTGAGTTTGGGTGATCTGTGTCTTCCAAGGAATTTGTCTAATTTAACCAACTTGTTAAATATGTTCATATAAATTTGTTCAATGTAAATTTGGTATAAATTTATTCTGTTATCATTTTAGAACTTGAACAACCTGTTATCTTTTTATTTTTATTATTGATAATTTCTGTCTTTTGTCATTTTCCTTGGTTTTTCTGGCTGTTGGTTAATCAATTTTATTGATTATTACAAGGACTCAGCGTTGAATTTTATTTTTATTTTTCTGCATTTTTTTCTGTTTTCACTTTGTTTTTGAATTTACCTTTATATAATATTTGTTGACCTATCATCCCATTCATATTTATTTTTTTTCCTTAACTATTCAGTTTCTAGTTCTTTCAGTAACTACATACTCCAGAGATTGCTTCCATTCTATAATTTCCACTTGAATCTTGTCTTAAAATTATTGCTGGCTGTCTAGTAATATTTTTTCTTTGTATGGATTTTAATATCCTAAAAGTATGTTTTGTTATATTCAATGAAGTTAGTTATAATGTCACTTCTTTATAATATGCTTAGATATTCATTTAAAAATAAGGCATGAAAGAGAAACATTGTTAAACAACTTGAGAAAATAAATAGTTTGTGTCTCTGATTCAGATTATTCTTTATATATATACAATATTACTGGCAGACAATTCAGAAGTTCACAAAGAATACAGTAAATAAAGAAAGTTAGTCATGACACAGAGTTAAGTGCAAGTGGGACAGAGTGAAAGATGAACTTGGAGAGTAAATCATGTGCCACACTATGTCATACACGAGGAGGAGAAATAAATTAAATTGAAGATGAGGATCAATAGGAAAAAAAAACAGTGGAAACAAAGGCTGTGTTTTCTGAAAATATTAATAAAATTGATAAGCCCTCAGCTATGTCAAAAATAAAAGATGCAAATTATTAATATTACAAATAAAAAAGACCGACACTATAGGTCCTTTTTGACATCGAAAGAACAATAAAGGAACACTATGAAAATTTATATATAAGTTTCATAACCTAAATGAAATGGAGCACTTCTTTGAAATATAAAACCTGTGAAACACAGAGGAAAAATAAACCTACATTTATTAAATAAACTGCACTAATAATTATTAATTTTCTACAAAATAATACACAAGTCCCAGTTATGTTCCCTACTGAATTCTACCAAAAGCAGTAAATCATAACAATTTTCCAAAATCTCTTTCATTTAACTCACCCTAAAGGATAATTTTACCCTAATATCAAAAACTAAGCAAAAATATTGCAAAAAAAAAAAAAAAAAAACCCTGCAGGCCAATATCTCTCATGAATGTGGGTGCAAATATGCTCAACAAAATAATGAATCAAGTCTAACAATTTATAAAAAGAATTTTCTACCATGTGCAAATAGGATTTTCCTCCAAAGGATGCAAGTCTGGTTTAACATTTGAA
Organism: Marmota monax; assembly: GCF_021218885.2. Taxonomy (NCBI): domain Eukaryota; kingdom Metazoa; phylum Chordata; class Mammalia; order Rodentia; family Sciuridae; genus Marmota; species Marmota monax. Next base: position 7,209,980 of record NW_026692202.1, read on the forward strand.
AATCAATTAATGTAATCTATGGCCTCAACAGAAAAAAAGAAGAAAAATCATAAGGTCATATCAATAGATATACAAACAGCTTTTAACAAAATCCAATTCCCATATGTGGTAAAAACTCTTGGTAAACTGAAAATCAAAGGTGGCCTCCTCAACCTGTTAAACAATATTGATAAAATACTTGCAGTTTATATTTTTTTTCTATATATCATGAAAGACTTAAAGCTTTTCAACTAAATATCAGTAGCTAGACAAGAACATTCCCTCCTACTCTTGCTTTTCAGTATTTGGCTGGAAGCAATAGTGATTGCAATAAAATAAGAAAAAGGATTGGGCGGTGCATGTATTGGGAAAGAACATATAAAAGTGACTTTATTTGTAGATAACATTATTAGTTTATCTAGACATTTCAAAATAATCAGCCAAAGTTTCCTGAAGTTAACAAACACTTACCACTAAAAATGCAAGATACAGGGATACACACAAAAGTCATTAGTTTGCATATATTCCAGCAATGAACAAGTAGAATTCAAAATAATAAAGCACAACTACATTTTTATTACTGCCCCCAAAGTGAAATACTTAGGAAAAAATATTTTTTAAAATATAAGATTTTATGTACAAGATTTCAAAACATGTATAAGACTTCAAAACTCTGATAAAATTAATAAAAAGTGCCAAATAAATGGTATAATATTCCAGTTTCATTGAGAGGAAACTCATTATTGTCAATATATCAGTTTTTTCCAAATTGATCTACAGAATAAATGCAATCTCAATAAAAATCCAAGAAAGATACATATGTAAACCAACATATTCATTCTAAAGTTTATGTAGAAGAGCAAAATTTCCAAAATAGCCAACACAATGTTGCAGAACAAAGTCAGAGGACTAACACTACTGGACTTCAAGGCTTATTATGAAGTTACAATAGTTAAGATGGAAGATTAGTGAAAGAACATATTTTCGTTAATAGAACAATAGGGAGCTCAGAAATGGAACAAAATCAAGATCATTCACTGATCTTTGATACCACAGGGAAAATGTAGTCACTTCAATGAATCATGTTGGAACGATGGGATGTCCTAAGAAGATGTCCTTCAATAGGTAAATGAATAAAGAAACAGTGAGACATCCTGAAAACAAAATGTTTTTCAATGCTAAAAAACAAAACAACAACAACAACAACAACAATAAAAACTGGTGCTGTGGCGCATGCCTATAAACCCAGTAACTCCAGAACAAGAGGATTGCTAGTTCTAGGCCATCCCCAGAAACTGAAGCCCTAAGGAAATCAGTTAGATCCTTTCTCAAAAAAAAAAAAAAAAATCCTGAAGAACTGGGGATGTGGCTCAGGGATTAAGCACCCTTGGGTTCAATTCCCAGGAACAAACAAAGAAAAAAAAAACAAAAAAACTATTGATCTGTGAAAAGACAGAAAGAAAAAAAAAACTTGAAAGCCTAGCCAGACTACATATATATCCAGACTACATATATATAATTTAATCAATATATCAGATTGAAAAATATAAAACTCTGGAGAAAACAAAAAAAACATTTTTACATATATAAAAGCAAAACAGGATGAAAATGGAGAGTGTAGAGAAATTTTAGAGCGATGCAATTTTTCCATATGATAATATAATGATGAATCTTGTCCTTGTATAACTACCCTTACAATACATATCACCAAGAGTGACACTTGTTGACTATGGACTTTGGATGATAATAATGTGTCAACGAACATTCAATTGTTCTTAACAAATGTACCCACTGTATTGTGGACTATTGGTAATGGGGAAAGCAGTGCATTTGTGAGGGGGCATGGAGGTGATGGGGCATTTATGGGAACTTTCTGTACTTTCCACTGAATTCTGCCGTGAAACTAAAACTACTCTAAAAATTAAAATCTATTAAACCAAATGTATGTTAAATATAGATGGTCTTTAAATTCAACAATTTTAAAATGGGTAGAGTTAAGGGGGAGTTGTAAATAAATAAATGCTATAGATTTTAATGGTTAGGCAACCTTTACCAAGTTTCAAAATAAAATGTTACATGAGGCAAAGACTTTGATACCTTTAATAATTTTCATTTACTTTATCTAGTCTATGTTTTTATAAATTTTTACTCCCCAAAAGCTTACTTATTCATTCCCCCCATGAGCTTTCATCTTATTTGAACTACCAACTAGTTATTATCACTTTTATTCCATCATTAAATAAACATACATGAATCTATCCTGACCTATTCCATGAATTTTATGTTATTTTACAACTAAATAATTATACTGAATTATAAAGGGCAAACTTATTAACCAGGGTATTTATAGCTGCTTTTACAGAGCTTTTTCATCTAACCTGTTATCAATTGTTGGAATATATGAGGAGGATATTTGAACACGGTCCTGAATGGGTTTTATAATACCACATTTTCTGTCTATCCAATTACTTTCCAGGATCCAAATTTTATTGTCTTCTTAACTGCCAAATTCATTATCTTTCCATTCCTTCAAAAACAGTAAAGCACAGTTACCACTTGGGAGAGCTGAGGAAAAGATGAAGATCAGAAATTTCTAAACATTATCGATTTTCATTGTCATGTTATTCTTCAAATTAATTCAGCATCTTGAACATATCAGGTAAACTAATATGAGAAATCAATCAATCAATTATATAATCATACAATCAAAATATTTATTTTAGGGTATACACAAGGATTTTATATCAATTATGAACACAGGTTAAATGGAGAAATTTTCTAGTGTACACAGTTACTTCTGGGAGGGTGTTTTAGTCAGCTTTTTTTGTTGCTGTGAACAAAAGACCTGACAAGAACAATTTTAGAGGAGGAAAACTTCCTTGGGGCTCATGGTTGCAGAGATCTTAATTCACAGATGGCCAAATCTTTTGCTCTTTGTTCAAGGTGAGGCAGAACATCATGATTGAAGAGTGTGACAGAGGAAAACAGCTCAGGAAATGCCAATCAGGGAGTGGAGAGAGAATGTTTCACTTCCCAGGAACAAAATATATATCCTAAATGCGTGCCCTCAGAGATCCACCTCCTCCAGCCACAACCTACTTGCCTACAGTTACCACACAGTTACCCTATCAACAGATTAATTCACTGATAAAGTCAAGGCTCTCATAACCTGATCATTTCACCTCTAAACCTTCTTGCATTGTCTCACACATGAGCTTTTGGGAACATCTCATATCTAAACCATAACAGAGAGCTATGAAAATTAATGAGTTAACATTTAAAAATGATTGGGAATATTTTTGATGAGATATAACATTAAAATGTCTATAACTTCAAATTGTTAATTAAATTATGTAAGGAATATTAATTTATTACTATTAAATTCAAGTACAGAGTATCCCTTCAATGTGACCTACAGAATAAAATTAGAGCTTTTACCCCTGGAAACAGCAAAGACAGTAAAAATACATGTTTTTGCAAAGTTATGTATATGGAGTTAAGATAAAAACCAAAAATTTCTCTTTATTCAAAAGAAAAAGAATCCCCAAAAAAGTAACAATCATTTCAAAATACAATTAAAGAAATAATTTTAAGATATCAGCTAAACAGATGATTAATACAATACTCATTTGAAATACTTGATGTGCAAAATATTCAATTTGTCTAGTAAAGGGCTGGGGGAGAGGCCTAGGGAGGAGTAATTGAAACATTTTTTTTAAAAAATGTTTCCCTATTTAAAATACATATGATTGGCTTATGTCATTTAGTTTCTTCTTTACATGACTATAGTTGAATCCCTCATTAAAATATATCTTGACTTCTCTATTTTAAAAAAATCATCCAAGTCAACAATTGAACTTCTAGACTTCATGCTAAGTCTAGAAAACCTAAAAAATTCCATGATTTTTTTCCTTAAAAATAACACAACAAAGTTTTTCCATTACTAGCTATATTTGCATCAGAATGTCTTTTGCAACTTTTTCTTATTTTAGGAAGAGAAAAATAAAGATTATTTTAAAGTAATTTTCACCAGCCAGACTAGGATTGACTATAGTTACAGTTTCTGAGGTCAATTCTACATACTCTAAAAGGATTAGAAAACTACAGAATCCATCAGGGTGCCTGGGGCAAAATAAATCAAGAGTCACAAATATTCTTCTCAATTACAAATTTTCTTTCCTCTTATGAGGTAGTCAGAATTTCCTTCTGTACTTTCTGAAATTGTTGGATTGTGGCCTGAGCCTGGAGCAAAGGCACTAGAGAGAATTATTAAGGTAAATACTTTCTGGAAGACTCTGGATAAGTAAGCCTTAAGGTAATTTTCAGCTGTGATATATCCTTGTTATAATAGCTCACAGAAAATTATCTCTGCCTCTATGGGAAATTCCCAAAATCAATGAACTGTGAACTAAATCCCTGAAGGATTATATAATTCAATTAAGTGACAAAGGATGAAGAAGACTAATACACATGGGGAAATAGCATAATATTAAAATAATTACAAAGACAGTAGAATATAAAGCATAATGGAAATGGTGAACAAAGAATGTATGAAAAATAATAAAGTAAGATTAACAAGATACATTAATGTCTTTGTGATAAATATATGACATATTTTAATATATACCCCTAGATTATGGGGGGGGGAGGGGCATTCAGTTCTATGTGAGAATATGACAAGACCCTGTGGGTTAAAGGCACACACAGGGGACAGGCCCAAAATCACAACAAAAGGAAATGAAGTTACCACACTTTGTCTATAGAAATGTGGGATTTTTCATTGTTGAATGTGAATTGATAGTATAGGAATGTATAAAACACTTCATACCATTTACTGAATCAATACACAGAGCAGAATTCTAACGAATACCCATTTAGAAGTTATGGACAAAAAAAGAAAAACCTTTTAATTAAGATTAGATCCTGTGGTACAGCATAATCATGAAGACTTTCAACAAATAAATCCCTAGTTTCATGACTCAGTCAATATTATGTGGGGGATCATTATTTTTTTTTTCTTACACCAAAATTAGATGACTCTGCTGTGTCCAATTGATAAGCATGCCCTTGGGGATACAGGATTATCTAAAGACAGCTCATAAGTAGCCATTCTTAAAAAATAATCTGGACGAATTCAGGAAGCCAAGAGGAAATAATTCTTCAGGTAAGGAAGTAAGGTTACTACTGATAGTTAGTACAGACTTGAGCAATTTAAATTCTAATAAGAATAAGTCTGAACAGAAGGAGAATTTGAAGATATCAGAAAGAAAGACAATAACTGAGAGATTAAGACCCTAAAGATATAGAAAAGGGCAAAAGGCTGAGAGATGAGTCTTAAACAGGAGAATGGACAAATGACCTGGATAGAGACTTGTTATAATTTTGAGTATAGAAGATTTGAACTAATCAGTTTACAACATATGAAAAATAATTGCCTAAGAAAACAAAGTGGAACTTACAGAAAGCTTTGAAAATTATTTTCTTTTTGGGGGGTGGGTACCAGAAATTGAACCCAAGGCACTTAACAACTGATACAAATTCTCAGCCCTTTTTTTATTTTTTGAGACAGCATCTCACTAAGCTGCTCAGACAGAGTCTCACTAAGTTGCTAAAGTTGGACTTGGTCCAGAATAGCTAAAACAATTCTTAGCATTAAAAGTGAAGCATCTAGCAATTAAAGAAACGCAAATTAAAACTACATTGAGATTTCATCTCACTCAAGTCAGAATGGCAACAACCAAGTATACAAGGAACAATAAATGTTGGGAAGGATGTGAGGAAAAGGGTACACTCATGGTCGCAAGTTGGTGCAAACACTCCAGAAGCAGTATGATGATTCCTGAAAAAAAAACTTGGAATGGAATCATCATTTGACCTGGACATCCCATTCCTTGATATTTAGCCAAAGGACTGAAAATTAACATGCTACAGTGATACAGCCACATCAGTGTTTATGTCAACTCAACCCACAATAGCTAAGCTATGGAACCAACTTTGGTGCCTTTCAACAGATGAATGGATAAAGAAAATATAGTATATATACAAAATGGAATATTACTTAATCACAAAAAGAATGACTATAAATTTTGCTGGTAAATGGAGGTATCTGGAGACTATCATGCTAAGTGAAATAAGCCAATCCCACAAAAAAAAAAAAAATCAAAGGTTGAATGCTCTTTCTGATATGTGGATGCTAACGTATAACAAGGAGGAGGGTGATAGAAGTTCAGAGGATTAGACAAAGGGGAATGAAGAAATGGGAGGGGAAATAAGAATAGGAGAGACAATGGAATAAGTCAGATATAACTTCTCTGTGTACATATATGAATAACCACAGTGAAAACTCTACATCATGTACAAGCACAAGAATGGGATCCTACTTAGAATAAATTATATTCCATGTATATATAAAAATGTCAAAATATACTCTACTGTCATGTATATCTAAAAAGAACAAATTAAAAGATTTGAAATTAGAAATAAATTATATATATATATATTTGGCCTTAAACTGTTATACTCCTTCCTTATCCTGAGTCACTTGGATTACAAGTATCTACCACCATTTTCTATTGAAATATGAATTTAACTTGGAGAGAAATATACATTATCTCTACTTATCTGAAAATATGTGATATTTTCATCATTCATCAACCAGTATAGGACAAGTGACTCAATCTAGTTTCAATGTTTTGCTTTATATTTATTCTGAAAAGGCAGTGGAACATTGTTGAGAAAATCAAGTCTGGACTGTATAAGGAAGGGAGTTGTCAGTGCACAACTGAATATATAAAAATTAGGTGGTGCACAAATTTCGTGGTAATATAGAAGAAAATATTTCAAGATTGAAGGGATTCAGATCTAAAGATGACTCATACATTCATACAGCTAAGTGAATATATAGCATTATCAAGTGGGTGAAAGTATAGAGGGGTCCACCTTGTAAATGATTTCAAAATAGAGTTATACACGCTACCCTTTTCTCATCATTCCTTCTCAGGAACAGGTACAAATCCTGGTTACCAAAGAAAGGGGAAATGTAGGGATTTTATTTGCACTAATAGGATAAATTTCACCCTGCCCGGAGTTTATAATTTCATTATCATTGTCATTTCTCTGAGACCAAAATTTGCTCCTCAGTCCCTTTAAAATATAGATTCAGTTAATGAACACATTATGTCAGTTCTTAACCAACCAAAGCATCATCCTCTACATATTTTCACTTCTATCACCTGACAATATAACAATCTGCCACAATCTCTAACAGTATGTTCACCAAATTTATTGATATAGTTTTCCTTTTTCTCTCTTCTAATATCTAAACACCTGCATGCAAGATATTGACAGAGTATGTGTGAGATCTTAACAGGTCTCAGTGTAAGTTGAACACATAGGATTACTCTCTCTCTCTCTGTCTCTCTCAACCTTTCAAATTTTAATGACTGATAATGTCACAATGCACAACTGTGTTCCTGTACACTGTATGTGCCTACCAATGTACCAAGTAGCTGGAGTTTATGTGATAAGGGCAAATAAAGTCCCTATGTCTCCACCTTCTTTTTCTGGAAAACAGAATTTGTAACCGTTCTAGGCATGGAGTGGTGAGCAGAGGGTAGAGATTATAACTCTATTTAGAAATTCTCTGTAAGATGGAGCCCTATTAAGCATAGCAGATTTCATTATTCTGCATTTTGCTCATATATTTATGATTTGAGTAAAGAAGAAATATTCCCTTGGGAAAAAAAGAGATAATTTTCAGTCTCAAGTTATTGTGATAAGTAAATCTTGTAACATTTCAAACCTTATCCTGTGACACTAGTGACCTTACTGTTGAGGCTTAAAGCCTTTAGCAGAGTTCATTTACATAGAATGTTGGTTATTAATAGCACATTCTTATGAAGTTAGATTAAATTATTATTATTTTTAACCAGAACATAAGTGGAAATGATGACCTTAAATTTTGAACATGAAGATGGTTTCTACAGTTAGTTATAGTAGGGGAATGTAAGAGACAAAGACAAGACTAAAAATAATTGAATGGGTAATGATCCATATTTGAAAGAGCAAGAGACTCTTCATGATGTACTAACACTTTTTCAAATTCTCAGTGCCTTAACCCCTGCTGCATAAATTGAAATACCCACACTGCTTATGTTTCTTGATAAAATAAATAGCTCACAGGAGATTTTATGATTTTTTTTTGAAGTTGACAACCAATGGGGAAATCACCTAACTCTAAAAATTTAAAACAATCATAAAATGTGAAATCTTTGCTCTTTGTTAGACTTATATTAATTTTTGTCATCTAGTAATACTGTAACGCAGTGAACAAATTAATTTGAAAATGAGAAAGTAGTCGAAGATTTGAGGATTTCTCTCCATTACTGGTAGAGAAAGGATATTTGGTCAGTCATCTATACAATTCTGAGCAGGCTACTTCATGGTGAATGATTAAATGGAAGGGGAGATAATAAGTTGTTCCTACATCAGGACATGGGCAAGCAGCCCAATGCTCCAAGATTACTTCGTTTAGATATGGAATCATCCTAGTAAGAATGAAATCACTACTACATGCATGTAATGTAAATGAGAATTTTTAAACTAATTTCCAAACTAAAAAGATATAGAAAGTCAAAATATCCACTTACTGTTTATTTTGTCTCCTATGGCATTACTTTATAAAGTTCTCCTGGCGTAGTTATAAAAGAAAATAGGCTATTTAATTACTATGCACTACCCCTGTCAGTCAGTACAAATTCATCCTGAGGAAGCAGTGAAGACAAGTAGAAGTTTCTTAACATGCAACTATATTGGACACAAGAGTGAATAAACTATTAAAGTATTGAATATATAAAATAACTTGCACATTCAAAAGTCATTTCTGAATATATTGTTATTAAATGTGTTGTAATGTGTTTCTTTCAAATGAGTTTGGCAACTGCAAGAGAGCTTTCATTTATTTATGCTACCAACTCATGTTGCTTTCTTTCTACCAAAGCACAAGAAGACTAAATTCTTTGACAATGACAAATTTTGCCATAGCTCCAGATCATGTTTGAAAACAGTCATTTTGATTATATATATATATATATATATATATATATATATATATATATATATATATATATATATAAAATCAAAAAAAATATATATATATATATAAAATGTGTCTACTCATGGTGGTATGTGTCTACTCATTTATATATATATAAAATGTGTCTACTCATGGTGGTATGAGACAAAGTAAGAAGCAATGTGGACATGCTGTCACAAGATCTGGTGATTTGAATGCCTGTCAGTAAACCCACTCTACTGTTCTTTTGCTTTATCCTTTCTTTCAGAGGGAGGCCATATTAAAAAGTTTTAGGATTAAGCAAACTTTTCCACACTGTGCTGTCAAAGCTCACGAATAACAACTAAAGAGCAAGAAGCCTATATGCCAATGGTATATTAAATTTATGTGTTCTTAAATAATATCTAATATATTCCATTATTGGCATATTTTGTTTTATCCCAATTAATCACAATCAGATAGATTTACATCAACTGACAAATTAAATCATATTAGAAATGAGAAGGAGTCAAAATGAGGTAAGGCCAAAAGGGAGAGGGGTTAATCAGTGTTAAATATGCCCATACTGTAAAATTGTAGTAATTTTTTATTATTTTATTAGTAGTTTTCTATTTGAAAACCTAAATAAATCAAATACTATGCTAAATACTTGCATTATCATTAACTCTCAATCTCAGTTTCTATCTAGCTATTACTTAGAATATCACATTAAATGTATATATATATATATGTATATATATATATATATATATATATATATATATACATACATACATATGGCAATGAATCACAAACATCTTTTCTCTTTTATCATTTATTTAATATCTAAAACTTTGTTAGTTAAAATTTCTTAGATTTAATGTTTATTTTCTCAATACATTTTTTTCAATAAATGGTTTCTCTAAATTTCTGAGGCACATTGAGTTCAGAGGCTTATACCTATAACCCCAGTAACTTGGAGGCTTAGACAGAAGGTGCATAAATTTGAAGCCAGCCTCAGTGAGGCCTGAAGCAACTTAGTGAGATTCTATCTTAAAACAAAAAAGCTGGATATGTAGCTCAGTGGTTTAATACTAGTATCAAAAAACAAACAAACAAATAAATAAATAAATAGATTTCTGAGGCTGGCCTAAAACTTTTCTTTCTTTCTTTCTTTTTCTTTTTTTTTTTTTTGTACTCTGAATTGAATCCAGGAACTCTAAACCACTGAGCCACATCACCAGCCCTTTTTATATTTTATTTAGAGACAAGATCTCACTGAGTTGCTTAGAACCTTGCTAAGTTTCAGAGGCTGGCTTTGAACTCATGATCCTGCTGCCTTAGCCTCCCCAGTTGTTGAGATCATGTCCTCAAATTTTAATTTCCCTCTGTCAGCCTCCAGAGTCTCTGGGATTACATCATGCCTGGAAACTCATGCATGTGGGTGTGTCTGTGTGTGTATGTGTGTGTGTTTATAGGTATATGTCTTATTAATGATAGAGTACATGTATTATATATTACATAATTTGTAATTCATGCTTCACTAATAGCATGATACATTTTGGGCCCCCAAGCTATTTTTTTTCTCCAGATTCTCTTCCAATTGCATATAGAAAAATATATAGCTCTATATGTAGAATAATTGCATGAAGTAAGGAATCCAGTTTCATTTTTTAAATGACTGTTTGGTGGAAAATCTTTAAATGATATCAGACTGAGAGTCAAGTAAGAAAATTTTATTTTGTTAAACTACAGAAATTTAGGAGTTGATTTTATAACAGTTAGAATTTTTAGACTAATATAAGAGCTAACTTCTGGTTTCATTCTCCATCCTCAGTGCTTCAAATACTTTAGTGAATGTCATAGTTAAATGGATAAAGTGTTGATGGCAGTGATCATCTGAATACACTGATATGATGCATGCTACTCAAGGTTTCAGAGGGATGAGAGATGATGTCTTTTCCAGCCACTCTGAACCTCTTCAGACATGATTCTTTTATTGGCTCTACTTGGCCAAACCTTGTACTAGTTATTGAAAAAAAGGACTTAGAGTATTTTGATTGGTCAATTTGATTCAGACTCCCCTCCCTGGATTGAGATCAGAGTGGATCTGTTTGGGAGATGGTCAACATTTCAAGTAGATGAGAGCTTTGGGTCTCAGAAAAAGAAGAAAGGAATGGCAGACAAAAAACCCAGATATCTATTAAAAATGATGGTATCCGTGTTTCTTTTGTTGTCTGTCAGGAAAAATCTAAGAACAAAAATGAAATGAGCATTTTAAACAATTTTATATCTATTGAATCTAAAAAGGTTGCAGCATTTTATTTTTTTACTAATTTTTTGAATTTCATTTCACAAAGTAAAGGATTTCAATTAACAACAATTCTTCTGCAAAAGATAGCTTGCCAATAACTATACTATCACTTCCAAACTTTTTTTCCACCTGCAAAGAAAAGTTCTATTTGAACTCATCAAAATGCTTCTTATGTTTAAAATAAATTGTAGTATACACTAACTTCCTCTGTGTTGATAAACATTATCACTTTGCTTTCATTCTTATCTGATACTTCGATGATTTCTATCTCTAATTAGATTAAAAATATAGATATTATTCACTTCTCTCAAAAGTGTCAAGCATATTTCATATGAATGAAGCACATTTACTGCAGTAATGAAAGAATAATATATATCTGCCGTGTATATTACACATGGCAGATATATATTAGCATCTACTCTTACACAGATATTAGCCACCCTAGAATTTTTTTCCAATATTAGTATAAAATAATAAATGATCACCCATCTATTCTTCAAATATGTAATATGTACTTTCAGAACTACATTGACTGTTGATATGTAGCCTGTGGAAACATTTTATTTCAAAGAAATACCTGAAAAAATTATTTATTTGGATATGTATTCTTATTCTCTTTTTATTTCCAGACATTAAATTTCCACACATTAAATTACACCATCTTCAAATCCTAGATTTGTATTTCAGTGGTTCCATGAAGCTTAAATATTTAAGCAGCTTAAATCTTGTCCTTGTTCCAAGTATTAAGTAACACTCAGTAAGTTGGTGAGTCATATGGCAAGTGCTGAATGAGAAAAAGTCATCCAAGGTAACCAGCATACTTTTTGGACTTAGAACAGTACTTGGACATATTTTAGTACTCCACTAATATGAAAAAAAAAAAAGAAGCCAAGCAGGAAAGGAGAGAAGAAGGGAAGGAAAGAAAGAGAGAAAAATGGTAGAAAGAAAGGAGAGAAATCATTCATACTATTATTTGATAGAAGGAATTAAGCATCTTCTCCTTTGATAAAAACATCATGAGAATGGGAATAATCATGATTTACTCAGTTCATAAACATGCAACTTCTTAAAAAAACATGCAAAAGATCTTCTCTATGTACCAATTTTTTGGGAAGTATATCTACATAATTCACTTAAAAATTTTTAATGGATTAGCTTAATATACCATACATATTTTATGTTCCTATTTTGTTGTATTAATGGAAACATGCATATTTACATAATTTGTAGAATGTCAATATCTACATTCAATAATACTTAAGACATATTATATTTATTATCATTGTTCTTGAACAAGTTCAGAAAAAATCTGTAATGATACAAAATAAATTCCTTCACTTATGTTAGTCATCTGTTCTCAAATATTTTAAATAAATAACTGTCATACATTTGAATGAAGTTTAGTGTGTTAATGACATATTACCTAAACTTTGCCATCAACTACAATAAAGATAATTCATAAATAGTGAAATGTTGCTAAATCATGAAAACATTATTTGCAAAATGAACAATGGTTCTTCATTGAGACATTTAACTTTTCTTAAAGTAAACAGAAAACTAGAAAAAAAAATCTTTAAATAAAATCAATACATTTAAAAATATCCTTCATGAGTATAACATTGAATTTGTACATCATTTTGGGTAGTATAAACATTTGAACAAAACTAACTCTTCTAGCATATCAAGTTAGTGATGGCCTATAATCCCAGACACTCAGCAGAGAAAAGCAGGAGAGTTGCAACTTTAAGGCTAGCTGGACAACTTAGAAAGACCCTGTCTCAAAATAAAAAAAAAATATATCTAAATAAATGAAAAGAGCTGGGATGTAACTCAACAGCAAAGCACCCTGGTTTCAACCCTAAAAACTAAAATAATAATAATAATAATAATAATAATAATAATAATAATAATAATAATAATAATAATAATTCTAATCTAAAACATTGGTTATTTTTTTTATTTTTATCTTCTCTAATTATTTTATTATATTATAGCTCTCGATACATAATCCTTTCACCTCCTTGGTTAAGTTTATTTCTAAGTATCTTATTATTTTGACAATTTTGTAAATGTGTATTCTTTCAAATTACTTTTCAGATAGCTCATTGTTATTGTATAGAAATGCAACTGATTTTTGAATATTGATTTTGTATGCAGTAAATCTACTGAATTCACTTATGAGATCTAATGGTTTTATTTATTTCTTTCTTTATTTATTTACTGTAGGCTTTAGGTCTTTCTACTTATGATATTATGTTATCTGTAAAAGGATAATTTTACTTCTTTTTTCATTAGAATGAATTTTATTTATTTCAACTTTTATTTTATTTACCTTTTTTTTTTCTTTGCTTAACTTCTCATTTAGGATTTCCAGAACAAGGTTGAGTACAATTGGTGAGAATGAGAATCAGCAATTAGAATATTATGCTATTGGCATAAAGACAGATATACATACCAGTGGAATGACAGAAAGGCTACAATTAAACACACCTATGTAGTCCACTGGGCTTCAGTGAGGCTACCAAATACTCAAAGGGAAAAGATAGCTTTTCAACAAAAGATGTTGGGAAAACTATATTCATATGTAAAAAAATATCATTGTATATCCATATTTCTTGATATGCAAAAACAAAAAAAAATGAATTAAAGCCTTCAAGGTAAGATCTGAAATTCCAAAACTCACACAGGAAAACATGGGTAATGAAATTCCTAACATTGGTCTTAGAAATTATTTATGGATATGATATCAGAAGCAGAGGCAACAAAAGTAAGATTAGACAACTCAGAGTATATTAAACTAAAATGCTCTCAACAGTAAAGGAAATAATCAACAAAATTTAAAGAAAACCTGTGGAATGGCAGAAACATATAGTATATGTGTCACATTAGGGAATAATAGTAGTCTAAATAGAGAAGCTCCTACAAATGATTAAAAAAATGGATGAATGTCTTGAGTAGACATTTCTTCAAAGATATGTAATTACCAATATATACATAAAAATCTACTCAATTAGATGTGAAATACAGATTTAGAGAGTTTTAGTAGAGAATGAACCTTCTGAAACTTAATTGGACAGAACTCATTACTTGCATTGATTTTTCTGGTAGAAGAAAAGGTAAATGAAAAATCAAACCAACAGTGAGATATGAAGTCACACCTGTTAGAAAGTCTATTGTTTTTAAAAAATGATAACAAGTTTGGCAATGATAGGGGAAATTCAAAACCCTTTATATTATTGGTGGGAATGTAAAATTGTAACATGGTGATGCTTCTACAGAAAATAATATGGAGGTCTCTCAATTAAATTAAAACTGGTTGCCTGGATTGGTGGTGCACACGTGTAACTCCAGTGGCTTGGGAGACTGAGGCAGGAGGATTGAGATTTCAAAACCAGCCTTACTAACAGGGAGGTGCTAAGCAACTTAGTGAGACCCTGGTTCTAAATAAAATACAAAGTAGGACTAAGGATGGGCTCTGTGGTTGAGTGTCCCTGAGTTCAATCACAGGTACTCCCAACCCCCATAAAAGTCAAAATGGAACTATAATATTATACAACAGTTTCACTTCTAGCAATTTGTATGTCCATCGTATCTCAGTAAATAATTAAAAGTTTTAAAAAAAGAATGTACTCAAATAATCTGTATAGCAATCAAATATCCAAAATATTTTGGATAAATGGAGTATGTTATTTTAAGTACATCCACAATTGTTTAAAATGTCATAATTTAAAATAATTAATTAACTCATTACTTGAATTGATTTTTCTGGTAGAAGAATTAAAAAGAAAATACAAATAATGTGTATTAGAAAGAATAAATATAAGTCAGTGAGGATATTTTGCCTAAACACAAATAAGCATGCACAAACACACACATGCAGGTACAAGCAAAAAAAGTTATATCTAACAAGTTGAAAGTATTATTTTAGCAGAAATAATTCAGTGAAGATAGTAACAAAATCCCTTAAAAGGATTTAAATAAACTAAGACAGAGGAGCACAACTCAGCACTCTATAAATTTGCATCAAATTGTGTCAGGAGGCAATATGCAGAGAATTGATAAGCAAATGAATAAAAATATTTAAAAAGTGAGAATACATTGTATTTTTGAAATAAATATTCTGATAAAGTTAACCAAATATACCCCCTCTGTGAAATTTATCAAATGCATTTGTACAGGTATCCAGATAAATATGGAAGTAAGCAGTTCTGATTGACTTGATAACCTGATATGCAGAAGGCTGTGTTAACCATCAGTACTACACTTGATTTAGATTTTAATCACAGTGAAATTTCCTCCAACAAGATAAGCATGTGACATTTTTAAAAGTAACATAAGTTAATATTCTTATTAATCCAAATGGAGAAAGTCTTGATCCTAAATCTCATTAAGAGCAAAATATGACATCATAGAATATAATATCAAGTACAGGAGCTTATTTGTTTCATAGGTCTAATGATCTATCACTTTCAGAACTCCTTCTATATTATGATTCTTTTAAAACAATTTGCAAAAATTAGCTCTATTTAATAAGTGTTGATTTGGGGTGTCATTAAAAGTAAGATGTCAGATGGAATATAACTTGTCATTAAAGTATCATATTTACAGTTGAGAATATTTGTAATATGTGCTATATTCAGAAAATAGACTATTTTCCTTCAATGAAAAGACACCAACTTACTATATTCTACAATGGGGATAAATATTAAAAATTCAGGCTGAGTTAAGAAAGCTAAAACTAAAAGATTCCATACTGCATGCTGCTGAGGAGTAGAAGGCTTGGCTTGACAGGCAAAGCATGAGAATGTGCTGGTATGATTGCTCTGAATGTTTCAAAGAGGTGCACATTGGAGAAAGACTATTCCAAACTTCACCCAGCAGCACACTTAATAT
Source organism: Marmota monax (assembly GCF_021218885.2). Lineage (NCBI taxonomy): Eukaryota > Metazoa > Chordata > Mammalia > Rodentia > Sciuridae > Marmota > Marmota monax. Next base: position 7,226,218 of record NW_026692202.1, read on the forward strand.
GTGTGCAGTACCCTTAATGGGAAGTGGATAATAATAAAGAAAGTATATTATATAAGTAAGTACCCAGTGATAAATAATACTTAGGTATAAAATTGCTACAAGCAAGTATTGTTTTCTAATTATTTTCCTGCAAATTTATTTAGCAGACTCAAAACTACTCTGTACTGTGAATTTGAGAAAATGAATAATTATTTTGAAGACAATGGCATTCTCTGTTTCTCATTTTTAGAAAAATAATTTACAAAGTTTCTTTAAAAAGGAGTAAGATTTGAATGATCTATGGGATGTTGGTTTAGAACTTATAGAAATTCAAATATTAAATAGAATTAAAAACAAACTATTAGTAAATATATATGTACATGTGTACAATGTTTTATAGTTATAAAATATAAAAATAAAGAAATTAGATGGTTGATAGATGATGTACATATATCCCACCAGTACTTTTGTCTTTTGAGAAGTTTTAGAAGCAGCAGAAAGTAGAAATTTGTGCACTAGTGTCAAGATCTGGGTTTATATATATCATTTTCAAGTATAAAGTATCTGGGCTTTTTAAAGGTTTGAATGATCCCTGAGACTTTCAGAACTAGATTGTAGAAAAAAATATCATAAGTTACCAGCATCTTGCAAGTGATGAAATTAAGTAGGCATCAAATAAGGGTACATCAAAAAGGTCAGGGAATCAGCTTATAGGGGCTTCCACTGGCCATATATGGAGCAAGTGAAGCATTAAAATATTATTGGTTTATACTTTCTCATATCTAATTTTCTGGTCAAGAGATAGGCTGAATTTCTGGCAATAACTTCTAATGGTGCCAAAAATCAATATAACTGAACTATCAGCTCCTAAGTGTAGGTACATCACTTTCTGATTGATTGATTGATTGACTGATTTTTGAGATTAACATGGGACAGCCCTAGCTCTCAACATTCATTAATATATGTACCTAGTTGCATATTCTTCTACTTTTTTTTCAATCAATTAATACACATGTTCAAACTTCAAACCAACACTTGGTTTTCATTATATTATACAATTGTCTTATGACTTTTCAAAAAAGGTCTGGAAATTCATATCTGAAGACACATTTCTTAATGGCAGTCTCACTAAAATGTCAGGGAATATAGAGTAAGGAGGTCTAGACTTGAATTTTTGTTCTAATACTTTAAAGAGCCCTATGACATTAGAAAAAAATTACTTAACCTTTCACATTTATAATAGCTAAAATTGTGGGCAAGAGAATAGCAATCACATCTACTATCAATTTCTCACAGTTTGTGAGAAGGTTGTTGGAGATTTCTTCATAACCATGTGAATTAATTTAATTTCAGCTCTCCTTTAAGGCCCTGATAAAACTTCTGTCATTAATGAAGCTTCAATGTTTCAAGTATTTTTGTCTATTTATATATTTTTATGGAATACCAATGAGAAAGAAAAAAATATCTCTAAACATTTCTAAGAACGTTTTATATAATTGACCCAAATTTTGATTAATATTCAACTTCAGGTAATGAATTCTACTTTTCTGCCTCAGAGGAATATGACTATAGTTCACAATAAACTGTTATATATTTTATCAATAACTAGAAAGAGAATCCTGAAGGCACTAATCAGAAAATAATGGTAAATAAATGGAAATGATAATTATCCATATCAGATTTGATCAGTGCTCATTGTATATATGTACTGAAATATCACCATGTTATCTCATAAATATATGAATTATTTGAAATTATTATGAGTTATTATGTATTCACAAAAACAAAAAATAATTGAGATAGAAATGTCAACTACATTAATTGTATACTGCATACATGTATCAAATTTTACACTAAAACCCATGAATTTATATAATTAAAATAATAACAAAAAGAGAATAGCAAAACGAATCAAGTAAAAATGCTTTCAATTCATTTACTAGTTCTAGAAGTTTTTTGGTAGAAACATTTGGGTCCATTAGGTATAGGATCATGTCAGTCACAAATAGTGCTAATTTCAGTTCTTATTTTCCTATTTTTATGCCTTTAATTTATATCCTCTGTCTTTTTGCTCTGGCCAGTGTTTCAAGAACTATGTTGAATAGGAGTGGTGAGAGAGGGCAACCCTGTCTTGTTCCATATTTTAAAGGGAATGCCTTCAATAGCAGCACAATTCACAATAGCTAGACTGTGGAACCAATCCAGATGCCCTTCAACAGATGAATGCTTAAAAAAAAATTGGCATTTATACACAATGGAATATTACTCAGCACTAAAAAATAACAAAATCATGGCATTTGCAGGGAAATGGATGGCACTAGAGCAGATTATGCTAATCGAAGTTAACCAATCCCTAAAAACACAAATGCCGAATGTCTTCTCTGATATAAAGGAGGTGACTCAAAACAGAGTACGAAGGAAGAGCATGAGAAGAAGATTACCATGAAACAAGGAAAAGAGGTTGAAGGGTAAGGGAGGGAGAAGGGGAATTGCATGGAAGACGGAAGGAGACCCTCATGGGTTCACAAAATACATATACGATGGTGTGAGGGGGAAGGGAAGAAAAAAAGAGAGAGAGGAAGAGAGATAAGTGTCACAGTAGAATGGGTAGAGAATAGTGATGGGAGGGTAGGGGGGTAGGGAGGGCAGCAGAATACAACTGACACTAGGATTGCTGTATGTATACACATGGATGTATAACCAATGTGATCCTGCAATTTGTACACGTGGAAAAATGAGAATTCATACCCTATTTGAATCAAATGTATGATAGGTCAAGATCATTGTATTGTCTTGAGCAACTAATAAAAAAATCAATTTCCCAATTAAAAAAATGCTTTGAAAAGTCAACAAGTATTTATTGAGCATCCTCAATGTTCAATATTCTCTTTTTTCCCTCTCGTTATCTAATCTCTCTCTTTTTCATTTGTTCTTTTTGGATATACATGACAGTCAAGTGTATTTTGACATACTATACAAATATGGAGTATAACTTACCCTAGTTAGCATCCCATTCTTGGGGTTGTACATGAAGGGAGTTTCACTGGTTGTGTATTCATATATGAACATGAAAAAGTTATTTCTGATTAATTCTACTGTGATTCATTCTACTGTCTTTCCTATTCCCATTCCTACCTCCAATCTCTTCATTGCCTTTTGTCTAATGTAAAGAAATGTTCAAGATTCTATGCAACATACTAAGAGGGGTTCAGACAATATTTATAGGTAGAAGAATGAATTTCTGTTAACATTTACATAAATAAAATAACTGAAATTTTTTTTGAAAGAATACAAGATAGTCATTTTAGATTTCATTATAAAGATATATATATATAAACTTAAGCATGCATTTCACTGATAATTCATATCAAATACCCAAATAAAATATGGTTTGATTCATGCACTTGTCAATGAAATGTTACATTGTGTTTTGTCATAATGTCCGTTCAAAAAGATTTTGTAAATCAGTTTTCATACTGAAATGTAATTGTAATATCCTATGGTATTATTCCAGAATATTCAAAGTGAATTCTAGTTTTTTTTTTGTCTTTAAGATAATATAAATAAATGCAAATATAATGCCATGTTCTATAACCACATGTTAACAATGAATTCAAACATTATTATAGCTGGAAGAATGTCATAGCCTCAAACTAAAATTTAAGTTTGAATTATCTTAATTATTTACAAACCTGTATTGTGGATATATTTCAAACTGTACAAATGTGTTTTTATTTAGAATTGCAAATACTGTGTACTTGAAAACATATTTCAGTTTATTTTTTTCTCTTAGTATAAATTTTAAAGACAGAAATTTTAAAAAATAGGAAAATTATTTCAAATTGCTTTATTCATTCTATAGTGGACATACTACAGATCTCAAAAATCTTATTCATAAAAGGAGAGTAACTAAGAACAGAGTAGGGACGAAGAGCAGGAGAAGAAGATTAACATTAAACAGGGATGAGAGGTGGGAGGGAAAGGGAGAGAGAAGGGAAAGTGCATGGAAATGGAAGGAGACCCTCAGGGTTATACAAAATTACATACAAGAGGAAGTGAGGGGAAAGGGAAAAATAATACAAGGGGGAGAAATGAATGACAGTAGAGGGGGTAGAGAGAGAAGAGGGGAGGGGGGGAGGGGGGATAGTAGAGGATAGGAAAGGCAGCAGAATACAGCAGACACTAGTATGGCAACATGTAAATCAATGGATGTGTAACTGATGTGATTCTGCAATCTGTATACGGGGTAAATATGGGAGTTCATAACCCACTTGAATCAAAGTGTGAAATATGATATATCAAGAACTATGTAATGTTTTGAACCAACAATAAAAATTAAAAAAAAAATAAATAAATCCAAAAAGTCTTAAAAATTGAAAGATTTATTTTAAAAGTTTTCAGTAAAACTTAAATAGGGGTAATATGTAACCCTTTCTGATCTAGGCTATATGCAATCTTTTAAAAATCTCAGCTAGTTTGAATATTAATTATTTTGTTCCAAAATATTAAAGAATTAGTTGAATGAGTACTACTCCCTGGATGCATTACATAATCTATACTTTACTGCTTTTATTACAACTAGGAAATATTGTGAATTCTGCTGAGTGTGGTGGTACATACTTGTAATCCCAGTGGCTCCAGGGGCTGAGGCAGGAGGATTGCCAGTTCAAAGCCAGCCTCAGCAACAGCAAGGCATCAAACAACTCTAATAGAGACAGGTTCTCTAAATAAAATACAAAAAAGGGCTGAGGACATGGGTCAGTTGTTGATTGTCCCTGAGTTCAATCCTTATATTAAAAAAAAAAAAAGAAAGAAAGAATGAAAAGAAATACTATGAATTCTAACAAACATCATGCCCTGATATTTTAAGATAAGGGACTCTGGATCTATGTAATCCATTGCTTTCAGTTCATAATAATATTGCTCTACAAGTCTTGCAAACAAGAAACAATTTAGCTAGATGTGATATACCCATGAACTTCAGAACATTTCAAAATGTTGTCTGAATCGGTGCCCTAAATCAGGGAACCAATTTTAAGTTGTAGTTTCTGACAATTCCATCATTTTGCTATCTCTTGTTATTATTCCATTATTTTACTTTGTTTTAAAGTTATCTCCTTTTGTGCCTCATAAGTTCATTTTGGTTTAGACATTGTTTACATTCTAAATGTTACTGGAAGACTAGAATTATATTAGGTATCTCTTGAGAGGTTCCTGTTTGCATGCAGAAAACTTCAAATGGAGATAAGAATCAGATTCACACTTTGTCATAAGGTTTTTAAAGGATCCCAGCTTAAATTATGAACAGGCTTTCTAGGACTGCACCTAATATTAAAAGACCCTGAACTCCAATTTTTATTCCCTAGTAGTGAAAGGCAGTTAAGCATGTGATCTGCCTTCTTCACTATTTCACTGGTAATTGAAAAAACATTTTTTAAGGAAAAAAATGACCTGCACACAGTAGCCAAGCTAAACTCTTTAATTTGCTATTTTCTTTTAGCTCTTAGCTCTACAATTCTTCACTATCTTCTGGGTATCTACATATTTTAAGCATTTTTAAAGAAAACCCATGTTTTATATTTGTCTTTAAGAGGAGGATTGTAGCATTACCTAGTCTTCAGTTTGTAGAATTGGAAACTTATATATTATTGACTTTATATGACATATTTATATACTTTTGATTTTATATAAGAGTAAGTGCAAACTGCTACAAAAAGGCATCCAGTTTACCAGTTGTTTAATAATAACTTCATTTTTTTCTTTTAAAATAATAAACCACAAAACTTTGTTATAAAAACATAAACATAATCTTGGAAGCAAATGTCTATTTTTGTATATGTTGTCCTTCAACTCCATTTCAGTGCCCTTGATATCATTTTCCTAAGCAATAAGTTCCAAGAGAGAAGTAGTATAATTTTAGATTTTCAATTACTTTTAGAAAACAAACCATCTCTAAAAGAAACTGAAAACCTAGGAAGTACAAAAGGAGAAAAGTGTAAAACACAGGTTAAACAGTTAAGATTTACCTATGCATATATTGTTGGAGTGTTAGATGAATAAATATAGGAAGATGTAGCTAGCTTTTTAGATACATTTAGAAATGTATCTGTTTATAACCATATAAACATGTATGGTTCTATATATGTTTAGTAGAATTATATACAGTATTCTATAAGTTGCGTCTCTTTTCAGATGTAATATTATCATCCTTTGAAAATGTTAGTGTCTCTCTCTTTGACATTACTATCATCTCTTTCATCTCTGTATTTGCAGTCTACATTTTATTGGAAAAATAGATAAAAGGGTATGTACTCATTTAATTTTTTGATACATTTTATTGATCCAAGGGAGGGGAATGTTTGATGCTCCATGTTTCAAGGGTTATACTGTGTTAGATAGCAAACTCTTCTCAACCATATTAGTAAGAACAAAGAACTGTTCTATTCAATAGATTGATGACTTTGAGAAATGTTATTATGGAACAACCATTTGCACTCTCATGAGGTGCACTCAGTAGCAACAGCTACTGTGCCCCTTTAAAGGACATCTTGATGAACATGCATTGAGAAGTGGGAAAGAGTACATGATACAAATGCATGAAGTGCCATGTAGTAACTATAATTATGATGCTTGTGGTAGAAAAATGTAAGAGAAACTACCTAGGAATATTAATAGTGAAGGAAGTTGATAGAAATTTTGAATGATTAGGTGCAGAATAAAATCCAAAAGTTACTGCTTTCAAGTTAATAGCCATGTCATTTATGTTCATAAAAGAAGCTAAAAAAATCAAATTACCCAAATTGTTAAGATGATATATTTACATACAACCTTTATCAGTTGGCAAAAATCTTGATTTTCAATAACATAATACACAACTAAGAGTGGCATCACCTAAGTGACTTATTTTGTGTCATGAACAAGAATTCTGAACATCGGAGATTACAGACAATTCTTTAATTGCTCAGTATAGCAGAGTTGCTGGGACTTTTCCTTTGAATTCCCTTCACAGAGTGTTTGTGTCACTCTCTAAACAGAAATGAAGGAGAAAGAGAGAAAAATGGATCCTTCTCTATTTCATAGGATAGTTTCTTTCCCTGGAGCCTCTTCAAATTTACTACTACATCTCCCTATAAACAGTTTTATCAGATGAGTGTCCCAAAATTACAAGAAAAGTCAAAAAGTTAAAGTATGTTAAAAAGGGAAATGATTTCACTAGCTTAAATAACAAAAAAAATTATCATTAAGAGTCACATGGAAGCAAGACACAGCAGCACATGCCAATCATCCCAACAATTCAGAAGACTAAGGAAGGAGGATCTCAAGTTCAAAGCCACCATCAGCAACTAAGTAGGGCCCAAAGCAACTTAATGAGACCGCGTCTCAAAATAAAAACAATAATTGAAAAAAAATATAGGTTGGGAATATAGCTTAGTCATAAAGCACTGCTGGGTTCAATCTGCAGTATCAGAAATAAAAAAAGAAAAGCGTAACATGGAAAATATGCACGCATGAAATAAGGAAAAAGATAATGTCTATTGAATAGGCAATAATCACTTTCTAATAAAGAAATTGAATTCAGTAGAATTTAAACAAAAATTTTCCCTATGGAAGAAATTACACAGAACCGACAAAAAAAAATAAAAAAAAAAAAACTCTCTCAATCTTTTCTTTTAGTATATTAGAGTTTTTGTCTTTTTTTTTAATATTTATTTATTTTTTTTTAGTTTTTCTGCGGACACAGCATCTTTGTTTGTACGTGGTGCTGAGGATCGAACCCAGGCCGCACGCATGCCAGGCGAGCGCGCTACCGCTTGAGCCACATCCCCAGCCCTTGTCTTTTATTTAAATAAAAATAAAATAAAAAATAAACTGATTAGAGGTTTTCATTATATGTAGTCCATATATGAAGTTTGCCCGTATTTAATAATACTTATGATTTCATCTTGTATGACACATCATCATTTGGTTATTTTCCTTCTTCAAGTACATTCTTTTGATTTGTATGTCTGTTAATTTGTGTGAATTTTCTCAGGTTTATCTGAGAACATCCTTATTTGCTTTAATGCTTAATATATTTTCTAACTATAGAATTCTATGTTGATGTCTATTTTGATATTGAGAATTTAATTATCAGTATGATTTCAATTTAACAATAGGAAATCCATTTTTCTCCTTGGCTATTTGTTTTCTTCTTTTCTTTGAGTACTCATAGTTTCTTTATTCATCTAGATTTCTTTATATTATTGCTCACTGAGATTCACTAAGACTTCTGAATCTGGGATTACCCAAAATGTTTCCTTTCACCATAATCTCACTATTATTTCCTTATGAAAATATGACTATATACATGTTAGACCATATCATTATTTTCTCCATTTCCCTTAACCACTTTGTGTTAATCAGTTTTGTGTCCCTGTGATGAAATACTGGACAAAAGCAGTTTAGAGAAAGAAAAGTTTATTTTGGACTCATGGTTTCAAAGGTGGACTCCATTGATTTGAGCCTGAGATGAGGCTAAACATACTGGTGGAAGGGCATGGTGGAGGAAAGTTATTCAGCACATAGCATTCAAAACAAAGGGAGAGAGAGAAAAAAAAAGAGAGAGAGGAGCTAGGGTCAAGATATAATTCCCAAGGGCCTGCCCAGTGAACTACTTATTCCAGTTATATACAACCTGCCTGCATTTAACATGCAGTAGCTCATTAAGATATTAATAGGTTAATCCATTGATGAAGTCAGAGCTCTAATCATTGCCAAAAAGCATTAATCCTGAGCTTTGCTCCATTGGGGATCACACTTCCTAAATATAAGTTTTTGCAGAACATTTCAGGTCCAATCCATAACATTCTCTTTCCTATATTTTTTCTCTTATCCACTCTTTATTAAATTATATATAATTTACCACAGTCCATTTTGGGGATTTCTATTGGTATAATGCTTATTTCATTTGAATGTCATATTAATCTTTATAAATATATTGTACTTCATTATAATTATTTGAATATTTTGAAGATCTTGCTGCTTAATAATATTGCGCTTATGTTACATATACTTACTCCATATTCTGTAGCATATAATCCTAATGATCAAAGTTTTAGCAGGTATAATTCTAATGCATTGCTTTTCAAGTTCTCATTTAAAGTGTTTTGTTTCTTTATGGCTTTTATGATTTTTCATTATGTGCTAACATTACTAAGAATTTTAATAGTGCATGTTTCAAGAACTGGTTATAAACTAAATTACTCAAGAGAGGATTTTGTTTTGTTTCTAACAGGTGCCTGATAGGAACTAAAAATCCATAACCACTTTAATCATCAGCTTGTTTATTTTGGAACGATAGGGTATTGTGTATTCTTGTCCCAAATCATTATGAAAGTAGAAATTTTCTAAGAAATTATAAGGCAATTTTTTAAATATTTTTTCACCAACACCAAGAGCTTAGTGAGAGACAAGCAAAGTAGCAATTTGAATTTTTTTTGCTGGATTTACTCACTGATGGTGAATTGTGTTTTGGAATCATTGGACCAAACTTACCCTTACGTTGGCTCTCATTTTTGTTTCTGTTCCCACATGCCGCATATCCTGATAACAACAATGATCTAAGATATTTACCAGAAATTAGAGAATGCCCTCAGGATGATGCCCAATCCTTTGCAAATTAATTTCTCTAGATTTATGTTTTCATGGTGGTTTTGGCCTCTCATTGCTCCTTTAATTCAAAATTATCAAGACATTTAAAACCATAACTTTGTATTTCATCCAATCTGTCCACAGAAGGTTTGCTACACATCATTTAAGACATAATTTAGTTTAAGAGGGTGACTAAAGACTGCTTAGTTTTGAATCTAAACTCTTCCACTTACCATCTGTGAAACCCTGAGCAACTTACATGATTATCCTCCTCATCAGTAATGGGGGAGTTAGATAATGATATCCACATCATGGCTTAATCTGAACAATATATTAGTTAACTTATTAAAATTCATAGTCCTTCAAAATTCTGGAAGACTTGATATTCAATAAGGTGCAAAAAGAAAAATCCAGATATTTTTCAATATGATAAAGTGATTTCATGTATCATATTTTCATATTTTAGAATCAAAATTAGACAACAAACTACCTGAATTAACACAAGGTTTTTAAGAAACAGAAACTCTCTAGCTATCAAGATAGACATGGTTTCAAGTTAGTTAGTTTTGTGGAATCTCTTGATTTAAAAGAAACAACCTACATTAATCAGCAAGTATGGTAGAGAATCGCCATATTACAATACCGCATATTCTGTCCTCATCTTCATATGAAGAAACAGAGCTCACAACTTTCAAATCATAGGATGAAGCTTTAAGATGCTGTGACTTTGTAAATTTTGGAATCAAGTAACTTGGATTATTACCCAAAGTGTTTAAAAGAAGTTTATAGCCAAATATGGTGGCGAACACCTGTGATTCTAGTGACTCAGGAAGATGAGGCAGGAGGATCTCAGGTTCAAAGCCAGCCTAAGTAACTAAACAAGATCCTAGGCAACTCAGTGAGACCCTGTCTCAAATAAAAAAATAAATAAATAAAAATAAAAAGGGCTAGGAATGTAGCTCAGTGGTTAAACGTCCCTGGGTTCAATCTCTGGTACCAAAACAAACAAACAAAAAAACAAGTTTACATATTTTATGCAACACACAGAAAAGCATTAATTTCTATGATGATATATTTTCAAATGGTCAATATTCTAAAGAAAGTATTTTTTAAAACTTTTTGCCCAGGCTGAGAAAGTATACTAGTATCAAGATAGTTGCAATGTAAAGTATGTGTGTTAATAAATTAGTGTGGTAATAAGAGTGAACAGATCTCTCTAGTTATCTATTTTGTGATTTCAAATTTAAAAAACACACTTAAGATGATTTCATTAGAAAAAATAATATAAACAAACTATAACTATTTAAAGCAAAGTTTTCATAGAAACAAAAGAGAGAAAACATGGTGTCTGACTTACCATTTAGTAACTCTTTTGTGCTAACTTTGTTATTTAGCATCAGCTGCCCATCATGTTGCCTTTACAAAACCTACATTTAAGGGAACTTTAGCATGTAGAAGTTAAATAAAAATTTTTTAATCAACATTTATTTCAGATTAACCATTTAGGGAAATTCATTCCTGAGTTTGGCATATGTTAGGTACTCACCAAATATTTCTAAATAAACCCATAAAAACTTATTAGTATAGGTTTAAGAGGGGATTTCTCCAAAGTGTTGCACTGTCATACAATATACAAAATTCTGAGATATTACTGTGTTAGACTTCATTCTAAGTAGTTTGTTACTCTTACATTTTACAAAATATAATAAATATATTTTTATAGCTCTTGACAAAATTTTGCAATTTAGCCATTCTTTCTTTACTTATATATAATCTTCAATCATTTAAAATACTTTCCATATTACAAAAATATTCATAAATATATCCCTTGTAGTTATTCTGCTTTCCTAACCTTGTTTCCATTCTGTATGATATTGAAACACTAACTCATTATTAAACCCATTATATACATTGTCCATATTTCTACTATGGCTTTAATAATTACATGTTTTCCTTTACATTTTCTTCGTCCTTGAAAATTCCATTAAATTTGTGGTCAAAAGTTTTAAACTCTAGGGAAATATTTTATATTCATTTATCACAGCAATTTCTCAGAAGTGTCCATCTCAGGTACTTCATTAGATACGCAAGAGCAAGTTCTGTCCTCCATAAACTCTGCAACTACCTAGACTTCCATTTTTCCAAAGGAGTTTTCACAGTGAAAGTCATTCTCTTTTATGGTATTAGGCCTACAAGTGGCAACAGATGTACTCACATGTAATGAAACACAAGGCCCCAATTTGGCATTGCTAGTCAAGAGTTTCCTCTTTTAGGAGATGTCACTTTTTTGCACTCAACAAGCTCTCTTGCTAAATTAATCTTTGGTTGGCATTTATGTCTACTTGAAACTAGCTTGCCACTTCCTCAGTATGGCACCATGACAACCTAACAGATGGGCCTAAGGACATGCATGCCAGATGATCTGAATGACAACCAGGTTTAAACATTACAGGATATATTCTCTTCCTCAAATACTGAAATAGTGTTCCACACTAAATATTTGTATATTAAAAGAAAAACATAATAAGTGTCTAGTATTTCAACTTTCTATAAATTCAGAATTTTTTCAATTGACAGAATTAAAGATACAATATGATCATAGTTACACATTTGTGTATATTTGTGCAGATACTAGTTAAATAAAAGCAATTTTAAAGTTATTATCTCAGGAGTCCTTAGGATCTAAGAGGAATTAAAGAGACCTGCCCCTAGATTAAGCATTGAAATATGCAAAGTCAACTATCTGGTTCTTAATGTTTTTCCCAAACATCTTCCTTCAGTTACATACCCATTATCTGAACTTCTTTGTAGATTCTATGTAGCTTCTGGTTCCTAAGTTACTAAACTCCATAGTATTTATTTTTTTCTGATTCTTTACTACCTGTTTCATGTTTCTTTTTTCTAGACTTCAACCTGGTATTTAGTCTAGCCAGGTACAATGGCACACACCTGTAATCCCAGCAGCCTGAGAGGCTGAGACAGGAGGATCTCGATTTCAAAGCCAGCCTCAGCCAAAGTGAGGTACTAAACAACTCAATGAGATCCTTTCTCTAAATAAAATACAAAATAGAGCTGGGGATGTGGCTCAATAGTCAATTGCCTCTGAGTTTAATCTCCAGTACAAAAAAAAAAAAAGTCTTGCTTTTTATTTTAATTTATGATTACCTTTTGAGAGTATTAACTTCCTCTGAGTACTATGATGGGCTTATAAATTTGCATCCATGTATTTTAAAAGTTTTAATTACTAATAGTTTTTGTCTCATTTTTGTTTTTCCTTTTCCATCTTTGGTTCTGTTGTTATTCTTGTTGGAAACATTATACTTATACACTACTGTGCTTACTAAAAACATTAAGAAAACTGTTTTTTAAATGAGTGAATTAGTATTTGAAAGTGATATGTTTATAACTATGCATTCTTCCCAAATAATTATATTTACTTCTGATTGTCAAGAGTATTTAAGGTTTCTATAATTTGTATAGGTTTTCTCAAAAATAGGTTAAAATAAAAATCTTAAGGCAATTAGACAATATGAAACCAAAATAATTCCCATTGTAACATTACTTTGTTTTTTCTAATATACAAAAGAAAGGTTTAATTGTCCTGAACCTTCCCAAGATTGGCTTAGGTCTATAATACTTGCATGAAATTTTATCATGTTGTTACATTGGAATTTATATGACACTTTAATCTGGTATATTACTTTTAAGAAGCCAAGACTGTATAATTTTACAGGTATGTAAGTAAATTTCAGAGATATTTCCTGCCAAGTCACCAACAAGCAACTTAAGAAGCCTTTTAGTACATCCTCAATCATACTTCTATAGGATTTTTTTCCCAGTACACTAGTATATATAGCTTATACTTGAATAAATATTTCCATATGTATAAGTTGACTTCTATTAATTGTATTAAATTCCCTCCAAGAGCCTGGCAATTTATCGCTTGATAAACAGCAATAATTTTGTCAAACATCATTTGAATACTTCTATAGATAACAAATAATTATATTAGTATCAATTTAAAGCATGGTTAATATTTAGAAAGAGAATGATTAATAGAATTGACCAGTTGTCATCAAGCTTTATTTAACCCTTAATTCCATATCTAGAATTAATCTTTCATTTTTCTGAACCTCTAAGATCATAAGAGTGCCAACTTTTCCTTCTTAAATTTAGGTATTATTACAATGATTTGTCATGACTTTTTGCCTAAGCAAATTTTGATATTCTGAGTTTTAGAACTACAGCTTTATTTGAACACCACACTTAACCAGGATAGGAGGCCATCATCTATAGAAATCTGGCTGCCATACCAGCCCTGTGACATTACCTTGGTGCTAAAGGATTATTGGATTTTAAAAACAAGGCTTAACTTCTGCAATTTTAGATTTGTGCTATTGTTATCTTAAGAAACAGTTGGAATTGTAACTGGGGTGTTCATTTACATTAACAAGACTCAGAGATTTATTATTATTCCACTACTATTCACGAATTTATGTAAAAGTAAGTATGACAAACAGATGGAACAGATATTCATGATTGTTTCTTTATTTTCTACTTTTGGTTTAATCGATATGGAAATTCATATCAGATTAAATTTTTTCTTAGTGAACTTGGAAGCAAAGGAAGAGTTATTACATAATGTTAGCACCAAGTATCATCTATATGCACTAGTGACCATTTGAAAGGGCTACATACTTAATTGAAGGGGGATTTAGGAGTTTTGAAGGACTTTGTTTTGATGTATGCATGCATGCACCTATTTACTTATTTATGTGTTTTTTAATCTTCTTTTATCTGTGTCAGCACTGTTTCTATTAAACTCACTCTTTTTTTTAATCTATTCACTATTTTATTTGGATAACTATAAACCCTTAGCAAAAAGACCCATGTATACTCTCTGAGAATATGTATTTTATTGCTTATCTCTCAGAAGGGAAATGTATAAATATGTTTGTTTGAGTTAAGAGAACTTTACTGATGAAAATAGCTTAGCAGCAATTTGGAAAAAAAATGTTCTTAAAGGCATTTAACTTTCATATTTGTGCCATGTATCTGAGAATGATCTTTCAGATTAAACTTTTGGTTCAATGTTACTCCAAGGTTTCTAGAATTAAGAATAATGAATTATTAAAGCCTTTTTAACTTTCTTAAAGTTCATGCTTTTTGGCTAGCTCACTTCATGCAGGATGCTAACAGCCTGGTCAAAACTCTGCAGCTCTAAAAGAAATCTGAAGTTTGAAAATGTGGTTAAATAAGGTTCTTATTTAGCTTTCAAATCTGAGTCTTGAATTAATCCCTTAAAACAGATATATCATAGCCTTATCACCAAATATTACCATAAATTCACCTTTTATTGCCTACTGATCCTATTTAGGGCCCCATCTATCCTTTGTTTCTTATTATTAGAGCAGTCACATTAGACACCTGTGATTTTTGTTTAAGCAATTTCTAAGAACCAGGAATGGGCTTTGACTTCTAATATCTATGGACTAAGCAGCAACATGTTTTTTGATTAACTTACCAACTTTAATAACTTTGTAGGTTTTTTTTTTTAAGAAGAAAAAGCATTTTACCTTATAAATACTGCTGACTAGAGTTCTTTGAGCCTATGGAAGAATTTTTACACACCATTTGATCTTGGGCTCCACTTTATTAATGCTTTAATAGTCCAAGAATATCCTAAATACCAAGAGAAAATTCTATATACTTGCCAGCCACCAACTCTTCTCTACAAACTGAGTACCCCATGCCAAGGAATTGCTTCCTGCCATGCAGAACTTTCTGTCAATGTATTTGTTTCTTTGACCTTGACTATTGTCTAGATTTTCTTTATGGACTAAAAGTGACAGCTCTTTTGAAATCCATATATATATGGTTGACATTTGTTCCCTTCCTAACCTGAGCAGAGAAGCATTAGGAAATCTAGGTGAAAGATAAAAGTGTTTCACTGAGATCCACAGTTATCTGAGTAATTCTTCACCCAGTAGGAAAAAGAAAGACAATCAGAGTTTTAAAATAATATTTCACACTGAACTTTCTACAGTAAGAATAATAGGCTCTATCTGCAACCATCTAACTTACTGGCTGCCAAGGAAACAATAATTTCAAGAAACATATAAAAGCCTTTGTAACTGTTAAAAGTAGACACACTGGTTAAATTCTAGAAAGAATTTCAACTTACATGTAATACAACAATGGTGGTCTTTTTCTTAAAGTCTTTACTTTCTTATATACAATCCTAAATTTTTATCAGTAGGCTATCTTGGTTCCCTTAATTTCTCAGCCAAAAAAAAAAAAAGAACAAAATTATACCCATTCAGTAATTCCTACAAATGTTCATGTGTTCTTATTTGGGTCCATTATTTGTGGAGACAACAGAAATGTTGAAGGTAAAGTTCATATAAGATGTAGTTAATATCAGAACACATTGACCTCATTTTGCAAAAATTTGCAAAGCACAACACTGAGAATGTAATTTACCCAGCTTATTCAAAGAAGTGAATGAAGCTACCTAAGAACCTAAAAAAATAGATTTTATTGATATTACATGGATATTAGGAATTCATGTCTCACTTCAGTCTGTAATAATCTTCTTGTAACACTTTATTATTTTGCCTTTTGTTACAATGATATACTAATCTTATATTCACTATTACATTGCATGTTCCTTGAATATAGAGTCCATACCTTTTGCAAATTAATATTCCTTGAAAAGACTTTAATGAGTGTATAAATATCTAAAGAACAATAAGCAGGAATCATCCCTGGCTTGAGGTAAAATAAAACATAATGACAAGAACATGGATCAGAAAGTTGCTGTGCAAATTTTATCATTTAAAATGGAATTCTGAACTTATCTAAATTTCATGTTTCCAGAAAGTAATATATAGAGACAAAATAAGAGAGACAAAGTTAGAGAAATCTTGTTAAGCTGATAGCCCTTAACTTTTTGGAATTCCATTTTGATCCAACATCGGCCAGTGTATATATGTCCCATGTCTTGCCATTGCCCTCTCATAATAAAGCTCAGGAGAATGTTAGGCATGGCTTTATGAGTTGCACCAATTGTCACAAAAAAAAAAAAACAAAATGGCAATATAATAAATGAATCTTGAAGCAAATTTTTAGAGCTTCAGCTAAGGTTCTTGACAGGTTATCTCCTAGATGGAAAGGAACTAGGTCTCTGTCATGCCAATAAATTTAGGGAATGGATTTAAATAGACTTTCTGAATTGGTTGCAATTCTTTAAAATTTTGATGTGAACTGGCGAAGGTTGTGTGACAATACAGAAAGCTTGAGACCTGGCAATATTAAAAGTTTTCTGAGGATCCTTAGTCTGAATATCAGAGGTGCATACTGTGATCCAAGCTCAAGCTGGGTATCCACATGGGGAAGGATGGTATATAATTGACACTGACTCAATACAAAGTAACACAGGAATGTTCCAAAACATATCTAATATTTTATTTATCTGAGAAAGAATTTGGGGGACTCTATTAAACCTTGAAAAGCAAATACTACATTTTTGCTTTTTTTTTTTTTTGAACTGTACACTACTATTTATTCCTGTAACAGGAATCTTTTTACAGATAGATACCATTTGAGAAATAGTAAAAACAAAGTACTGGTGGCTCCTAGAAACTGGCCACAGCAAGAAATGATTGTGTCTCACAAGTCTCCATTACCAAAGTTAATGTCCTCCTTGGAGAATGTAGCATTCCAAAAATAGAATGTATGAGTCCTAAACTCTGTTGGATCCTCCAACTCAATGGCTTTGCCTCAGGGCTTCACATCTGCCAATCCTAGATCAAAAAGATCAAGGTCAAAAGAGAGGGGAATGTATTAGAGACTGGAATGTTTCACTGACCTTTTTGATGGTGTTAAGGAAAAAAAAAGAGAAAAGAATACATATGAGTTAAAAAAAATTTTCTAATGTGATACTTGTACTAGTTGCAAGAAATATATAATTTTTCTTGATTCTAAAATATGAGAATTTTTTTTGCCTTGAAGGCAAAATATGTTTCTCTTAGATAAACCCTACCTTTGAAAAAAAAATCTGCAAATTTGTTCATGAAATTCATTATTAAAAGACTGTAGAGTTTAAAAAATATAATTGTTAATTTGGGGAAGTTGCCTTCAGATGAATAGATGGCACTGCTTAATTGGAAACAGAAAATCCCATCATTAAAACTATGAATTTTTGTGCATGAACTTGGTCATGAACCTCTAAGAGTGTGCAGGGTTTTTTTTCCCATGGTGTTTGTGTGCATTTGTAGTTTCTCATTTTCTTCACTGCAAGAATATGGAACAATGACTCAACAGTAAAATTTAACACACACTAATGATTATTATAATCAGTATATCATTTTACTGGATACAAAGGGATTCATATAAAAAACTAAATTCATTTTATTGATTAGTTTGTTTATTAATCATCAATTAATTTTCATATTATGTCAGTATTTCTCCCTTTGTGGCAATACTTTTTTTTATTATTTAACACATATTTTCTGGATTTCTTTAGTTGATATGATGCGGCTACTACTGTTATAGTCAGTATTAACACTTTTAATTTTGGATTGGTTTTGCAAGAGCAATTCTCTCAGGGATTTTTTCTTTTAAAGCAGAATTATTGACCCACAGAGGTGGAAATCAATCAAATATAAAAAGCTAAAAAATTTAAACTTAATACTAACATTCTTAATAGATAAACATTTTTACACCTTTTTAGAATCTTGCACAGTGGCTCAAGTAGTAAAGAACAGGAGACAAAATAACTTTACCTCTACTATTTAGAAAAGGAAAAACTGAAAATAAGTAATGTGGACAAGTTTATTTTTTAAACTTAAAACTGAATATAAGTGGTGAAAATAGTGCAAAGCATTTTTAATCAATAAAGCTGATTTTTTTCCTTCTGAAATTTTTTTTTCCTGAATATCTCAATTAAAATAACATTACGTATTTCATGACTTTTCTGTATAATGTATGTGTGTGTGTTTGTGCACAAGCATGTATATGCCTGTCTGGGCTTTAATTTTATGTCAATAAGTACATGTTTTATATTCAGTGACAGTGCTATTACTAGAGAATGCTATATTATTACATATAAAATTTTTTGAAGAGCTTCTAGAAAACAAAACAGAAACTTTTATCATTTTTCTTCATGTAAACTTTGGGCATATCACTAAAATGACTGAAAATAATAATGTGAATATTCTGAACATTCATGTAACTAAATATATTAGGATTCATATGTTATGGCCTTAAGAATCAGTAGTATCATTTCAATATAATTTATTAGCAATTTGTTTAACAAATATTTAATCTTTTTCTAGCAGATATTAATTGTACCCATTAAATTGCTCAGAAAAAAATCTGCATTTTTCCTGGTTACATTTCACAAAATAAAGAAGAAAAGAAATTGTGTCTCTGTTGAAAGGGATGAAACAGAAAGAAGGCACCCAGAATGTTGTGATAACATATAAGATCTTCAAAGTCTTCTTCATGTGTATTATATCATAGTTGGAGTAATCTATCATACCAACAAATGTTGTAATCTTCAAATTCTCTCTTAAAAATTAATTTCCTGGGCTGAGTTTATGGCTCGGTGGTAGAGTGCTTGCCTAGAATGCATGAGGCACTGTGTTCGATTCTCAGCATCACATAAAAAATTACTAAATAAAGTTTAAAAAAATTAATAAATAACGTTAAAAAAATTCCTTTTTCAGTTTTGCAATCCTGTCTTGTGACTTTCCAGGCATTAAACTGACAACAAACCAATAATATTTATGTTATAAAATTATAATGAATATTCATGCCTAAATCTAATAATTATAAAAGCTATATAATTTCCAACATTGTATAGTTATTTATTTTAGTAATTTTTCTAATTCTAAGAAATAATCTTTAAAATATAATTTCACAGAATCTATGCTGTTATTATTTATGCCAAAATTATTATTTTTTAATTCCAGGTAGGGCTCTTTAGATATTTTGTTTTATATTGCTTATTAAATTTCAACAAAATATATATTACACACAATAATTTAAAAATCCCATGAGCCATAGTAACCAAGATACCCATTCCCTATGAATCAGTATGTAATACTTTAGCATGCCCCAAGAGCTCCTTAGTAACCCTCAATACCTAGTAGCTACTTGTTCTTAGAGCCACCACTATCTTTGAATTTTGTATTAATTATTATCTTGTTTTCCTTTGTGTATTCCTTTCTAAGTATATTCTTTATTCTTACCTCTTTCTAAAGTCTGTATAAACTAAACCTACTTCATCTCTTATTACTCATTCATTTTACTTCTAGAATAATGATTACAGTGTGGTTTTTATTTCTGCACAAGGCTGTCTCATAGGTATGATGGTAGTTATTTTGCCATTCTAATAGTGATTTTTAAATTTTTTTTCATTTTTCACTGTTTTCAGTAATATTTACATAAACTGTTTTGTGCATATCTTCTGATGTGCTTTTGTAACTGAGAGTTTAGAAGAAGCAAATGCTCAACTGTGCAATATCAAAATAATTTCAAAAAAATGTGTATCATGTATCACTTTACATGTTTACCAGTTATGAAAGAGGGTGCTATTGTTTTCATGTTTACTATCACTTAGAATAACTTATCAAAACAAATAACTTGTGAGTCTTGCTTCTAAAATTGTATCACATTATGATTTCACTTTGCAGTACATTTTTCGTATGTCATTTACAATGTGTTCATATTTTTAAAAATATTAATGTATGTTTCTTTGGTGCAAAATCCATTGGACTTTGTTTCTATTTTTTTAAATTGAATATTACATTATTTGTAGAATGTGGACTTGCTTCCTAAAAGTTGGACATCTGAAATAACTAAGTACCATAAATACTTGACACTGAAAGTTATGATTCTACTTAATTCTAAGAGTTTTCTAGGAAAAATTTAAAAAAATACTTCATGGTACAATGCTTTATAAACAAACTGCACTTCCCCATTTGTCATAATATATTTTGTAAATTGTGGGGAAAACCTTAACAGGAGATCTACCTTTGTAACATATTTTTATGTGCCCAATACAGTAAGTGTAGCCACAATGTTGCATGGTAGATCTCTAGTACTTTTTTATCTTTTATAGCTGAAACTTTATATTGATTGTTCAGCAAGTCTGCATTTTCCCTTACCCCAGAACCTGGTATCCACTATTCTACTCTCTGCTTCTGTTTTATAGATGACTCAAAATACGTGGAATTATGCTATACTTTTCCTTCAGTAATGGTAGAATTTACTTAGAAGAGAGACAAACAGTCAACATGTAATTGAAAAAATGCTCAAAATCAGGAAAATGAGAATCAGAGCCACAACAAGATATTCCCTCACACTTATTAAATAACCAGTTCTGTTGAGAATTGTGTTGCCACTAAGAGAACTAATATGGAGGTTCTTCAAAAAATCCTTAAATTTTTTTCATTGAATTACCTTGGTATTCTGTATAAAATCAATTGTATGTGTTTCTATGTAGGGGTACTTCTCAACTCCCTGTTCTCATCCACAGATATGTGAGCCCATTATTTTGCCAACACTGCACTGTCTTGATTAGGACAACTTTACAATAATTTCATAAGTCAGGTAGTTTGAGTCTTTTATGATGCAATTTCATAACATTTTTAAAACAAATTGTTAATTCAGTAAAATATTTTAACATTTTACAAGAAAATGTTAAAAGGCATATGAAATGCAAAACACAAAATTTTATAGGGCACATTATAGGAAGACATTTACAATTCAATGACAATGTCAACATGATCCTGTGACTCTGAAGTTCTTGTGAAAATACTCCATCAGCAACACAAAGACTGTTATCTAGACTTTGATAAACTCATGTAAAAATAAGAGTTTTTAACTTAATGCTGGCATCGTGTTATAAACAAGGACTAAAACAAGAAGAATCTTGAAAAGCTTGCTTTTTCAGGGAACAAAAATATTTTTATGTGTTTGGGTTTTGTTGAAGATAAAAACTAGAGTCTGACATTGAAAGGATATCCACTGAAGAAGTAGTCACTTATTGAAGGTTGAATATATGAACCATATAACCATATGTGTGTTATGTGTACATACAGAGACACTTACCTTCACCCTTTTCACTTTAAGTGCAGACATCTTTGCTGCTATTTGGCAATTAACCTACCAGAGAATATAAAATTTGATGGGAAGGACATAGTTTTATCATATTGTAATCCATAAAATGTGAGAATAATATAAAACTTATAAGAAAATCTAGTTTCTAAAGTTATGTAGCATTCTATATATGAGTAAATCTTTGGAAGGTACCATTTTCTATGTCTAATATCCATTCTAACAATTACAACATGGAAATACAAGGAGGGGATATAAATAATTAAAGAGGATCTGTCAACTAATGAAATATTTTATGTTAATTTTAAGTAAGAGAAATTGGAAGAATCTGTGTGTATGTGTGTGTGTGTGTGTGTGTGTATACTTCCTGGAATCTAAAACATTGACATTGTGAATATCCATTCTACACAATTGTATATCCAAAGTTGTTCACAGAAATATTTTTCTCCATTGTATCTTTTATTACACCTCTTTTATACTAGCTGCTTTATTTTAAAAACACAAATTTTGTACTTCATCCTAAGACTTATTGTACTACTTTCCCTTGGAAATAGAACCAGTAACACTAGGGATGCTTCCTGTGGAAGTGTTCTGGAATATACAAGTATACCAAGAGGGAAGAACCACAGATGTAATTACAGGAGAAAAAATCTCAAATTGCTGATGGTTATAACCTGCTGTAACATCTATAGATCACTTTAACAAATGGTCCAAAAGATTATACTTTTAGATTTGTGCATTAGTGTAGATAAAAATTAGGTCACAGATGGCAAAATTCTTTTTATGTATCACTAGTGAGTTTTAATATATCATATTACAGTGGAAAGGTTTAGGCATATAAGCTTCCTAAATTATAAAATTTATTATGTAATTCTTTGAGTATGTTATCAGAGGACATAGCATGAATGTCAAGTATTATTAACCTATTAACATAAGGGCAATAAAGGGCAAAGAAAATAAAGTTACAATTTTCTTTAAGAAAATTGATAGCCTTAACTTCCATTTATTTTCCTGAAAAATAGCAATGCCTATGTTCTCTAATTAATTTTAATTAAAACTAATTTAAATATAGTTGATATATAATTAATCAGATAGATAATACATGCTTGCTTTCAGCAAAGATTTCACTTTTTTGAGATTTCATATATATAATTATTTAATAAATTACAGCCTTAAACACATACACAAGAGTGTGAAAACATAAAAATATTTTATTAATGTGGTTGTTAATAAGAAAGTTTATTAATTAAAAAATAAGAAACAATATAAAAGAGTAAAATAAAGGGCAGAAAATATAGATAAATTATAAAAAATAATGAAATATATATTTATACAGAGATATATAATCATGACTTCTTTCTTTGAAAAGATTAATAAAATTTATAAATTCCTATACAGATTACTGTAGAATAAAAGAAATTTAGAAAATAATTTTTACCATTAAAAATATAAATTAAATCTACTACATGCCTAGTGCTAATGTTAAAAAATCATTAGTGACATTATGTAGATACTTCTTGAAATAAATTTGTTGATAAAGTGGAACATTTTTTCCTGAATACAATCTCTAAACTTTAGTGGAAAACAAAGTTAAAAATCTGCATATTACACTTTTAAAGCAGTTGAATCAATTATTAAAATTTTAGATATGAACAAAATTCCCAGGAAGGAAAATTCAGCACTGGATTAATTCAATCATTAAAGAAATTAGCATCACTGAATATTGGTCAAAGGTGAGGCATAACATCATCATAAAAGGGTGTAGCAGAAGAGTACTGCTCAGCTTATGGAGACCAGGGAGGAGAGAGAGAGGGAAAGAGGACACCGGGGAAATGAACTCTTCCATGGCACAACTCTGGCATTCCACTCCTCCAAACATGTCTACCTACCTAAAGTTAGCCCCTAGACAGTCCACTTAAACTAGCATGTAATATTTAGGTTATAGCTCTTGTAATCTAATCATTCACCTCTGAATATTCCTGCATTAACACAGGAACTTTAAGGGGGACATACCCAAATCATAACATTCTGTCTATGGCCATCAAAACCTCATGTCCATCTTACAATAAAAAAGCATTTAGTCCTTATCTAAGAGTCCTCTTAGTCTTAACAGTTCCAGCATTGCCCAAAAGTCCATTATTATCTGTTATCTAAGAGTTATGACAAACTATTGGCTATGAGTTCCTAAACTATTAAGATAAAGTTGCATATATCCAATATTCAATGGCACATAGTAAATATTTCCATTCCAAAAGGGAGATATATGATATAGAAAGAAACAAAACTGAAATCCATCTGGACAAGCAAAGCCTGTTGCTCCACATCCAGCACCTGGGGCACCTGGAGGTGATGTGATCTCCAAAGTATTTGGGCAGTCCCACCCCTTTGACCTTTGTGGTTGCAATGCTTGTGACCTCTCTCTTAGCTTGACTTCCTCCACAGCTTGCAGTTTTCCTTGGAAGACTGTGTTTCTGTCATTTCTTAATTACTGATCTCTCCATTCAATCTTCAGTATTATCTTGCCACCTTCATGCACTACCTACAAAGGGCAGCTCACAGGGATTCTGACCCTACTACACTTTTTCTGACCTCCTAGGCCTTCCTTTGAAATCTCAGTAGAAGCCTCTAGGAAAGCTGAACTCCAGTATCCTAGAATCCTGCAGAACCAACACCCTGTGAATGATGTCAAGAGCTGTCACCTGCTCAAGGAGGAGCTGGCTTCTGGAACCATAGCCACAGTGGCCTGTTAGTGTCTGTGTAACAAAGCATAGTGAGCAACTTTCTAGGACTCCTATGTTAACAAAATGCCCCCAGGTTATTTTCTTAATGAAAAATTTTTAACTTTCATACCTAGAGCCTTAGATGGTGTGGTCTTGCCAATTCCTGAGATGCTCTTGAGGGTCTTTTCCTATAGTCTGTGTAAAACACTTAACATCTCTTTAGTGACTGTAGTCACTTCAACAACCACAACTTCCTTGGCTCCAGTTTTACAAACACTTTACTGTCCAAATAGCAAGTTTTTAAAATCCTTCTGCTTTATCTTCTGCTCCTGATTCTCACAGAAAACCAGGCTAAAAGCTGATTGTAATATCTTTGCCATTGTCTGAATGCTGTGCTGCCTTAAATTTTTTTTCCACCACTTTAATTAGTTTATCATTTTTAAATTTGGCCTCAAAGAAAATCTCAGGACCTGGGTATAATGTGAATAATTTCTTTGCTAGAATGTAACACAAATTCCCAGAAGAGTCTTGTTACCAATAGAGCTCTTGTTCCCATCTAGTTCTTCATGCGCACAGTCTTCATGAGTTTCTATCAGCATCCTGGTTTCCAGCTCCCACCAGCATAACCTATTAAGCTCCACCCACAACATTCCAAGGCTGTTTTAGCTGCATCTTCAAACTTTTCTAAACTACTCCCCCAAATCAGTTTCAAAGGCTTCTGAATCATATGGCCAGTTTAGTTATTAAAGCCACAGCCCCACTCCCAGTACCAATTTCTATGTTAGTCAGGTTAATCTCACTATAACCAAAATACCCAACAAGACCAACTTAGAAGAGCAAAAGTTTATTTTGGGTTCATGGTTTTCAGAGATTCATTTCATAGTTGACAAACTCTATTGCCCTGGGCTCAAAGTGAAACAGACCACTATGACAGAAGGGTGTGGCAAAGGATTGTTCCTCTACTTGCATTGCCAGGGAGCCCAGAGATGGGGAAGAGGCTAAAAGAAAATGAACCCTTTCAGAGTATAATCTCAGTTATCCACCTCCTCTAGCCAATCCCCACTTGTGTACAGTTGCCACCCGAGTAGTCCATCAAACTACGATGTAATGATTAGGTTACAGCTCTCATGATCTAATCATTTTACCTTTGATTATTCCTGTATCAACACAAAAAAATTAGGGAGACATTTCATATCCAAACTATAACACCAATCTTACTAATATTCAAGGTAATGAAATAAATTTTAAGAAACAATTCCAAGGGGTTTAATGAATCCATTATAACACTGAAATCAAAATGTCATGTGTATATATTAGCATTAAAAAATTAGAAACCAAAAATTTGAAGCACAATTAAAAATAGGTCAAAAATCAAAATGGTTGGATATAAATCTAAACAAGTATGTGTAGAAACCGTGTACTGAGAACAGGAATCAAGATCCAAATAAAGAATTAGGCCATATATACATATATAAAGGAAGACTTGATATAATAATAAGTTAGTTGTAACCAAAATGGCCTGTGAACAAAATGAAATCACAGTTAGTGACAACTAAAATTTTGCTTTTTTATTGGAATACAAATGCCAAATATTTTATGAAAGCTGAAAGAATTAAAATGATCAAAAAGTTTTTGAGGATTAAAACTATTCAACAATATTTATTAACCAATTTCCAATAAATTATAATGCTATAATAATCAAGGCAATATGATTTAAGCAATGCATAGACAAAGATTAACTAAAGAAAACACTGCAACAGACACACAAGTGTGGTGAGTTCATTTTGACAACAATCCAAAGGCATACAACGCAAAAGGGCTTTGTTTTGAAAAATTATACAGATTATACTTTTAAACTAGAAATTTCAAACTATTATACAATACCAGAAAAGACATCAATGGTTGTCTTGGATTTAGGAGACAGGGAAGGTTGTAATTTTGGTGGCTGACAGAAATGTTTGATATTTTTATTTTGGTAGTGATTTACTGGGACATACACCAAAGCTTACAAAAAGTTTAAGTATATGTACTTTATTTTATATCAATTATACTTCAATGAAACTATAAAAATAAAAAATCACAATTATAAAATACTCTATATTGTAATTTCTTCATATTTTACCACGAATCATCAATTATTTAAACAGATGTTTTAGCATATGAGGAGTTAAAAAGAAAATAATTATTTAATAAATATCTGTCAGATGGTGTACTTGTGCTTATGCCCCTTAATACTATTACTTTTGAGAAAGTAACTTTACCTTAGAAAAAGAGTCATAAATTCAGAGAAGTAGGTAACTTACTACTTTCAAAAAATGTCAGTGGAAAGTTTATGAAAAATACTGAAATTTTCTAATAAAAAATTATCTCCCTAAATGCAGTTAGTATATCTGGATATGACATCATCAGATTTGCAATTTGAAAATATCACTTAAAGTGTAATGTGGAAGCAGATTGAAAGGAGGAGGTGGGAACAATTGTTTGTATAGGAAGACCAGATAGGAGGCTAATTCCATACAGCAGATGATGGCAGTCTGGACAAGAATATTGGAAATGAGATAAATGGACATTTCTAAAATATGCTCATAAGAAACCTCATACATGTTTTATTGACTACAAATGAATATGAAGAAGTTGGTTCCATTTCCAAGAACGGATGAAATATCAAATAGATCATCTTTTTTTGCTTATTTGGGTTCATTTGACTATATTATGGATACAGGATCTAAATATTGCTTATTCTCAACTTCATCACTTAACAAATTAACTTACATTTATTTATTAGGATCCTACATTGTTCATATTATTTAGCTTAGAAAATACAGTTAAAGTTATGTTTATTGCATATGTAATCCTAATGAATACCAAATCCCCAAAATTAAGTATTTGTGTGAATTTCAATGATCAATTTTGTATTAATACATTTGCTTTCATAAACTAAAGTCCCCCAAATCTCTTTGTGTATGAATCCGTGATTGATGTACTGGCAGGCATTAGTGGGGATATTCATGATGTGGAAGAAAAATAGGAAAGCATTAATCTCAAGAGGCAGTTATAGACCTAGGGGATTGTTTAAAGCAGCTCTAGGCTAGCTCCTAGGAAGCATATCCTTAGTTCTTCAGCTGCTGAGATTGCTGGGAGGGGCATCCTCTGAATCATTGGTTCCTGTGATAATGGAGGAGTTCCCGGTAGGTTTTTAATATTCAGAACTGCTGCTGTGGAAGGTCTTTTATAAAATCATTTGATTTGCTACAGCAGAGTGAGTCCATCAACAAGGACTTCTGGTATTTTGGACCTTTCCTCTACCTAACTCTTAGAACAGGTGAGTAAACTTCTTATTACCTGTATGCAACCTGTATACTTGGAATACAAATAATTGATTCTGCTGCTTGTGCTTGAACCCTAGTAGAATATCTAATTTTAGAAATCATCAGATTATATAAAAAACATTCAGATGTATTATCAGGGTGTGATTTTTTTCTTTCCCTCCCAACCTTACATTGTAGAAAACTGTCTATTGAGGTTCAGTAGACTTTTGAAAACTCTGTGGAGTTCCTTTTTAATTTCTTTTTATTACTCTTTTTGAATTCTAAGAACTTAAACACTGGATCTACTATCTCTGGCACCACAAGGTGCCTATCACCAGCAAATATTTAACGTCTATTAAATGATAAGTGAAATTTTTATAGTGTTAATTCAACATATTTTATCCAGGGATCAAATATTATACAATATATCTTATTAAATGGATAAAAAGATGTTATAATAGTAACCAAGTAGATTGGGGAAACATAGGTGTGTTTTATGTAAAATTTTATATTAGCTTCCCTTGTATATGGTAAAAGAATCTTGAAGAGCAATATTGGAGAATTAATTGTGTGCAGCTATAGTTTTATTATTTTTAAAAGGTCCAAACTTGAATAACCCATAATAGTTCTTGATAACTTATAAAAGCAGGAAACTTATCTCATTCACACAAAAGAGAAATGTGAAATGAAATCCATGAAGAAAAAATTACCCAGGGGATATTCTGAATTTTGCAGTATAAAAGGCTTGCCCATTTCCCTTGTATTAGCTTTGTAGACAGAACTGCAAAATTAACAAACCATGAAATTCAACACCACACCAAACAGTAACAGATGCCTGACACTGCAATTGCTAGAGCAAAAACCAACGAATATATTTCAAGAATTGGAAGAGAGATCATATTGTTTCCTTTGAAAATTTTTACATTTGCATGCATTATACATATCCACTTAGAAGACATTCGTTTTAAATGTATATCGTAGATCATTGGTGCAATATGGAAAACAATTTTAAAACTCATTGGAGTATTGCCATTGTATGTCATATTTGTAACTATACTTTGTAGACAAAGTGATAATCACAGATATCTTACTGTATAAATGTTAAATATCACATCTTTATGTGTTTCACTGCAAATTTACCCATAAGGACTTTATCTCTTTCTGATAAAGATATTAAAATCATAAGCAAAATTTGGTCTATAATTAAGATAATATAATAATGATTTATGTACTTTTTACATTCATGGGATTACCAGTATTAATTTTTGTTGATAATTACGTTGCTCTTTTAAAATTATTTTAGAATGCTTAAACTTTATGTAAGGTAACTTAGAAATTATTGAGAAAAAATGTAGCCAATTTATAAAATAATCACTACCTTTAAAATAAGTCCATATTCTTTGATCCAAATATTTGATTCCTGGGATCTTATCCCAAGACTAAAATAGAGAAATATAAGAAAATTTTTATGCCCACATATTTAACGAAAAATTGGAAATAAGTTACCTATTAATTGAAAATAAAATGATAAGACATAATTTATCTATACAATATGCCATTAGTATCTGTATTTTAGAGGGAAACTTTAAGTAAAATGGGTAGAAATGTTTATATTATACTGATGAATTGAATAACAACAATCATTTTTAAAGGTTAAAAAGTATGACCTCCCACTCAAGTGCATAATGCCAATTTAAAAAAAATACTCACAAACCCCAAATCCATGACTGATATTTATAATGCAAAATGCTAACAATAATTACTTCGGTGAAATGGAAATATGTATAATAGATCTTTTCTTTATCTCTCTTTGCACATTTCTACCTTTTACATTTTGTTATCACAAACAAAAAATAGAAAAATTACTATTTTTAAAAACTCAATAACTGAACATAGTTTGGCATATCACTGATTTATGGAACATGCAAAAAACGTAATGTCTGAGTTTAGAATCATATGCATTATGTAAATGAAATTATGATACCAGGAGATCTGTAAAGCCTTGAGTCAGAAATCAATAGATAGCATAATTTTTTCCTATACTGATGTGGCATAAAGTTTCAATAGATTGAAATATTCTCAAATTTATTACAATCATGAAAATATCAGTTTCTACATAGTATGATAAATGTAATAATCCAGTGATTATACACACACATACATACACACTCCATGCTGTTATATGTATGATGGATTTATAGTTAAAGTCAAATGTATTTTTGTTCTATTTTGCTTTGTTGTTTTTGAGCTAGAGTCTTGCTATGCTACCTATGCTGCTCTTAAACATCAAGGTTCAGGTGACCATGTGGACCTCAATATCTGGAGTATATGGAGTCCCAGGCATACACCACTATGCCTATGTATGTATATTAATTATTGCATTAATAATATATATTATTACATACACATAATATATGTATGTAATATATATATATATATATATATATATATATATATATATATATATATATATAATTTAAAGTTTCAATTACTCAAAATATTATTAAATAGTCTCAGGTAAAGGAACACTCAAAAAGTGTACCTACTCCTGCATGAAGGGAGTCTAATTTATGGAATGTTCTTTGAGAAATATGTGTTTAAAATGAGAAATACAGGATGAATCTACTAGATGTAAATGAGAAGAAGAAAGTGCCAGGAAAACAATAGCTTCAGTCAAAGATGCAAAATAGAAATAGTGATAATTTAAGAACCCATACAATCCCTATATTAGAATGGAAATGACATTGACAATGTAACACAGAACTTTGGACAGGCAGCTGGGTGCCATTTAGACAAGGTCTTCTCCACCAAATGAAGCACTCTCCTCATTCTAGGTACATTTATTAGCAGAAAAATAGCATTATTACATTTTCAAAAGATGTTATTCTGTCTGTATTGTGGAGAATGGACCAAAGAAATTCATGTTGGAAGATTACCCAAATAAGAGAGCAATGATGGTAACCAGGTCTGTAGGAATACATATGAACTGACAGCACACCCACTTGAGATTTAGACCTTATGGAATGAGACTAAACATGCATAACAAGCTTCAAGCTTGAGAAACTGGGTAGAGGATAGTATCATTTTTTAAAGTGAACATTTGATGTGGATAGCCTTATAAAAAGCAAAATTCCAGTTGTTTTGTACAAATTGAGGTGTCTTAGTTAAATAACTAAGTGGAGATTTTGAGTAGGTTGTTTGATATTTATGGAAATAGCTCAGGAAAAAAGTCTTGACTTTGAATCTGCAAATATTACTGGAGGTGTTCAAATTTCTCTATCCAACTTGCCATTCAAATGAAAAGGTTTACTTCTTGTCAATGGGAAATATATAAAGTTGATAAAATATGTATATTAGTTAAACTACAAAAATGTTTCTTTTCCCAAATATGTATCCATTTTAAATATTGCTACAAGTGCAATAATAATAGTAATAAATAAAAATAATAATGTGAAGATTCTGATAGAGATATTTTCATTCTCGTACTTATGGTGATTCTTGTTTTGTTTTAAGTTTTCTTTAGCCATCCCTAAGTTCTGTGACAGTTTGCTTTAGTTTCACTGTTCTTTGATTTGAATCTTAATATTTTATATTGCATTCCATAGCCCTAAAATAAACTTATATTGTCTTTCTTTACACTTTTGATGTTACTGAGAAAATACAAAATATTTATTGTGAAAAAATTGTGTTTCTTTCTGTAAACCTGATTGTTCATCTGTCTTTTGTATATTTCATATTACACTGTACTTGTAGTGTTTCTTTGAGAATGCTAGTCTATTTGTTTTAAATAAGAGCATTAAGATGTTTCACATTTAATTCAGTTTTCTCACCCAGACATATAAAACTGATGAGATCTTGGTCTTCTTGCCTTTAATATCATATATATTATTTGTACAATTATTTGAAAACTCCAGAGACTATAAAATGATGGTCTTATCCTGTGCTTTATTTGTACACAACTAAGAAGACCAGGTCAGAAGATGGGGACTACAAACACTTATTTCAGTCTTCTCTCATTTGGGCAGAACCTTTCTATTTTGTAGTATTTATCTATAATAGGAACAATGATAAACATTTACTCCTACCTTGGCAAATGAGTCTCTCATCAAATTCTCCTTCTCTTTTATACTCAGTTGTTTCATTCTTGCAGCTAGAATAAAGAGAAATAAGGGGCTGGGGTTGCAGTTCACTGGTAGAGCGCTTGTGCCTCATTCATGAGGCACTGGGTGCAATCATCAGCACCACAGAAAAATAAATAAATATAAATAAAGATATTGTGTCCATTTACAACTAAAAAAATTTTTTAAGAAAAAAGTGTAATAGACAACACTAAGGAATAATTTTATTTAGGCTTCCTATTATTTACCTACTTGATTTTTTAAAACATTTTTAGGAGTAGTTGAACACAATACCTTTATTTTATTTATTTATTTTTATGTGGTGCTGAAGATCAAACCCAGGGGCTCACATATGTTAGACCAGCGTTCTACCACTAAGCCATAATCCCAGCCCTCTACTTTATTTTGATTTCTGTAATGCAAAAGCACCAGCTTTCTCCAACTCACTCTGTTGGTGAGAAAAATAACTTATCTGTGTAAATAAAAGTGTCAAGTACCTGGCGATCAAAAGAAGGCAGAGAATGGGTGAAGTGGAGAAGTCTAGATTGGAATAATACCCAGTGACCTGTCTATGCAAGATTTGAAAACTGCAAAATATTTTAACAGGTTTTAGCATCTAGGTCTCATGATGTCATGATTAGATCTGCATTTAAAACAAACAAAGATTTACCTTGCTATACTATAATACAGATTGCAGATGTCAAGTTTGTACAGGAATCAGGCCTAAGGCAATGATTACTTTTACTTATTGATAGTAATGTAAATTGACAGATGATTTTTTTTTTGGTCAGGATGTTCGGGTATATAGAAGCTTGATAAGGAGATATAAATTTGATAAATATTGACATGTACAGTAATTAAAGCTATGATTATGAGTGCTTTAGGAATATAATATTGATTGAGGAAGACTTGGGGCTTAGATATGGGTGAGTCTTGGTGATATTCCAATATACAAGAGATGACTAAAAAAAATGATGAGGGAAAGACTATAAAACATGGTTAGAAAGAATATGTCAACTATTTACCTTAGTATGGATTGTTTTCCTTAGGTAAGACCTTTTGTGAAAATCAGTTTTATGGAGAATATTCGATTAGGAACTGGTCTGGTCTCACAGCCTGGCCCTCCTGACTGCCACTTGTGAACTTCTGCAAGTTTTAAGCCTCTCTCTCTGTCTCAATTTACCCTAAGTATAATAACTGCTTTTTTAATATATTATAGAGTTAAGAAAGCTAAAATATGTGTCTGACATACAGTATTGGTGATAAATGATAGCAGCAATAGCTAAAATGTCTGCAATAACTCTAGTGCTGTGATCCAAATCTCACATTCTCCATCAGGAAAGAGCTAAAATACACAGTTATAAGGGCAAGGATAATGTTGGTGAAATTATTCTAAAATTATAATTATTTAAAAATGAAATATTCAATGACTGTGTTAATTCAATAGGGGGGAGCAGTCAGAGGTCTATAGTAATTAGAAATATCTGCATAAAATTCACCAGAACCAATCTAGATGCCCTTCAATAGATGAATGGATAAAAAAAATGTGGCATGTATACACAATGGAATATTACGCAGCAATAAAAGAGAATAAAATCATGGTATTTGCAGGTAAATGGACAGAGCTGGAGAAGCTAATGCAAAGTGAAGTTGGCCAATCCCCCCAAAAACAAATGTCAAATGTTTTCTCTGATATTAGGAGGCTGATTCATAGTGGGGTTGGGAGGGGGATCATGGGAGGAATTGACAAACTCTAGATAAGGCAGAGGGGTGGGAGGGAAAGGGACGGGCATGGGATTATTAATGACGGTGGAATGTGATGGACATTATTATCTAAAGTACAGGTATGAAGACACAAATTGGTGTGAATATACTTTGTATACAACCAGAGATATGAAAAATTGTGCTCTATATGTGTAATAAGAATTGTAATGCATTCCACTGTCATATATAAATAAAAAATTAATTAAAAATATAAAAGTAGAATTTCTGAAATAAAGGAAATGTACATTTATAATTTTAAAAAAAGACATTGCTGTGGAAAGTTGGGAGGGAAAAGGTAGAGAAAAAGTAAGGAAAAGAGTGGAAAAGGTGGGTCATGAAATGAAATTCAATTCTGTGCATGTATGAGTTCGTCAGGATGTGTCCCACTAATACATGTAACTTTAAAGCACTAATAAAATTAATTAATTTTAAAAAATGGAATATGACTTTTGATCCAGTAAAGGAAATGAATTGGCACTGGTTATTTATTACTGAATGTCAAAATAACAATAGGTAAAGACAATTCTCATTTAATCTGTTCATTATACTGTGATTAAGCAAATTAGTTTGAGTTTAGCTACATGATTCTTCTGCTGGAATGACCTAGATATCAAGTGGTTGTGACTGACATCAGGTGGCCACAGATCTGGAGACTTGACTAAGCTTGTCTGTGATGCATCCAGTCTTACATCTGACATTGGGAACTTACCACCACATGATTGATACAGGGAGGCACATCTGGGTTGATTTGCTCTGCTACACTCTGTCATCTTTAGTACCAGCTAGATTGAGCATCTTGGTGTTTTGTGGAGGGATTCCAAGAAATTAAAAAATATGCAAGACCTCTCAAAGAATTCCTCTTAAATACATCCTCTGTGTTCTGTTGGTCAAAGAAAGTCAGAATTCAATGGAATTGGAAAAACAAATTCCACTTCACAATAGGAAGAGTAAAAATTCATTAATGAAATGCATATATAAATGGATGGAGGGGTCCTGTCCACAGGGATATTTCAAATGAGAGCAATGAGTATGAGTGCCTTAGGAATGCAATATTGATGGAGGGAGAGAGAAGATATAGCATAACATAAACAATTGCTTGTTGAAGAGTTGAGATAGTCTTGGAGTGAAAATGTATTATGAGAAATGTATTTTAAGATGTATTAAGTAGTTGCTGGGAGTTTAGAAAAATTCTGCCCAATAAGACTATATTGTGAGCTCAAGATGTAATGTAAATGTAGCATTTTACAATTAAAATAATTTCTAAAAGTACACAGAAATAGCTAAAATAAGGAATATATTATCTTTGATCCCATATTAATTTTCAAATACTGTAATTTAAGGATTAATAAATGTTTTTCACTTTTAAAGACATTTCACATTCTTTTGTTTGTATTGAATATTTTAAATCAGGTGTGATTTTTTATACTCACAGTGCAGCTCAGTTCAGACTAGACATCTTTCACTCCACAATAGTTAACTGTGTTTTAGTCAACAGATTAATACATTCAGCTATCTAATGCAGGGTTTAGAATTTTAATATAACTCTTTTAGAAATGTACAATTTTCATCATGGAGAAGTAGAAAACTGCTAGCCCAGAATAATATCTGACTTCTAACTCTGGCTTAAGCCTCTAACATGTATTTATTTTACAGAGTTATTATGCCATCTCAATTTTTTATTGAAAACAAAAAGTATTAGCCCTTATTTTCCTAACATGCTTTGGACCTCTCACATTATATATCTTATTATTCTTATGAAGTGTCTAAAAAATGAATTTGGCTTCACTGTGAGGAATGGAGCATAGAAATGAAATAGAGAGCAACACTGTGCAGGACAGAAGTGGAGAGCACTATAGTAGGAGCACAAATTTGGAAAGAGCATGTCAGGAGTCAATGTGGAAAGTGGAGAGGAAGAAAAAGGCCAACAGCTAGTCCCCAGGGAGAAAGGGACCCAACCTAAACTACACATGTTAAAAGCTTAGTGATTGATTGAGAAAGAAACTAGAAAGAGAAAACAGTTATCAGAAAGAATCTCAACTTCAGAAACTGGATGTCTTTACATAATGATTATAAAAGAATTCTGCATCAAGAACCTTAGGAGAAAGTAAAAGGGGAAAGTACACTGGAGACTATATTGATGGAAAGAAAAGAAAATTTTAAGGAAACTTTTCAGAAAAAAATAATATTTAACTTATTTACAGCTATAAGAAATTAAGAAAGCTAAAAATTAGTTTTGTAATTAAGAATCAATTTGCAATATTTAAAAGATCTTAGTATGAGATAATTATTATAAATTATGAAATAACAGTAATCTTTATAAATTATTTCTTTAGGTACTTTGAAATAAAGAAAAGCAGAAGAGAAAGATACAAAATCATAGCCATAAAGAGGACATAAAATTAGGGGTTGGGGATGTGGCTCAAGCGGTAGCACGCTTGACTGGCATGCGTGCGGCCGGGTTTGATCCTCAGCACCACATACAAACAAAGATGTGGTGTCCGCCGAAAACAAAAAAATTTAAAAAATAAATAAATATTAAAATTCTCTCTCTCTCTCTCTCTCTTTAAAAAAAAAGAGTACATAAAATTATCCTAAGAATATACACAGTGAAAAGTAAAATGCTAATGAACATGATGAATTATAAACTGAATGGGGACAATTCCAGAAGTATATAAGATGATTAGTAGTAAAGATAATCAACTAAGGAATTAGAATCCTGTGTTTCACAACATTTTGTCAGTGCTGGATCTTACATATAGTGCTTGTCCCCTAAGATTGTAATAGAGCTGAAAAAACCTTTGTTGTACCTTGAGAGAGTCACTGTAGTAAAGTTACAGCACAATAGTCACGAGTTTGTGGCAATGCTCATATAAATACATCTACTGCATTTCCAGTAGTATCAAAGATTAACATACACAATATAGTACTACTACAATACATAGCACTTGATGAAAATGAGTCTGCTACTAGTAGGGTAATGTATTTACTTTATTGTATATTTATTGTTAGAGGATATTCCTTCTTTTCATATATAAAAATCTATCTGTGAAACAGCTCTAGGTATGCCCTTCAGGAGGTATTCCAGAAGAAGGTCTTGTTATCATAGGACATGACAGATGCATGCATCTTGCTGCCTCTGAAGACTTATTGGGGGACAAGCTCTGGAGGTAAAAGGCACTGATATTGATGACCCTGACCCTCTATAGACTAGGCTAATGGAAGCATTGTGTCTTTTTAACAAAAAAAAAAAATTTAGAAATTATAAAATTAATTTTTAAAGTAGACACAAGCTTATAGAATGACAACAAAAAGAAATATTTTTGTGCAGCTGTACAATGTGTTTGTGCTTTGGGCTATTATTAAAAGTTCAAATGTTTTAAAAGTTTAAAAGTTTATAATGTGAAAAAAATGCAATACACAATTTATTTTGAAGAAATAATTTGTTTTTACAAATTTATTATAGCCAAAGTGCACACTTTATAAAGTCTGCCACAGTGTACAATAATATTCTAGGCCTCATATCACAAACTCACTTACTCAGAGCAACTTCCAGGCTATAAAGTGTCATTCATGGAAGTGTCCTATAAAGCATACCATTTTTTTCTTTAATACATTATTTTTATTGTACCTTTTGTATGTTTATATATACAAATACCACTATGTTAAAACTGCATACAATATTCCGAGCAGTAACATGATGTTAGGTTTATAGTCCAGGAGCAGTAGGCTGTGCCACATACCCTACGTTTATGGTAGGATATGTCACCTAGGTTAGTGTAAGTACACTCTATCATGTTCACACAAAGACAAAATCGCCTAATGACATATTTTCATGCATTGAATGATGCATACCTGTACTTAAAAATACACAAAACTTTGTATTATGTGTAAATTCTCAGCAGTAATTTCACATTTCCAGATTATATGTTTATAAAACAGTTGGGGAAGGGGTTGGCTGTGTGTGTGTGTGTGTGTGTGTGTGTGTGTGTGTGTGTGACTGAGAGAGACTCATCCCTTTTAAACTAAATTTTCCTGTATGACACATACATGGCTATGTGGGCAAACAGATTGAAAGTCGTTGGCTCAAAAAAATCAAACATTACCCTTGTTGATGATAAAGTTACTAATTCCAAAACCCTAATATGAAACAGCTTGCAGACACTTGACGATTGATGCTTCTTGATGTTGAGGGAGAATGAACAGAAATAAAAATGATCTCTTCATTATAGAAGAAAGTAGTAATTGTGTAGTTATTCATAATGTTAAGGTGCTATTACCAAATTTCCAAATAATTCTCCAGGTCCTCTGAAGGTGAAGAGAAAAGCTTTATTTCTGTCCAGGACTCAGTGTACAGAGAACCAAGCAGTTCTGCAATCTTCCACCATGATTGGGTGTTGGAACCAGCTTATGAGGATTAAAACCACAAAGAAGTGGGGGCTGGAAAAGCAATTATAATCACAAAGTCATTTTATAAGGTGGAAAAGTACTAGGTTATACATTCTCAGAAATTACACTTTCAGAAGGGCAGAACTTATATTTTCAGAAAAACAATTTTGCATTAGTTTCATAGATCAAGGATATTGTGGTCAGGGTGCAAGTGGGTGAGGGTGGAGGTGTTAGCTACTATATGAGTGGGCTCATGTGGAAGAGGGGCCGATTTCACACAGTGTGAGGTGTCTGAACAAAATAAGGTAAGTCTGGGTTGATTTTCAAATGATCCCTTAATGATAACTGAATCAAATGCCCTTCTCCAAACATCACTACTGAGAACTCCAAGGCAAGTAGGTAAACAAGAGTGTTTCCAACATCAATTCCACTTCTACTGAAATCAATGTAGCCCAGAGACATGGGGCTTAACACAGTGGTGAGAGAATGGACCTGCAGCATTATTTCATTCACACCCAACATCTAACATTATAAGTACATAATTACAAGAAAACTATGTAAAGAAAAAAATAAAAGGAAAATTCTTATGTTAGCATGCCTGCAATCCTAGCTGTTCAGAAGGCTGAGGCAGGAGGATTGCAAATTCAAAGCCAGCCTCAACAATGGTGAGGAGCTAAACAACTCAGTGAGATCCTGTCTCTAAATAAAATACAAAAGAGGACTGGGATGTGGCTCAGTGGTTGAGTTGCCCCTGAGTTCAATCCCCAGTACCAAAAAAAAAAAAAAAGTAGGCATTTGATGGAAACCTGAATATAGTTTAAAAGTTTAAAAGCAGAGGGACCTGACATTGTGACACTGGAGAGGACAACAGCAGCATGCACTGATCTGGGCAAGTGCATTACCTCTAGAGCTAATGCATATATAGTTCCTTAAGTCATCTGTTTCTGTCACATGTCACTCTGGTTGTTCACAGGCTTCCTGTTGGGCATATGGACACTTCTCATAATAAATCAACCTGTTATGCAGATAAATTTTGCTATAAACTCAGTTGCTAAATTTCTAATTTAAGTTATAAATTTAATTGACTTATAATTACAGGTATGTGAATTGATACTTGTTAAATTATAAATATTGTCTATTATATCAAAAAGATACATACCTGGCAAGCTAGTCAATGAATGCCATTTACTATATAACCCAAAAGTCTAGAATATTTTTATTTAGAAATAAATGATTAAAGTTATTATTAGCACTAGGTTGTCAAAGGGAAAAATGCAAAAAAAAATTAAGTGACAGATGGTAGTATATGACATATTATTATAAATATTGTATATCTAAGTATACCAATTTAGCAGTATGGGAAATTTAAAGAAAAAAAAAAAACAATAGTTGAGATAAGAGTATCTAAAGCCACAATTCTGAAGTTATAAATATAAGTAAGAAAATTGAAGAAATCTAAAATAATCCTATTATTAAAGGGTACATTGTTATGGTTTGACAATTTATTTTTTTAATTGAATTTAAAAATATTAAAATATTAATTAGTTCTCTGATTCATAGAAATATGTTTAAAATCCTTGGCTACAAGATCGTGTATTCTAGGGTAGTTAGGAGGGAGAGGGTGTTGGGAGATGTTAGTTCAAATGTAAATAACTATATTTAAATAAGAAGAATAAATTTAAGAGATTTGTTATATACCTGCTGACTGTAGTCAACAATGATATAGGTAGTTTTGGAAAATGCAAATAAACTTGAGATTAAGTATTTTTACCATGAAAATGATGACTGTGTGAATTAAGGCAAAGCTAAACATCTAGGTTTAAGCGTTCTGCAATACTTAGAACCATAAAAGATGTTGTACATGATAAGTCCATACAATTATATGAGCTAATTAAAAATATTGTAGTATTTAAATTAGTAGGCACTGGGAATTTCAAAATAGGCTAATTCTTAGAATTTTGAAGATATATATATATGGTTTACAGTCCCAATACAACAACAACAACAAAAAAAAAAATAGCCATACAGAGCCCTGTCAACCCTTTCAATAAGATTGAGGTATTATTTGGAATCACATCTGGACTCCATGTCTACTCAGCTGCTCCCAGACTTATTACTCCCACAAGTCTGCCTGCTAATTTCTGTTCACAGTGCAGCACAGCTGACACCTACTCCAGGACTGTCACTGACCTGTTACTGCTATCAACATGCCTTCTGACAATGTCTTTGTTTCTTCTACTAACAAGCAGAGCACAATTGGGCTTGTCATGTCCTACCGTTAGAATCTGAGCAGTTGTCTTCTCTAATGAATACAGGTCTCATATCCAAATCTGATGGTTTTTTACAATTACAGATGAACAAGCAAGGCGGCCTTGATTTTAGTAAGTACACTGATTTCCTATATTTTAAAGTCTTATTCATCAAGATATTTGGGAGAAATTATTCCTTAGATATTTGAGCACTGCTCCATGTGTTCCTCATTTGTTCTTAAATAATATTTCAAGATGAGTGAGATGAATTTGGGCTTCTTCATATTCAGGGTAGTTTCTTTTCCGCTTCTAAGAGACAAGGAGATCCTGTCCTGTTCCCCTTGTGCTATTCCCCATATGCACTCATCATCATTTCTCCTAGAGGTCCCGGGTGCAGTGAAAATACCCTCCTGGTCTCTGTGGTGCACTTTGACCACAGTTTCAAGTCCTGAAATGAGCTTCTGGAGGAATGGTGCTTTCTCCCACATTCTCTACTGACACTGTCTCTAAGGAAGCTGACATATTTCTCTTATCTCATGAAAATTTACTCTGTACAAATCATCCATTCATTCAATATATTCATTTCTTTCCAGAGAAAATCTGAAGGAGGAACAATTGTTCTATTCATTGTGAACCTACATTTACATGTTTGTTTTTCAGAACATATGAATTTATATGGAAGAGATTTAACAGACAGCTTTATTAGAGAGTATTTTCTGAAATAAAATCAAACCAGATTTCTGTCATGGGTTTAATTATATCTCCCAAAAGTATGTATATCAAAATCCCAACTCTCAGTACTTCAGAATGTTATCTTCTGTGGAAATTTTGCATCTATAACTAGTTAAATGAGATGTTTCTGAAGTTGGTAAGCATCTCATGCAATATAAGTAGTATCCTTATAGAAATAATGCCAGTAAAAGTACCAATTCATCTCCTAGTGAAGCAATACCAGAAGCTACAAGAAGCTGGAGGTGAAACTTAAAATATATTCTTCCTGATGGTCCTCAGAAGAAACCAGCCCTGCCAACACCTTGATTTTGGACTTCTAGCATTCCAAACTGTGAAACACTATCTCTTGTTTTCAACACTAAATATGTGGTACTTTGTATTGATACCCCTAGGAAACTATTTCAATGGCCTGCTATTTCTTCTTTTTTTATTATTCTAATTTGATATGTACAACATCAGAATGCATTACAATTCCTATTACACATATAGAACAGTTTTTTCTTATCTCTGGTTATACACAAAGTAGAGTCACACCATTCGTGTCTTTATACATGTACTTAGGGTGACAATGACCACCTCATTCCACCATCTTTCCCACTCCCATGTCCTTTCCCTTCTCCTCCCTCCCCTTTGCTCTATCTAGAGTTCATCTAATCTACCCATGCTCCCCACCCCAACCCTATTATGGATCAGTCTCCTTATATTAGAGAAAACATTTTGCACTTGGTTTTTTGGGATTGGTTAAATTCACTTAGCATTGTATTCTCCAACTCCATCCAGTTACCTGCAAATGCCATGCTTTTATTATCTTTTAATGCTGAATAGTACTCCATTGTGTATACATACCACATTTTCATTATCCATTCATCAACTGAAGGGCAGCTAGTTTGGTTCCACAGTTTAGCTATTTTGAATTGTGCTGCTATAAATATTGATGTAGCTATGTTCCTATAGTATGCTTTTTTGAAGTCCTTTGGGTAGAGATCAAGGAGTGGGATAGCTACTTCCAAGAAATCTGCATATTGCTTTTCATATTGGCTCCACCCATTTGCAGTCCCATCAGTGATGTATGAGTGTGCCTTTTTCCCATTATCCTCACCAACATTTATTGTTGTTTATATTCTTAATAGCTCCCATTCTGACTAGAGTAAGATGAAGTCTTAAAGTAGTTTTAATTTGCATTTCTCTAATTGCTAGAGATGTTGAACATTTTTTCATGTATTTGTTGATTGATTATATATCATCATCTGAGAAGTGTCTGTTCAATTCCATGGCCCATTTATTGACTGGGTTATTTGGTTTTTTCGTGTTAAAATTTTTGAGTTCTTTAAATATCCTAGAGATTAGTGCTCTATCTGATGTGCATGTGGTAAAAATTTGCTCCCCAAATGTAGGCTCTCTATTTACCTCACTGATTTTTTTTTTTTTTTTGCTAAGAAGAAGCTTTTTAGTTTGAATCCATCCCATTTATTGATTCTTGATTTTAATCCTTGAGCTACAGGAGTCTTATTAAGGAAGTTGGGGCCTACCAGACCTTAAAGTATACTGCAGACCAATAGTAACAAAAACAGAATGGTATTGGCACCAAAACAGACTTGTAGAACAATGGTACAGAATAGAGGACATGGAGACAAATCCACATAACTACAGTTATCTTATATTAGAGAAGACGCCAAAAACATACTTTGGAGAAAAGATAGCTTCTGCAACAAATGGTGCTGGGAAAACTGGAAATCCATTACCAACAAAATGAAATTAAACCTCTCTCACCATGCACAAAACTCAACTCAAAGTGGATATAGGACCTAGGAATTAAACCAGAGA
This sequence comes from Marmota monax, assembly GCF_021218885.2. Classification (NCBI taxonomy): domain Eukaryota; kingdom Metazoa; phylum Chordata; class Mammalia; order Rodentia; family Sciuridae; genus Marmota; species Marmota monax. The sequence continues at coordinate 7,269,054 of NW_026692202.1, forward strand.
CACTGTGCCTAATGGCCTACTATTTCTATACTCATTAGCCCTAGATAATTTTTGAAGGTAGTATCTTCATTTTGGTGAGTCACTTGAAAAATTGCAATTAATTTTCTTCTATGAAACAGAGAGTATTAAATCACAGAGGAAGAAGAATTCAGTCATTGCCTGTACTAGTTCTGACTACCACAATTATTTCAAACTGCCTTTTTTTGCTACTGTACTTCAAGAAAATAAACTGAAGAATACCTGTGAAGGAAATACAAACAGCTGGCATTATAAATAGTAGCAGGGTGCTCTCCTCAATTCAGCGGACAACTCAAAAAAACAACCTGTATTCTTTGTCCCAAGAAGTTAATACTTTAAATATTTTGCTAAGTGAAAACCACTGTGGATCAGTCCAATATTTCTTAAATACATTTCATACTATTTCAGAGTATTAATGTGACAAAAACAGATCCCATCAGATACATTGTGTTTCTTGTTTAGTTTAAATGCTGAACCTGTTGATACCAAAATCAATAATTTCTAAATAAATTATTTTTATTTAAACATGCTATAAAGAACTGTTTCAAAAGTAGATTCTAACAGAACATAAAATGATATAAACTGCAAGTTCTGCAATGTTAGTTTATTCTCAATTAAAGCTTTGTCAAAGATTGATAGCTATGCAAAATCTAAAAAATTACTTCCTGAAAATTTTATGTCAATAGTTTTTCATATTTTCTTAGAAGCACTCAAAAATTGTGCTTGTCTTATCATTCATACATGTTTTATTTTGTTTCAAATTGCTATTTTCAGTCATAAATTCATGTAAATTATTACACATTATGTATGCTTCATATACAAAATAAAATATTTAAGCCATAATAAAAATATATTAGCACTATAATAAGTGATATTTTTTTTGAAGACTTGCTATCTGCATAGTAGTATGGACTGATTTTTATGTTTTTACTCTTATTGCAATAAAACAAATATGTAACAATTAACATTAATCTCATTTAAGGATAAGGAAGCTAAAATTTATAGACACTAAATATCTTTCTTAAGTTAACTGTAAAAAATTTTGGATGTTGGAAGCAGGCCATCTGACCTAGAAGGCCATATAACTTATCATTATATAATTATTTACTAAACGAATTGCTTCCTCCATCCTCCCTCTCTGCTGCTTTTCCTTCTTTCCTTAACTCCTGCTTTCTTTTACTCTTTTCACTTCTGTGTGTTTTATTTATGCACAAACTTTAAACTGTTTATTTTGTTATTTAAATGTTTCTTCTGCCCTGTAATTATAATTTTTATAGCTTTTACATATCATCCATGCTCAAATACACATCTATTAGTAGAATTTATGTATTCTATCTTAATGTTATGAATTTTGGTGTTATTTAAAAATCATATTATGTTAGAAAAAATGATATAGTGTGTATATAAGAATACCATTAAGAAGAAAAGAACAGGGGATTGGCAAGGATGGTGGAATGTGATGGACATCATTGTACAAAGTACATGTATGAAGACTTGAATTGGGTGTCAACATACTTTATATAGAAACAGAGATACAAAAAATTGTGCTATATATGTGTATTAAGAATTGTAATGAAAAAAACAACAAAGTACATGTAAAAAGGCATAAATTGGCATGAACATACTTTATATACAGAGATATGAAATATTGTGCCCTATGTGTGTAATAAGAATTGTAATGCTTTCCACTGCTGTGGTGTATTTCAAAAATTAAAAAATAAAAATAAAGAAGAAAAAAACAACTTAGCTATTAGAATTCACTACATAGTATATGCAGTTTCTGATTGAATAGATCATACACATCAGTGTCATAGTTCTATGCTAATGTTGTCACTACTCAGATCAAACTATCAGAAATATAGTCACTCAACTTGATATATGAGTGTTTGGTAAATCAAGAATAGCATACTATCACCTGAAAATGCTTTATTCTCAAAGATATGATTAGTTCTACAAACACATTTAGTGTTTTTAATGGTGTATTCAGTTTACTAAGTAACTGGTCAAATCAGTACTTTTTCATATAATATATTAATCTTTACATACATTTCCAAAAATATTTGATTAGTTGTAAATTATAAATGATTGCTTTCGTGAGAAAGGAACAAAGGCTAATCAAATTTCATAGGTAAAAAAATAATGCTTTTTAATATAATTTTCAAATTGATAATTTCTATTTGGAATATACTTTACATGCAAACAAATATCATCTCCAAAATATAAATATATCTGAGTATTTCTTTAGGCAAGTTATTCTCCCATGGGTTCAAAGGAGGTTACGATTTAAAATGTCAAGTATTTGTAATTAAAGATTGTAGTCTTTTTGTATGTGTCAATTATTATATAAATGAAGTTTTCCTGTTTAAGTAATTCAATATTTAAAAAATCCTTTATCTTTCATTTTCAGAAACTGAAGCACTCTGTCCAATATTAGAGTGTTCCCCCCAAACCTTATATAAGATCAAAAGTATTAATTATGTATATCAATGCAATTTTAAACTCTGTTTTGTACTCTATTACTAGATTCTTGCACTTTCAAAAAGTTACTAATACAACCTTATCACACAGAAACATAGTGAATGTTATAAGGTTATTTAGAATAATGTGACCAAGAAGGAAAAAGGACAGTAAAAATTATTTATTTTTATATAGAATGCCTGATCAGTTAAAATTTAATGATTTGACAGAACATTTGCAAAAGTAATGTAACATACGAATTGTAATCTGAAAAAGTAAACATCTGTCTATGATGGGATTATAGATTTTATGTAATAATTTAAGGTACTAGAATAAAATTTAAATTGCTAGCTGTTATGAATAACTAATTACGTATAATCCATTTAGGATTGATTGTATAAATGAATAATAAGTGAAGTTTATTATAGTTGTGCTTGTCTACATACAATTAATTTTTTTTAATTTAATAAAGGCATTAAAATGCAATTTTAAATTTGCAGATGATAATACTTAAAACAGATTTTGGTAGGATTGACAATTTCTACACAGCTTTTAAGATAAAAATATTATTGTATTTTTTCTCACAAATATGAACATCTACAAATACATCTAGAAAGAGTGGTTAAAGTGTTGCCATGGAAACGCTGTTCCTATGCTATTATTCTATGAGTCTGTGGCAAAAATTTGCAGACTCTGTTCACAATAATGTCAATATTATATAATAATGCTGTTGATGAGATATATGACTCTTTGTACCACATGTACATAATTTGATATGTAATCATTTATTTCCCAACTCAAAGTGCAAGAAAATTTGTAGAAATTGACAGCAAAACACTTTTAATGCCTATATTAGTAACATTTTACAAATAAAATAAACTACAATAAAAATTAATATTTTCTATTATATACCATTAAGTAGATTTATATGCATTGTGTATGTGTGTGCATGTAATGAATTATATTTGCTTTTATTTTACTAAGAAAAAATGAGAAATGTGTGGGACAGAGATGACAGTCACCTCTCAAATATCAGAAATATGTAGCAAGATAGTTCAAAATACAGCATTTTCAATATATTTTGGGATGGCTTTGATTCAGGAAGAATTTGAATCTGAGTGATATCTATTAGTAACTAATAAAACTAACTCCCATAATTCTAGATTCACTTCATTGTTTTTTTCCAAATCATTTAATACTCAAATTATATCTTTTAGTATTCATAAAAAATCTTCCAGATGATGGTTGTTTTATATATTTTGAAAAGTCTCTTATGTATTAACCAAACATGTATTAATTTTTTTATTCATCATCTTTGTGTATACAAATCATGTAAATAATAATTACAATGTTACACTAATTATGTGAGATGTGTAAAAAACAAGGAGTAATAATATTAACTAACATGTACTGAGTATTTGCTGTATTAGAGGAACTTATTAAATTTGTTCTAATTAGTTATACATAACAGCAGAATACATTTTGATTTATTGTACACAAATGTATCACGACTTTTCATTTCTCTGGTTGTACATGATGTAGCGTCACACCATTTGTGCAATCGTATATGTACCTAGAGTGTGATGTTCGTCTCACTCCATCATCTTTCCCACACCCATGCCACCTCTGTTTCCTGACTCCCCTCTGCCCAACCCAAAGTTCCTCCATTCTTAACTTCCCTTGCCCCCTCCATTATGAATTAGCAACCACATATCAGAGAAAATAGTTAGCCTTTGGTTTTTTGAGATTGGCTTATTTCACTTAGCATGATATTGTCCAACTCCATCCATTTACCTGTAAATGCCATAATTTTATTATTTTTAAATGTTGAGTATCTTTATTGTGAATACATACCAGTTTCTTTATCTGTTTATCTATTGAAGGACACCTAGATTAGTTTCATAATTTAGCTATTGTGAATTGAGCTGCTATAAACATTGATGTGGCTGCATCACTATAGTATGCTGATTTTAAGTCCTTTGAATAGACTGAGGAGTGGGATAGCTGGTTCAAATGGTGGTTCCATTCCCAGTTGTCTAAAAAATCTCTATACTGCTTTCCAGAGTGGTTGCACCCAATTTGCAGTCCCACCAGCAATGTATGAGTGTACCTTTTCCCCCACATCCTCGCCAACACTTATTGTTGCTTGTATTCTTGATAATTGCTATTCTTACTGGAGTGAGATGAAATCTTAGAGTAGCTTTGATTTTCACTTCTCTAATTACTAAAAATGTTGAACATTTTTTCATATATTTGTTTATTGATTGAATATCTTCTGGGAAGTGCCTGTTCAGTTCCTTAGCCCAGTTATTGAATGGGTTATTCATATTTCTTTGGTGTTAAATTTGTTGAGTTCTTTGTACATCCTGGAGATTAGTGCTCCATCTGAGGTGCACATGGTAAAGATTTTTCTCCCACTGTGTATGTTCTCTCTTCACATTATTGTTTCCTTTGCTGAGCAATTACCTTTGATTAGCAATTCATGAGCACCTTCTATTCAATCTTATAAGATTTTGTTTTTATTTATAAACTATAAAATCTAGACTCACAAAATTTATAAATTTATACAATATGGTTAATATTATACAGTTCTGAAGTGATGAATATGGAATTACACCACCAATTTCATCTGAAATTAAAGCCAACTATTGCATCACTAATATATATTGCTTTTCAGAGCAATGGATTCTTATCATTTTAGTTGAGGATATATTTTAAATGATACAAATTCTAGTTGAGCCTTTAGAAGAGAAATAAAAATCCATCCAAAATTTAGTAATGCACATCAAAGTCATAAATGACTGATCCAAATTTTGTCACATTATTTATTGGCATTTTGATGTTTGATCAATTCATTAGAAATCTCATATATCAATATAGTAGCACTATGTAGACATAGTTTTATCTTAGTGATTAAATAAAATTATGTGTAGAAAGAATCTAGCCCAATGCCCATCAACAGAAGATACATAAAAATAAATTCAAATGCACAATCTTAGTAAACAGCAGTAAAATTATTGTAATTAACTTTTTAAATACCACTAAGTGAGAGGTTGATTATGTAAATTAAGTCTCTGGTTATAGGAAGTCATATTTTATTGCAGTTAACACAGAAAGTGTTTTCTTATTCTTATGTCATGAGCAATATACTACAAACATGTTTCACCTGTTGATACTACAATTATTATGCCTCATTCTATGGAAAGTAATAATTTACCATATTCTGTGTTGTTATGTATCCCTTCAAAACAGATATGCTGAAGTTTTAAACCCCAGTAACTTAGAATATGATCTTATGTAAAAATAAGATCATTGAAGATGTTACTAATAAAAATGAGGCAATACTGAGGTAAAATGGCCCTGAATTCAATGTGTCCTATGTGTTTAAAGAAGATCATGTGAGGAGAAGGACACAGAGAAAGAAGGCTTTGTATGATAATAATTGCAGAAATAGGAGTTATGGAGCTGCAGACCAAGAAATGTAAAAAGATTCAGAACCTAGGAGGAGTCAATGAGATATCCACGAAAAATTTGGAGGAAGCATAACCCTGTGCAAGCTTTGATTTCAGATTTCTAGCATCCAGAATTGTGAAACAATAATCTGTCTTAAGCCTCCCAATTGGTAATACTTTGTTACATCAACCCAAGAAATCTCACACATTAGGGAAATTGTGATGTATGAGGAAAGCTTCCAAAATAAGGAATAGTTAATTTTCACAAAGACTGTAGATAACCTATAGAAGTGTTTGATCAATGAGGCAATGTAAAATAGTATGTAAAAATAAATTAGGATAATACAATTTTTAGAAAATGCCAAAAGATTGTTTAATTTACTACAGGGAGCAAATGCTGGAATTAAAAGAGGAGATAGAGGCTTGTGGGGGCTTGGAAAATCATACGTTGGCTGAGGTTATAATTGAGAAAAAAATGAATAAAGTTATATCACCGAAAAAAATATACATGGAGAGGAGAGAAGTAACATCACATGCTAGCTAAAGAATGAGCATCAAGACCAAGGAAGAGAGAGAGTTCAAGAGAATAGCTGAATCACATTAGAAGCAGCATTGCTTAAATGAAGATTGACAGACTCCAGTGGGGCCCAGATACTAGAATGCCTCTTCAGACCCAGACTTTGTGGGCAAGCTGAATTAGCCTGAGATTGCTTCAGTTATTGCCCCATATAGATCCTTATGATGATCATTCTCTTCCTGACTGAAATAGCCAGGAGATTTCCATGTCTTGCATAACAAAATATCACTACCAAAAGTATTATTTTCCTAGTAAATGTCTGAGTATTTATAAGATGCATCAGTCTTTATTTTGTTAAGTTTTATTATTTATGTCTTATCCACTTGCTTTTTCTTTAATTTTTTTTCTCTCTTTATAAGACCACAGGGATGCAAAAGATGGGAAATAAGTTTAAAGTTAGCTAATGAGTAAAAGAGGAGAAAGAGAAGAAAAAGGTGATGATGAGGAGATGACAATGATCATAGTGACCATGGACAATGAAAATAACAAAAATAAGAGACTGGGAAAGTTGGAATCATAGGAGTTAATTATCAGAAAAATGGAACATTGATAAAGAGGGAAATTATTGCTGTGTAAAAGTCATAACAGTATAACTCAAGTCTGAAGTTTATATTGTTATAAATTGTGCATTTATATTTATATATTACTTTTTGTGAATGTTTACCGTGTCTACTACATAAATATGGATATGAAGTATATGTCATATATGTGTATGATGTAAATGAGTTTATATGTGATTGCTATGGCTTGGACATAGTTTGTGTTGGCCCAAAGGTTCATGTTTTGGGAGCTTGCTCCTCAGTGTGGTGTATTAGGGGGTGGTATGGAACTTCTGAGTAGTGGGGAATTAATGAAAGGAATTAATGGACTGTGGTCCATTTCCCATGAAATGATTGTTATAAAGAAGCAAAGTTGACCCCTGGATTTTTCTGTAGATTTCCATGTACTCTGTAGTTCTCACATGCACTCCTACCATGACACTCCCAGCTGCTGTGGAGTGATGCAGCTGGTGGGAGGAAGCATGCTAAAGATACCACTATGCTTTTTGCAATCTCTATCTCCAAATTAGTGAGCAAAACATCTCTCTCCTATTTTTAAAGTACCTAAGTTCAAGTATTTTGTTACAGTAATGGAAAGCAGATTAATATAGTTAATATAATTAATTAATATAGTTAATTAATATGAATATGTGTATGTGTGTGTATCCACAACTTTTATAAGTTTCAGCAATCATAGATTCACAACTTTCCAGGTATATGATTTGGGGGTCTATTAAAATTTTTCTTGCTTCAGTTATATCTAAAGAAGTGCCATATAATAACATTATAAAATGAATATATGTGCTAAAAATAATAAAACATACAGTATTCTTAATTTAGTACTTTATACATAGTAAGCAATTAATAAGTCTCAGCTGCTCTTTGACTAGGTAAATGTGGACCTGCTGACTTCTTTGCACAGTAGGATACTGGAATTTTAATGAGTGTACTGTAAAGTGAAGTTTAAAAATCCATTTAAATTCTGACTTAGAATTTCTCTGATGAAGCTATTTTATTTGCTCTCTATTTAATATAATAATTCTGAATTGAATCTCTTGAACTTAGCTGTTTAAAATTTTGTGTGCCCTTTTGAGTTTTATAAGTTTCTTAGTTTGTGTATATGGCAATTTTCTTCTATTGAATACATATGATAATAAAAAATATTGTATTAGAAGCAAGATAGCTTTGGTTTTGCCAAGGTTTTATAATGCCACAGGTAAATTAATTCCCATCAGAAAATTGAGAAAAAGCTGGAAAATCTTCCAAATCACAGTTCTATGAGCCCATCAGAGAGCTGATGTCACAAATTTCTTAGATGAGCTGAATTTTAAATGACAAGCCCTCTGAGGATAAAATAAACATACAAATGGCTTCACATTGGAAAGTTCATGAGTAAAAACAGTGGTCATCCTAAAGTGGGTAAGAAGAAAATCAAATTCTATGGGCAGAGTGAGGACTTATGTGATACTGTAGAATCTCTGGGAGCCCCAGCGAAAACACAAGTCTGCCCATTTACTCGTTTGCCTTCACTGGATCTGCACTGGGTGGTCATGAGAAATACTGGCAGCAGGCAAGGTATTTATAAAATCCTTTCTCAGGAGTTCTGAGAAGCAGGATGTGTTAGTCAGTTTTTCATTGCTGTGACCAAAATACTCAACAAGAACAACTTAGAAGAGGAAAAATTTATTTGGGCTCATAGTTTCAGAGTTCCAATCCATGGCCAACTGGCTCCATTGCTCTGGCACAAGGTGAGGCAAAACATCATAGTGGATGGGCATGAAAGAGGGTAGTCGATCAAGTCGCAGAAGCCAGGAAGCAAACAGAAAGCCAGAAACAGACACCATGGACAAAATATAAACTCCAAAGACATATCCCCAGTGCCTTATTTCCTCCAGTCATGCCCCACCTGCTTATTCGTAACCATTCAGCCCATTAAGTTATTAACTTATCGAATAGATCAATTCACTGACTAGGGTACATCCCACAAAATCTAATCATTGCACCTGTGAACATTCCTGCGTCAACAAAAGAGCTTTTGGAGAATACCTCATACCAAAATCATAATGTAGCACCTGCTAAGACTGGATGGTAAAATATGAGTGCTGGGAAAGCCCATTGCTGCTGTGGGCCTTGTATGAAAACAAGGTGGTAATTGGCAGTTCCTTTCAGAAACTCCTCTGACACAAAACTTATTCCTGATTAGAGAGAAGAAAGAAATTCACATTTGTTTCAGACTGACCCCGCTGTCATAAGGGCAAGTCTGCCTGCATTTGAGGGAGAGATAAGATACTCTCCTGCTGCAAATTTCTGGTTTTAGAGATATCAAGAAAAGCTAAGATGGTGATCTTTGAGGGTCAAAAAACCCTGTCTCCCAATTCTACACTGACAGTTAAAAGCCATATGTCACAGGAATGAGGCAGGAAACACTGATGGCGTAGACTGCTCACTGATTTGAAATAGCGTTCTAATACCACTTTGGGAGAGGTAGGTATTCTGCTCCTTTTCAAAACCCGTACAAATAAAAGGGACCATGTTCATCTGATCTCACAGAAATAGAAAACCTACCTATGAGAGAGACCCTACACTGATGCCTTAGTTCTCTGTTATTATGTAAGCCCCTCCCCCGAAACACATGCTCAGCAGCTTGAAGCAACATACACTGATTATCCCTCACTTTCTACAATTTGGAAGTCTGCACACACTGTGTCTGTTTTTAGGCAGAAGTTCTCATTAAGCTGCTATTCAGATGCTGGTAAGGGTTACAATTCTTATCTGGGGTTTTAGATTATTTTCCAAACTCAGTGTTTGTTGGCAGAATTAATTATCTTGAAATCTCAGACTATTGTCCCTGGATTTCCACTGACTGTCACATGGGGTGGAGGTGCACTCTCAGTCTTCAGACTGCTCACAAGTCTTACTTTTTGGTTTCCTGCATCTTCAAAGCCAGCTACAAAGACACCATTTTGAATTGATCACTTTTCACACTTCAAATCTATCTTGACAGGTAAAGCTGTATGCTTTTATGCAGTTTCCAGGACAGATCAAGTCCATCAAGAATACCCCTTATCATAAAATTAACTAATGTAAGATGTCAATTACATCTGCAAAAGTCCTTAGCCATGTAAGAGAACATAATCATATATTCGTAGGTTCTGTGCAATGGAGTGGGTGGAACAACACAAGAGTGAGAGTCATTAGGATTGAGCTTAGAAATATACCTACTAGGGCTGAGTAGATGGCAAAATATTGCTATCTAATGGGAACACCACAAAGTTCTGAAAAAGTGTTACTTGAGGCAGAGTTGCACAGGAACTGCCTGATACTGGAGACAGAGAAATAACAAATTCACTATACTTTTACATAAGTCTACTCCAAATAATAAGCAGTGGGAATGTACCATGGGAAAGAGATAAGAGAATGAGAGATCCCCTTTTCTGGGGCAAGCATGAAGAGTTCGAGAGAAGTTGAAAATGAATTAGGAATACTGATAGAAACACTCTCAAATCCCATGAGAATGAATTAGGAACACTGATAGAAGCACTCTAAAATCCCATGCCTGAAAATAGTCATAAGGTCACAGCACATAACACAGGAGGAATCAAATGTGATTCACTGACAATTGTTAAAGTAACAGTAAAACCTCAAGTCTGTTGAAATACTGATTATTTTGGATAATTCTCCTGTAATAATTGCATGATAGAGAAGAGATATATGCATTTCTGTTACACCCAGAAATTATTTAACACAGTTATTTAACTCAACATATAGTTCTTTTATACATAATTTTTGAGGCATGACAGAAAAGATCCAAGAATACAGACAAATATATTGAGACAAGGTATCCCACACTGTCAGATATAGATATTCAGATGCTAGAACTACAAAGTGGAAACTTTAGAATAAATGGAAATAATATTTTAAGAATCTAGTGAAAAAGATGAACAACATTCTTGAAAATATGAGAAGTATCCAGAAACAAATGAAAACCATGGTACAATGAGTTAGAAATAATATTACCAGAGATAAAGAAGTCATTTTTTGGTCTTATCAGAAGACTGAAATCATCAGAGTAAAGAATCAGTAAAAAACTATCTGGACTTTATGAATGCCAATATCCTGGTTGTAGAATTTTATTATAGTTTTACATGTTCTTACCCTCTGGTGAACCTGGGAAAAGGGTAGGTGGCATCTCTCTTTGTTATTAGTTACAACTGCATACAAATCTAAAGTTACCTAATAATTAAAACAACAATAATAACCATTTAATTTAGTTATTAAAAACACACTTTGCTTGGTGAAGAAAATAATTTTTAAGTTTCAAGTTAAATATCAGTAACTCTCTAAAGTTCTTTATGATAATCCATCAGTACAATTTGCAATGCTTCTCCCATGATTCAAGGTTAACTGTGGTGGGTCATGGCCTTGCCTGCTTTGGAGTGGCACCGCACAGTGTATAACCAGAAGGAAGCAAAGATTTTTCTATTTGGTAATGAATACGCCTGGAATACTGAGGTGATGTCCTCCTTAGCCATTAATACAAAAAGCAGTGAGGGCTCTTCCTGTGGCCTCCTCTGTGCTGGTAAAAATCTTGTGTAACACGGGAGCTGTTTCCTTAGCTCAATGTTTACCTCCATGAGCAACAGTAAGAAACTGGAAGAAAAGTCATTCCAGCATCCAGTACCTGTTGAAAATCCTTGGTAATCCTTGTTCTCAAATTTGATGTTAAACAAAAGTAGAACCTAATTCTAGAAAGATTACTTCAAGTTATTTAGCCTTCTATCATAACACCAACAAAATCTCTACAAATTTTTAGTTTTGGAAGATATAGATATATATTTTTTTTTCTTTTTTTTTTCTCTATACTCTTCTGTCAATTCTCTAAAATATTTCTTTGGATTCTGGTAACGACATGATAAACACCTCAAATGTACCAATATGTTTCAGAGATTTGTGCAAACCAGTGTTTTGAGAATTGTGATTATTTTTTCAGCAACATGAATATTTTTTAAATGCATTACACTTTTTTTATTCTTTCAGGGTCTTTGCACAAAGAAATACACACATAAATATATTCATTTAGCAAATGCTTTTCTTTTCCACTAATTCATGCTCCCTAATTCTCTGCACTCCAACCATATGCTCTAGTGAGAGGGACAATATTATTCCTAAGAAAGGCATTTTCTTATGCTTTTGACTCATTGATAGAATGTCTTTTTTCTTTAACCTTCCACAGTACAAATGAATACTTATTAACAGAAAAGTATAAATTTATGATAAGAATATATTTAATTATATAGGGTATTGAGACTAATATTTTTAGAATTCAGACAAAGACTGAAGAAAGTCCTAATCTAGCCATTTCAAGGGTGATAAAATAAACCTTATGGGAAAAAAAGATTAACACAGTGAACATTATTATTTTAAATTATCTCAGGTACTATAGATTAAATATTCTTAAAAAATATGTCAATTGTTTTCTAAGAGAAAAATTAAGATGAATGTAAGGTTCTATGTACCTCAAATTATTAATGGTATTAATAGTACTATAATTATATTGTACTTACTATTATGATTATTAGACTTTTTGTAAATAAATGTGTTATAATATTGGTTTTAAAGCCTATTGCATGACTCTGTTTATCTGAGAGCTTCAAAGAAAACTTTTTAATGAAGTTTCTAATACAATTTTCTATCTTCTTGTTACATTCTTTCTTTTTCATTTATAGCTTCCCGTTAGGCGTACTACTTTTTAAAGGAGTATACATTTGTTTTGAAATATTTTCTTCAAAATATTTTACTTCTCATAATTGACTCTTAGGAGAATTAAAATAATAAGTGTGATATCCTCTAATCAGTTTTCTACCTCTCTTGTACTTTGCACCCTTTGCTATAGTCTTGATTCCATCTCTTAGTATCTCTAATTTTTAAATTATAGTTAATATTTGCATTTTCTACACTTATTGAAATTTTATCATTTTTTCAGAATTTAGATACTGGTATAATATAAATTTTGAAATATAAATTTCTCTTGTGCAAAGGCATATTTTTCTTTTTAAACTCATGCTCTTATTGGAGGCAAATTTTGATTTTTTGATAACTTTCATTGTTGTTATTGTTAATTTTAGACTTTTTTGGATTTTGAGTATTATCCCTTACAATTATGTTTAATCTGGTGAACATCAGCCTTCTTGTTAGACAAAATAAGAATGAAACAATTTCAGGAATAAGCCATAGTCACCTGCAAACTAAGATAATTCCTCAAATCCACCCAATTATCTCTGCCATTGTGCATCCTCCAATAACTTCCTTACAGCAGTGAGCACAACAGAGAATATATGCAGTAACTTAGATTCATGAGGAGTTGGTGCATTTACACCAACAACCAATATTCAGTTCCTGAAATAGTGCAGGACCTTGGACCCTAAGAATATCTCGAACCTCTTACTCCATAACAATTCCATTGACTTCCAAGTCATGCTGTGACTACATTGTTTGTTCATTGAACAAAACATCTGAATAGAAGTCCTCTTCTAATTTTTCATAAGAGAACTTATCTAGACCATGTAGTTTTCCACCTCATGTTATCATTTAACTCACTTGCATGTGGTTTTTTTTTCTCAAGAAAATATTATAAACAAGAGAAGAGCATCATATAAATCATTCAAAGGGAAACTGTATATAATGTAATTTCTTTATCATGTAGTTGATCCCACATTACTTGTTGTTTTAAATTATTACCATGGGAACATGATTTTGAATTGTATATTCTCTTCTTTATTTGTCAGTTCCTTTTAAACAACTTCATTGAATTCATTAATGTGATATATTCCATTTTCATTAAGTTAATGTAAGATATTTTGTCTTTTCCCAGAATAATAGAGTTCCCTTAGTATCCTACTATTCTCCACTTGTCTATGGACATTAGTCTCGATTGTTCAGCACTACGATTAAGGGATCCTTCTCTTGAATCAGACTGAGGCTCGACTGTAGAATCTGTCACTTTTTACTAACAGTTCCTAAATAGGTCATTTAACCTCTTTTTTTGGCCTCAAAATTTGACCTATAGAATGGAAGCAAAAGTAACTGATCCATAGGATTGTTGTGAGAATTAAACCTGTTCATCAATGAGAAGCACTTGAAATAATCCTTGCATTTAATTACCATGCAAAACTAGATACTATTATTCATTAAAAAAAAATGTTTCAGGACAACATTGTGTGTTAAGTAAATTATGTTTACTTCTGCAGAGTAAAAATTTAAAAACAACCTTAAAATATATGAAAATTCAAAATAAATTTTATATATTTTAATCTAAAGCAAACTTTTAGTCATTTTGTTTAATTTTAAACTTTTTTCCTTAAATGAGGTTATTTGAATAAAAATTAAGATTCAACTAATCTGTTCCTCATATGACCTTTACATAGCATTTATTACTGCATTGTATGATCATTACTTACGTATATGCATTTTTTTATCATTAGAATGTAAATTTCTAAAGGTCATCTAATGCTTTTCTTACAAATAACTGCTTGGATATTACTTTTACTTATATAGTTTACTCCAGTATATTAGAACAAGGTGTTTGGTTTGGTTTGTGATAATTTTTTCAACATATTTTGCCTTGATTTATTCATCTATATAACAATGAGGATAATAGTAGTTTCTACATCAAGTAATCTCTGATTTAATATGCCGCAGTCTGGCTGGGCACAAATAACCGGGAGGTCAGGAGCCACTTTTAGATTCAAGCAGGAACGAGCTTTATTCCAGAACCCATGCGAACTCAACAGGAACTCAACGGGAACTCCGCGAGAACTCAAAAGTAGCGGGCACCCAAGGTAGCAGGAGCTGCCTTATTGCTGGACAGCAGAGATTTATATACACAACTGTATACACAGCTTGTTTTAATTTAGCATCATCCAGTTACAGCAATCAGTCATTATCTTAATAATTATACACAACTTAACTTAATTATCATCATCTTAATGGCTCACTGGTGCCACCCCTCAACCACTCCTTCTGGCAAAATGCCAGGCACCATCTTGACTTGGCTGTGGCTCTCAACATTACTACATGTAGAAAATTTAATACATGTATAAAATAAATGGTTGTAAAATTAAATATAATTTTAGGTTCCTATATGGTGATCACAATGCCAATCATTAATTCATGTTAATTGGTTGGCATATAATCTAAAACATACATGCAGAATGAAGGTATTTACTGCCTAGTGAGCAACTTCTATGTGCCAGATGAACTACACATTTTTAACACAATTGTTAAAGATAACATCTAAGACTTACTGAGCACTTACTGAGCATGTTTTAAGATGGTTGCATGCATTTAAACCTCGAAACAATCCTATGAAACAATACTTCATTTTTCCCCCAATATACAAGTGCAATAAACAAGGCTTGGACTACTCTGTTCAACCTTACAGTAATATAGAGTTGAAAAATTGGAATTCAAATCCAGGATTATCTGATTATGTTTCTATGCTCTTACTTATTACGCAGCTTCTACCAACTACTCAATATAAAACTATGATAGGTAAGATGCTTCCATTTCAGTAGGGAAACAGGGTGAGGAGATTAATTCTCTATGAGGTTCTTTTTTTTCCTCCTGAAAACACATGTGAAGCATACATAGCCAGTGTGTCTGGCATGTGGTGAATGATTTTGAAACACTAACATTATTTTTAATATTATTATGATTCAAGGAATTTAACTGGTACTGTATTTGGACAAACTACAGTTTCAACTCAGGTCTCTGTTTCAAATGCATTCACTCTTGTTACAAAAATGAAGAACATTTTTATTGAGTGTTCAATTCCTTCACAGTATACATATACATTAAAACAGATTCAGCTTTCCTGGCTATAGCCACAAGAACAGATTGTCTCACTTTTATTTTAGGTTAGTTTCCTCGGGGATATAAAATGAAAATAAAAAGGGCTTGCTTATCTAAGACACTTTGTTCTTAAACTCTATTAACATCTGTGTCACTAAACAATCTTATTATTCCAAGTTGTAGCTTTTAGCTTCCTTCCCAAGGTTCACATTGCTGATCACTGAATCACAGAATGTTTTCTTTACTGATCATGCTCTGGTTACTTTTTACATATCCAGGGTTGTGCTCTGAGGAGATTTTTAGGAATTGAGCATTAAATTGAGCACCATCAACTTTCAGCTAATAAACTCAGATATTCATTTTATCAAAGTAACTCATTAAAATAAGGACACCTGAATTTTATGAAAATTATTTGTGGACTTATAAATGTTATAATATTATTTTTAGGTTGTAAACGCAAAACAAATCTAAGGGGAGAGCATGGCCTGATGGAAAGAGAACAGTGTTGGAATAGCAGACTTGACACAAATCCTTGCTCTTCTGCATGCTCATTATCTGATGGTTATTATTTTTTCCTTCTTGTAACACTGGGGATTAATATCAGTGCCTTGCACATGTATGCTAAGCAAGCACTCTAACACGGAGCTACATCCCCAACCTTTTATTTTATTTTATTTTGAGAGAAAGTCTCACTAAGTTGCCCAGGTTGGCTTCAAACTTGCAATATTGCCTCCATCTCTTGAGTAGCTGGGATGACAGACATGTGCCACCATACCTACCTCATTCTGTTATTCTTAAAATTTACTTGAATTTTAGCTCTTAGCATCTCATTTTTCCAGTCTATAAAATGGACTAATAAAAATCTACGTCACATGTGGTAATGATTAGAAATAATATAAATGAATAGTTGTCCAATATATAGTAGCTATTATAAATTAACCTTTTGTTTCTCAAAGTGCTTCAGTGATATAATCTTTGGCTTTTCAATTTTTGTGTCAATAAATTGGTGAGAACGTGTGGAAATCATTATATTGATAAAAATAAACTTATGTTACTATTTATTTGTCAAATAATACTTGTAATGTTAGTTTAAATTTTCAGCAGTCATCCCCATCGCCATCACCATCATCATCTCTGTTCCTCCTATCCTAATGGAAAATCCATAAGGATTCATAAATCTACTTGAAAGGGGAACTATATAGAAGCTATTAATATTTTATTAGCAACACAGCTGCAGCTGTCTTTACAAAAAAATTAATCGTAAGAGAAATTTTTGATATATTTTCTCCATTAAACAATAGAGGATATATCTATTTTCATTTTATCTAATATGTCTTTAAACTTCAGCTATGTCATTGAATTTAGAATGAGCATTCCATCATATTTAATGGAAATAACTTATTAAATATTGTAGAGAGATGACTTTGATGATACTTTCATTAATTGAAGGTTGCCATAACAACTGAAGGTCTACATTTACCAACTCCTACTTATAAAGAGAACTAGATGTCCTGTATCACCTTTATTATAATTTTTAACACTTGCACATGTGTGGCATGCCTAATTTATTTCAAGATGATATTGAGGTGAAAAGGACATGATAAAAATGCAAATATAAAGTACATAATTATGTCCATTTTTGTTACCACAAAGTACTACAAGTTAACTCACCTTTTTTTCTGTGTCTGAATGTCACAGAAAGTATTTACCATTTCCAGGTATATAATTTTACCCAGAAAATGCTCTCAAAATTAGATACTTATTAAATATTTCTGAATATATTTTTATATATTTTTAAATCTAAGCTAAATTCAAAATATAATCTATTTTTACCTTATTCAATATTTTCATAGTTGTTAAATGATTATCATATTAGAAAACAAATAGGGGAATTAACTATCAACTATCAAACAAGTATAGAGAATTAATTCTTTCTGAAGAGGGAAATAAAGTAAGAAGGACAGGTAATGACAGTAACAGTAACCATGGATCTCAGTAACTAAAAGCTGAGGCAAGATGTGACAAAGTATATAAACCTACATAGTGTCCATTTGACACAATTAATTATGAATATAAATTCCCATTTGGATCAGTTGATTAAAAAATTAACTTTAGCCCTTTCTGGGGTTTTCTTTCCTTAACACAGGGCTGGTAATATATTTGCTGCTTACCCCACCCAGCACACATATGTGGTGGGAAAAAACAGAAAAAAATTGTGAAGTGAGATTTTTTTTTCAGTACTTCTATTTTAGTATGGCCCAAAGTCTCTCTCTCACTCAAACCATTTACTACCTGCTTTTAGCAAACCACAATTTTCTTATTACTCTAATAGTCATTTCGTTTGTCCATTACTGAGAAATTCCTGTGTAGGAAAGTAAAGTTTTATTAGTTATAAACATCTTGTTCAACCAAGCTCCT
This sequence comes from Marmota monax, assembly GCF_021218885.2. Classification (NCBI taxonomy): domain Eukaryota; kingdom Metazoa; phylum Chordata; class Mammalia; order Rodentia; family Sciuridae; genus Marmota; species Marmota monax. The sequence continues at coordinate 7,287,365 of NW_026692202.1, forward strand.
CTCAACCACCAGGCCTACCATACCTGAATTTGTTTGAGCTCATTTTCTTCTATTACAATAGTTTCGGACATACTGGTATTTTTCCATGTGTAAAAATATTTTCTGTTTTTCCTGGGTTAATTCCATTTAATGAGCCTCTTACTTGATTTATATTCCTTACCTCAGTGTGTGTTACCTGGGTAGATATGACCAAGATGAAGCCCCCACTACTTATGGTTTCCCACACCCTCAGGATGATTCTAATGAGAGGGGCCAGTAACCAGCATTTCTTATCTCTCCCACCCCCATGTGATAGGGACTTTATTTTAGGAATATACAGCTGAGATGTATGGGGGTCCACTTGTAGTGTGTAAGCTCTATCTTAGGCATGGCAGGCCAAGGATTCTGGAGTTTGATAGCTCTCATCCCATCTGGCTTTGGGGTTGGAGCTCTGTCAGGAGCGTCAAACTGAGAAGACAAAGGCAGCCAGCATGACCCCAGGACTGATGAGTATAGCAGAGGAGTCATTTGAAGAAAAGCAGGTCACTGTCCCCACCCCAGCTCTAGTAAGCAGTAGTACAAAATTTGGCCCAGGAAGAAAGATAGGATATTTGAACAGAGTGTGCTATAATGGATATGAATTTGTTTGGAGCAAAGTTTTAGTAAATTCAACTCAAAACCACAAAGATCTTGTTAGTGAGGATTAAAAGGAAGCTGCTTAGTCAGTGATAGCATTAAGTGAAAGGGTAAACAGTCCTAAAAAGTTTAACAGAGAAAACAAAAGTGTGAGACATCTAACAAGGACCCTTCTAGCATTGGAATTTGTTACAAAGATTGACATCAAAACTACCTACATAAAGAGTTTCTTTTTAAATTGTATCAAATTGTGCAGTAGTTATGCCCAAGATGTAGCAGTCAACTACCAGCTACCAATTAGGGCAGGCTAATATCTGAGTCTGAGACCAATCAAGCCACCCAGAACACTTAGAAGGATCTGGGAAAGAGGCACTCAAAGAGAGTTCAGATAAAATCACAGTCATCCATGGAAGTGGAAATCAGTCAGGAAAGCCGTACAAATGGCCACAACTATGCCAGCTTTCTAATGGCATAGTAAAGGACTTTGGTGAGAGATTCCAGCCAAGTCATTAAAACAGTAAATAAGCAAATAACACAAAGCCAGGAAAGTCAGTGTACAGAATTACCACAGTACAAAATTTAAAATGTCCTGTTAGCAACAAAAATTTTGTAGTATTTAAGATGATTATGTATATATTTGGTTTAACATGTACCATGGTTTAAACTGTTTTCTGTTCACTTTTTTCTTTAGTTCTTTCCTTCTCTTTCTACCTTATATTGTTTTAACTGAACTTTTGATAGGATTTCATCATGTCTTTCCATTTATCATATCAGAAGTACTTCTTTTTAAAATATTTCATTGGTTTCCATAAAGTTTGCAATATGTCCTTTAAACTAACTTAAATACATTTTCAATTAAAGTACTTCATGTATAGGCAGGCACCAATTGAAAGACACTTTTAAATTCCTCCATGTCATTCTTTATGTCACAACTGTTGAGGAAGAGAGAGAGATTGCTTCTCCACACACCCCCATTTAGTTCTTATGTGGGATCTTTGGCTGGATTTAGAAAATTAATGAATGCAAGAGCTGAGTAATGAGAAAAAAAATGAGTTTTACTAAATTTGTATGTACCTTGAGATCTTCACAAGAGAATAAAACCTGAAAACATGATAAGAGAATGATGCTTTTATAATTTTTTGATAATTATTAATAAATTTGTGAAGGAATGAAACAACAAATGGATATATGTGACAAAGAGGTAGATTCTATGGATGTCACTAAGAGATGTAGAAGCCAGTGGAAGACGTGTTACTTTACAAATTTTGTTTATTCAGGTTCATTTCAGACCCAATTACCAGTCTCTGGTGATCATGGCTATTCTGGAGCCTTAAGTATGAGAAGGATTTCCCTGAAGAAAATTTTTAGGACTTGCTTCTTGGCTTGCTCCTTATGGGAAAAATTGGCCCTTTCTGAAGTTAAGCTACTCAAGAGGTTTTAGCTTGAAATAGTTAATACACAAACTTGGCATATTTTAAGGACTCCTTAACTTATTCACTGTGATTTATTTAACTTTCCATACTTTATTATTCCCAATGAATCATTACACCATTGCTTCCTAAAACTGTTATCTTTTAGATTTGTTGATAATTTTTAAAATAGTACATAATTTGACATCTTTGTTCCTTCCCTCATGCTTTTTCTTTCTCTATGCAGTTCCAATGTTGTGATCTACATCACTTCCCTTGCCTATGAATAATAAATTTTGTGTTTTAATTTATAGCATTTTTCTCTTCTTAGTGTTTCCATTTATCTGTTTACATTCTCATCTGCTCTTGCCTATTGTCTTTTTTTTTTTTTTCCATTCCAGAGTGGAAAGTTTCTCCAGAGAAACAGAATCAACAGGAGGCATATAGAGATATTTATATTTAGATATAGATGTAAACAGAGACATGGAGATAGGTAGATATAGATACAAATATGGATAAACATACATACATACATACATAAGAGGTAATTTATTATATGAGTTGGCTTATATTATTGTAGAGACTAACAAGTCCTATGAAAGCTGGAAAACTCAGTGGTGTATTTTAGTATGCTTCTGATAGTTGAAAACTAAGAAAACCAACGGTGTAACTCTCAGTCTTAAGCCACAAGCCTGAGAACCAGCAAAGGGTAAAGTTGTCCTACAATAGAAGTCCTAGAGTCTAAGGCCCAACAACAGAGTTGCTCCAGTGACTGAGTCAGGAGAATATGGATCTTCTAGCTCCAGGGTAAAAAGTGAATTCAACTTTCCTCTGTCATTTTTTACATCTTCAATCTGAATGGATTGAACAAAGCCCATTTATATAGGGTAGGGTGGATTTTCTTTGCTACTATTCATCCAAATGCTAGTCTCTTCCTAAACATCCTATAACTACAGCCAGAAATGTTTGACTAGCTACCAGGTTATCCCTTACCCCATCAAGCTGACACTTAAAGAAACCATCACATAGACCTTAGCATTTAACCAAAGATATTTAAAATTTCCTATTAACTCTGACATTTGTGTCATATCTGAATTTGGTTATTTATCTCTTTAGACTGTCTTTTTTATTGCCTTATAAATTTGGTCAGTGGCTATATTGTGGTCGATTGCATTTATAAATGCAATGTGTGTTATTCTGCCTTGTAGTAGTGTTGTGTGTAGTATTTTCCCTAGGACTAGGTCTCAGAAACATCACTGTCTCCTGGTATCCTTGTTTTGTCTCACCTACAGACTTTACATTTCCTTAAATATTCCTCTCAAAGAGCATTTGCATTCTACATGCCTGACAGCTGCAGCTCAGTAATATTATTCTGATACTCTTTTACTGTGTTGATAAGGTGGAGGTAAGGAGAATCAATCCATAATCTTATGATCAAATCTCCATCTTTTGATGAGCCTGTGTCTCTAAACTGTTATCTTCACAAGTCTCTCTCAAGTGCTGTAGTTTCCTGCATCCCCCATAAATAAGATAAGAAGTCTGTAGTGGGGTGTTCTGTAAGAAAGTCCCTTTGTCTAGGAAGAAAAACACGAGCAAGTTTTTCATAGAAATTTAATGTTTTTATTTCACAGAAATTATTCCCTTGTAAGAGCTGCAAATGTACCTTTCTGAGGTCATGAAAATTAAACCTGCTGGTGTTCTTACAAGCCACATAACTGGGAGAACACTCAAAGATTCTGACTCCCAGGACTTTCTCACTCTTACCCTTCCTCAGCAAGTCATCACAGTTAGCATTGAGATATTCCTAGCAATTTATATATTCAGCTGTTTCTTATCCATCTTTGTAGCTCAGAGCTATGACCATCCAGAGTTGATTGTGTGTCTAGATTTCTAAGTGGTGGTTTGCCCTTATCTGTGGGGTTCAAGAAAAGTCATATATTTTACTTTCTTCTATTTTTATTTTGATAAGGATGTGATTAACAATCTCCAAACATTTTACTTAATATCTGAAATCAGAAACGACTCTAGTTAGTTTTTTTCTTTTATAAAATATACAAAAATACCCCAAAATAGATTATGTTATAGTTTTGACTGGACAATTAATTGTTGACTTTAAATGGGTGAATGTATGTCATGTAAATTATATCTTATTAAATGAGTTTTTAAAATATGTCTGTTCAGAACATGTCCATGATATAACCAATTGCATCTTGTTACATTAATGGTTCTGAAACCAAGCCAAAGAGTAATGAATCAAATTGTGTCTACTGTTTATCAAACTTGGCTTAGGAAAATTAACTTTTCTAGAATGCATATTTTAGAATTTGTTCACTTTGAAATCATTTTGTATATGTCTGTTCAGAACAGGTATTATTTTTATTATTATGTAGCATTAGATTTATATTATGTTTATATATTTTATATTTGTATATTTATATAGTATATTTAACATTATATTTTCAAATTTTTAGAGATGCACTACAATTTTTATTTAACATCTAATTTGAAGCTACTATATATTCATTTGGGAGGAAAATATATTTTAATTTTTTAAAACAATATGAAAATATAATATTTTCTAGATTTTTTTCACTGTTCGAAGTTATCTTTTACTTAACTTTAGTTCTTACACAGGAAGTATAAAGAAACAATATCAAACTGAAAAGTTTTCAGAGTATTATAAACACTCTTATTGTAAGTTATAGAAAAACGATAATAAGAACATATAATCTGTAGAGTACTCACTGAAACTAAGAACATAAATATATAATTGGCAAAACATTTGATTTTATTCAAAATTAATTGATAAGTGGCACAAAGAAAAGAGTCCTTAATCCTATGGTCAATTATGGATGATACTCTTCTATGATTTATTTTTATTTCTTCCCATTTATTGCTTCATTGTGCCATTTAGCTCAGAACCACACCTGAATTCCCATAATGAATGCCTCTCAGTTTCATCCTAGAATTCTGATTAATTTTTTAATTTGTTTCTTCAACCCATTTCTATTTCTTCACTAATTTAAAAAAAAAATTCTTATTTTCTCTTGAGATCCATGAATATCCATTGATGATAAATTATTTAAAGAAAAAGCATTTCCAATAAAAAAGAACAAGAACTTATTTTACATACTTTTCAAAGTTCATTAAGCAGCATTTGTTTTTAACTTTTTTTTAGAGTGCTTAGCATAAAAATTCTAAGGATATTTAAACTAGATAAATTTCTGTTTTATAAATCACATATTAATATATTTAATTTTATAATAGAACACTTTTACTAGAATTTATTGTATTAATCTGGTTGGTTCATCTTTACAAAAAAAATCTATATAATGGGTAGTTTAAAAAGCAGAAATGTGTTACAGATTGAAAGCTAGGATGTTCAATCTCAGGATGCTAGCAAGGTATTTTACATTTCAAGACATGTCTTGCATGTTTTAGGAGGCTACTTTCTCAGTGTATTCAGGGGATCTCTTTATTCTGTGGAGCTGAAAGGCTGTCTCTCATTTTGTACTGTCATTTTCAGTATAAAATTATTGTCTCAGGAGTTTCTGAGTAATTTTTCTAAGAGTATTTCATGTGTTCTGCCTGAGAACATTCCAAAGTGTGATTCATTTTCACTTTCATTATAGAATTTTCAAATACGCCTCTGCACCTTTAAGTTTTGCTTGGGTCAACAGTATAATTAGAAAACATCAAAGGACTAAAATGGTTAAATATTGGATATTGAAATGAATTTTATTACTATACCTTGAAGCCAATAGTTTATATACTCAAAATTTCAAATATTATAATGATAGTAATAAGTGTGATTTTTGAATTATTCACTATTTTACTCTAAATTTTTATAATTCTAGATATAATCTGACATTTTCACACATGGTCTTTTAAAAAAAGATTAATTGCTACATATAGTAGCAATTGAATATTAATGAAAATAAGACAGAAATAAAAGCAAGCAATAACAAGAGAACATAGTAAAGATATAGTGAAAAGCAAAGAGCATCAAAAAATTGGAAATAAATCTCAAAAACGCATTCTGTGATCATGTATAACTAATTAGAACAGTTAAAGAAATTGGGGCTAAATAAATCTCAAATAATCCTAAGATAATAACTCTGAATTTTTACAATTATAATAAGCAAGCACTATTTTCATTGAAGAGTAACTACATTGTTTAGATATTAAATAGTTGCAACTGAAATATTTAAAATCTATATTTGAGATTTCCATTATTGAGATTGCATTTCTTAACTAAATTTGTAACATTAATTAGAAAATTATCATTTTTAAGTGTAGTAAATCTTGAGGTCAAATATTTTGAAGGAGTTAATTAATTTTACCTATCCAAGATAATAACAGCCATTTAGTGTTTTTTTCTGTAATTGTATCGAAATAATTTAGAATAATACAATTTATTCTTTTAAATAAATTGCTTTGCTGTTGAAGGCACTACTATGCCCTTTATGGAAACATATCAAAATAAATACTTGAAGTTAAAAGCAACATACTTTTCATGTGAATTGATTTTTGAAAACATTTTTCACACATTTTTATCTGTAATGTTATTGACTTGTTTTTATTATTATATTGTTTTCCTAATTTGGTTCATGAATACTAAAAGGAAAAATAAAATGATCTGTTTTTCATCAGAATATTCAAGAAAATATCTTGTTGTCTTTAACTGAATTAAGGGGGGGAGGGAGTTCATTTATTCTAAATCATGAATCTACCAATATTCCTTCCCTTTTCAAAGGGCATCATTTCTCTATTCTGATCTTGAGGGGTAAGGGATAAAATCAGAATAACTTACTTCTTACTCTTATGTTGTACTTCCTGTGTAATTATAGGAGAACCATAAAGTTTAGATTGAACCTACATTCTCATCACTGGATCTTAATATAAATTGCTGTCAATAATCCCATAATAAGACCAAAATATAAGGACTAAACTTGTATCACAAGGAGAAAAGTTTTTAAAGGGTTAATCCTCATAACTCTCCATATAGGAAGGAGCCAAAAATCTTTCAATGAAAAGAACAGAATTTTAAAATAGATAATTATTCAAAATTTAAAAATTCCAGCTAGCTATTTTGTGAATATCAACATATAAATTCAAAGTTTATATGAAAAGGTAAAAGACCTAGATTGGAAAACACAATAATGAAGAAAAAGAAAGAGGACTGACACTGTCTCATATTAAATATCTACAAAAGTTATCCTATATTGACAAAGCTTGAGTGGTGTAACAATTGGTGCTTACAATAGAGTCAATTAAAGAAAAGGGGTTAATTGTGGTTACTTGATTTTTCAGAGTTACAAAGCCTCTTCAATGGAGAAAGAATAATTGTTCAATAAGTGGTGTTGCAACAATTCAAAATTCATATTCAAAAATTAAAATGACCTTGAAAATAGCCCAAAACTTAACACTTCACACAGATAAAGTACATAGTAGATATTACTATGAAATGCAGAGTGAAAAATGTAGAGGAAAAAAAAGGAACTAACTTATGGTCCTCCAGACTTCCTGTGTACCTAATTGAAATAAAATTAGAATATTGAAAAAAAAAAAAAAACCCTACACTCCTATATTTATTGCTGTTATTCACAATAGCCAAAATGGAAAAAAAATACAAAATAAGTAAAATTGTGACATAATGCAATGTGTCCAAGAATAAGCATAAGCCCATAAGTGTATGATCAAATAAATAAATTAATGGAAGTGAATAGGGTTATTGAATAAGATAAGATAGATAATGAAATGGTCATCCAGTCAAGATAATGGGCATCAATTAAGGTTCTTTCCAAATGTAAGGGCCACTCCATAAAAAATAATCAGAAATATTCCAAACATTCCTTCCAACTCCTGGTAAGGAGGAAAAATGAAGGAAAGACATACCTGAGTGAAGACTACAAATCCAAAGACTATCCAATAGCCTTAAAACTTATCCAATATGTTTTAGCATAGATTTTGACCAATAGCTTGGAATTTTTCCAATGCCTGATTAGCATATGTTAGGGTCTGTAAACAAGTTAAGATGGAGCCTGGCATTTTGCCAGAGGGAGTGGTTTGTGGAGATTCCTTATTGGTCAACTGCTGTATCTAGTTTATGTTAATTAAGATAAGCTGTGTGGAATGCATATATACCCCTCCTGTCCTACAATAAACGGCTCCCACTCCTGCTGTATCAATGTACACAAGTTGTTTGTCACCCCCCGGTTATTTTGCTGCAGCAGGACTGCGGCAAGCATAGATATAGTCAATGCCCCTACCCAGTAGCTATATAATCCCCTAGACCACTACACTTAAGTGGCAACCACTATCAGGACCCCTCTCACCCTACAGGAGACCTGTCTCTTTTCTGCTCACTTGAATAAATGCTACTCTTTTATGCTCACTCTTCCTTATCCATGAATTTTATTCTTTGAATTCAAGAGACAAGAACCTGAAAAGAATGCACTGCAAGCCATTGGGGTCTGCTAAAACATTCAGCAGCTGCAGAGGCTGAAAACCTGATTTCAATATCTCCCATTTAAAACAACTCCAAATAATTTATGTAGATTCTATGGAAAGAAATTTAATTATTTGTTAATATTTTGTTAACTGTGGGATGTACATAATAACTTCCTTCCAAAGAAAATGTATAAAAAGGGTATGTGTGTATGTTGTGTCAACAGTGCATACTCTTCCTGCAATATGTACTAAACTTTATCTCTGTGGTAGTCCTGATCAAAACTGCTCACTTAATACTAATCATTAAAAAAAAATCATACAAATTTCAAAAGAGCAACGTTCTATAGAATAACCTGCTCCAATTCCCCAAAACTGTTAAGGTTATCAAAAATAAGTAAGACAGAAAAATATAATTCTGATAAAGATTATTCATTGTAATGGAATATATTAAATGGGACATCGGTAGGTAAAAGCTACTCCATAAAAACTGAGGAAATCAGAAAATGTGTAGACTGTAGTGAAAAATAATATGACATTGTCTCATTAGTTGTGAAAAAGGCTTACAATAAGGAAAGTTGGGATGTGAAATATATGGGAATTCTGGATAATCTTTATAATTTTCCTGAAAATTTGAAACTATTCTAAAATTTGTAATAATTTTAAATATATAAATACTATAGTAATAAATATTCTAAAATCAATTTATTAAAAATTAATGTAATAAATGCATAAAATTTAAAAGCAGGAAATTATAACTTATCTAACATAAAGATATAAAATTTAATGTAGCATCTGCTGTTCTCTATAATTTTTCATATTAGAGTAAATACCACAATTCTATCACTCCAATATTGAAAACCAATAAAAATTCCACAGATATTCTGTGAGTCTATGAGAACACAGAAAGATCAAACATCACACATTATCCTTCAGCAGAAGTCAGCATGCTCAGGGAGTAATGGATGAGCAAACCACAATATGATGCAGATTCATTTAAACCAGCCACACACAGCTATAGCCCTACTACAAGATCACTACTCAAAAGCAGCATCATGCCATCAATTGCACCTGAATTGGAAAACAATGGTCCACTCACAAAAGGCAATGATTTCTCTAAGAAATTGGTGACTTTAGAAGTCTTAATATTTTATAATATGTTTAATCAAACATTTATTTCTTGGTACGTTTAGTTTTCCTTTTTCTTTTGTTTCCTGTGGTCAGTGTACTTGCAAGATGGACACAAGAAACCCAATGAGTATATTTCTTGAGGATTTGAGGACCGACACATCAAAAGTATGCTCTGTGGGTGTAAATTCAACCAATTTTTCTACTTGATATCTTGACATTAACATTGATTAGAAGATAATATCACTGAGTACAGGATTCAGGAGTTGATAAATTCTATTCAAAATAGAAAGCCATCCAGGAGCTTCAAATTGATTGATGATTAGTTATACAATTAAAGCCAATTTATATTTTCCTACAAAATGTACAAAAAAAATGATTCAAGTGAGAAATACCTGTAGTATGATATAGCTGATGGAAATTATATAGTAAGTTAGTTACGAAGCATATATTATTAATTATTAAAGACATTCAAATTTCTTTTTTAATAAACATGAATCTCAAGGTTTGCCTATGAATTAACCAAAAAATGATTTTATTCAATATTTTTCTTTTAATATATTGAACATATATTGAATAACATATTTAATATATATCAAATAAAAATATATAAATAAAATAAAAACATAAATAACATAACATTTAATATGTAACATAAATAACATAAAGCATAAATTTAAAAAATCAAATAATTTTTATACTTCTAATCTCTTTTCTGATACTCCTTGAGTTTTGTTATTAGCCATTTTCTGTCATTTAGTTTTATTGTCCTTTAATATTCATAATGGTATTATTTACCTATCACCGATCTTATGATCACAAAATATTTTCTTCCACTGTTTTTATATCTTCAAATTAATTGAAATATTTTATTGTTTATTCAAATTGTTTCATACAAGTCCATATTATAATAATTATGATTTTTATATTTGAAATACAAAATATTTTATCTAGAACATTTGAAATCATCAATGTAACAATGATCATGAATATAAAATCAACTTGTTAAATTCAGATGTACAAACTAACCTGATAATTTATCAAAATTACCTATAACTTTATTTCTTTGTTGGTGGCATATATCATTTTTAGTTACAACTGTGTTTTTACCAATCAATTATTTCATTTCCATGTTAAAGATTACATTGTCAGACTGGATTCAAACAAGATATCAGATTGATAATTTTTTGTTTCTTCTGTTTTTGTCACATTTTGTCTTGTACTATATATTAACTGTGAAATATTCAGCTTCATTGGACAGTATGGACAGTACTGGACAATATGGACAGTGATTCTCCCCCCCTCACACCTACACATTTATTTATTTATTTATTACCCATGATTGGACACAGGGGCACTTAACCACTGAGCCACACACTCAGCCTTTTTAATATATTTTTTTTAATTTTGATACAAGATCTCACTAAGTTTCTTGGGACCTCTCTAAATTGCTGAGGTTGGTTTTGAACTATCTATCCTCCCCCCACAGCTGCCTGAGCCACTGGGATTACAGGTTTCCACCTGGCTCACGTATTTTCAAATCAGTAGTTTAGTATGATTTTATTATAGTGGAGGCTTCCAAAATAAATAAATTTTAAAATAAATTGTCTAATTTTATGGGATACTAATGAACTTACATTTGTTATAATTGTGATTGAATTTTGACATATTTCTAACATTTCAATGTGTACTTTTTTATTTATAAGTCTTTTTTCTTTTAAAAATGCTCTCCCCACAAATATTTATGTTCTTGGTGATTTCTATAAATTTCTTTTAATTCAAATCTCAATTGAAATCTAATGATTTTGTTTTATGAAAAGGCTATGAACAAAATTTTAATATTTGCCTTTATGAATTTTCTTTAGACTCTAATCATTCAAAAAATTCAAACCTTGCTGTGAACACAAAAGAAATTTAGCTAATTTTAATTTACATTGAACAAACTCACCAATAAATTCAGATTATTATTGACTGCAAATATTTTCTTTGACTTTAATATTTTACTTTAAGTTTTGGTCAGATGAGCTACTCTATTACATTAAAAAGTTCTGGAACACAGAATATTATTTGCATTTTAATACATATCACAAGATTAGCAAAATTATTTTCTGTCACTTTTTTGTATTTAATTTTTTTGTTGTTGTTTCACAATTTGAAAAATAAGAGAGGTTATTCTCCTCTCTTCTTACTTTACTATTTTCTCTCTTATTATTTCTTTGACCTCCTCTTTGTATTCAATATTTTTTACATATTGCCTCATTTTATTTTCCTATTTAATTAATTCTGTCTTTAAAACACGAAATAATGTTGCTCTCAATAAAAACAATAACATTAGCTACAGCCTAAAAGTCTGATAGTGAATACATAATTTCCTTCCACAATCTCATTTATAGTTATCTTATTTCTATTTTTATTTCATTCATTTCCCTGTCCTTTTTCTTTCAAAATTTACACTTCCCTATATTCTTTTCAAGATATTAATCACAATTCTGAATTTTTATTCTGAAGTACTGCTGAAATTAATGCTTGTGTTACATGTCTTTCATTGTCTTGTTTTTCATGTTCAGAAATATTTTTATCACTACAGATAAGTTTGATATTTGCCAATAGACAGGTAATTATCACTTTGTTCAATTAAGTGTTTATAATTTTGGATACTGAAACCTTCTTTAGGTATACAATGCTGTTTTTGCATGCTTCTTAACAGCATGTTTTCCTAGTATTCTTCTCAACAGTTTTGTATTTTCTCCAACCATCACTTATTGGCTTTACATAATCTACCTAAATATACTGCTATATAGAAAATCTAAATACCATCATGAAACACTAAGATAATAATGCCAATAATACCTTTACTTATTAAAAATACAATTCTAAAAATTATTTTTTTTTAAATTTTGTTATTTGTTTTAATTAGTTATACATGACAGTAGAATGCATTTATGCACTTTGATATATCATACATAGATGGGATATAATTTCTCATTTTTCTGAGTGTACATGTTGCAGAATCATATCGGTCATGTAATCACATATATACACACAGTAATAATGTCTGTTTCATTCTACTATCCTTTCCTACCCCCACATCCTCTCCTCTTCCCTCCTATCACTTACCTCTACCTAATCTAAGGTAACACAATTCTTCCCTAGTGCCCCCCGCCTTATTTTGAATTAGCATCCGCATATTAGAGAAAACATTCAGCCTTTGTTTTGTGGTATTGGCTTATTTTGCTTAGCATGATATTCTCCAATTCCTACCATTTACTGACAAATGCCATAATTTTACTCTTCTTTAAAGTGGAGCAATATTTCATTGAATATATATACCACATTTTCTTTATCCATTCATCTATTGGGGGATAACTAGGTTGGTTCCATAGTCTAGCTATTGTGAATTGAGCTGCTACAAACAGTATGCTGATTTTAAGTCCTTTGGGTATAAACCAAGGAGTAGGATAGCTGGGTCAAATGGTGGTTCCATTGCCAATTTTCTGAAGAATCTCCATACTGCTTTGCACAGTGGTTGCACCAATTTGCAGTCCCAATAACAATGTATGAAGAAAATCTTTACCACATGCACCTCTAATAAAGTATTAATTTCTAGGATATATAAAGAACTCAAAAAACTTATCACCAAAAATAAAAATTATTTTTGAAAGACAATTCCATTTCAATTTTTTCTTTTTTTTTTTTTTTTTTTTTTTTTTTTTTTTTTTTTTTGAACTCAGCCGCTGAACCACATCCCTAGCCCTATTTTGTACTTTTTAAAATTTAGAGACAGGGTCTCACTGAGTTACTTAGTGCCTTGTTTTTGCTGAGGCTGGCTTTGAACTCCCAATCCTCCTGCCTCAGCCTCCGAGCCACTTGGATTATAGGCATCTGCTACTGTGCTCTGCTTCATTTGTGTTACTATAGCTTTGTAGTATAATTTAAGGTCTGGTATTGTGATGCCTCCTGTTTCACTTTTCTTACTGAGGATTGGTCTGTCTATTCTGGGCCTCTTTATTTTTCTTTTTCTTTTTTTTTTTTTAACTCTTTCCTTTTTTTTTTTTTTTATTTTATTTTTTTTTATTGTTGGTTGTTCAAAACATTACATAGTTCTTAATATATCATCTTTCACACTTTGCTTCAAGTGAGTTATGAACTCCCATTTTTAGCCCATATACAGATTGCAGAATCACATCAATTACACATCCATTGATTTACATATTGCCATACTAGTGTCTGTTGTGTTCTGCTGCCTTTCCTATCCTCTACTATCCCCCCTCCCCTCCCCTCCCCACCCTTCTTCTCTCTCTACACCCCCTATTGACCTTCATTTCTCCCCCTTGTATTATTTTTCCCTTTCCCCTCATTTCCTCTTGTATGTTCTTTTGTATAACCCTGAGGGTCTCCTTCCATTTCCATGCAATTTCCCTTTTCTCTCCCTTTCCCTCCCACCTCTCTGCTCTGCCCCTACTCCAGTTGGGGTGAAGTGTGTACCACGCTGGCAGGCCGCTGGGCCTGATCCACAGGTCTGTCGCAGGTCTGCTTACCTTGCCAGCGCGGGCGGTGGCTCTGCCCTGCCCCTCTTACCACGCCTGCAGACCGCTGGGCCTGATCTGCAGGTTGGTCGCAGGTCTTCCTACCTTGCGGGCGTGGGCGGCGGCCCCTCTCCTCGCCTCTGGCTCGAGGACAAAGCGAGAGAGACTCGGGTATCTGTGACTCACCCTCCCTACCAGGGGACCAACTGTTTCCGTCGCCGCTGGCACCGATGAAGTTTTCTCCTCGGCCGCTCTCCGATGACATCAGATCTCTCCAATTTTTTCTTAATTTTGTTTTAAACTTCATTGACTCAAAAAATACATCATGATGAAAGAAGCAGTAGATGAGCAAGATTCTCAGGAAAACATTCTGGTAATACTTGGATAATTTTAATTTCTTTACTTTTTTATCACTCTTTAGATAGTTTCAAATGAGGTTCAATATATCTATATCCATTTTATTTCATTCATTTCCCTACCCTTTTTCTTTCAAAATTAACACTTCCCTATATTCTTTTAAAAATATTAATCACAATTCTGAATTTGTTTTCTTTCTTTCTTTTTTTTTTTGGAAGAAGAGAACATATAACTTAGGGTCTAGTTAAGCATTTTTCATTTGTCAAATTATATACTCTTATGTCTTCAGGAAAAAGAACATTGTCATGTTGTCATGTGATGAAGATTTCAAATTTGGTCCTAGGAGATGTGTGTTAATTTCATCCTAGGAGATGTGTATTAATTTCTATATCAGGCTCAAATGTAAGTGTTTTATATATTTAACTATAAACAATATGCCTACAAGCCCACATGAAAGTAGCAGACAGGGACGTGATAATCACAAACCCCCTCTGATGTTGGAAGGATATAGGACTTTTCTTTAATTCTCCTGCTGGAAAAATACTGTGAAAGAATAGTCCTGATTCCATGCAAATTCTGCTCTTTGTATTATTTTCCCATGATTCCTCTGGGAGAATTAATTTTTCTACTAAATTTCTCAAACTCAAGCTTAAGTAGACACTAGGAATATTTGTTCCTTGAGCAGCTTGTATGTTTTTAAGACTTATTCTGTTGGAAAAAACTGGGAGGCCCAAAGTTTAGTCTCTAAGAATCATAACCATAACTAGCCTGTATTGTCTTGGAAGTACAACTCTCAAGAAAACATAATACAAATAGAATCTGATTACTGACATCTCCATTTGTAAAGATCACACCCAAAATTCTTTCAAGTCTTTGTTCTTCAATATGCTTTCTTTATGTAATTTTATTCTTTTTTAAAATTTTTTAATATTTATTTTTTAGTTTTTGGCGGACACCTCTTTGTATGTGGTGCTGAGGATGGAACCCCCGGCTGCACGCATGCCAGGCAAGCGTGCTACCACTTGAGCCACATCCCCAGCCTGTAATTTTATTCTTATTCAGTTGTGACAGGACTACTTGCAATCTGTTGAAAATCCTCAGGCAAACCTAAACCAAGTCTTTCCACCAAGATATTTTATTCAATTAAAATGACTTAACAGATATCATGCTTAGTCTAATGTTAACCCTGGGTCAGCTTAATCTAGTGATGACTTTACTATACATTGTTTTCTCTCAAATATATTTTTCATCATTTTTCCCCTTTGAAAGAGTTGCTTAGCATTCTCCAATCAGTGGACTTTTTGAACTTTGAAAAGTCTTTGGTTTCTCCAGTACAGGAATTCTATTTAATTTCTTTTCAATCCTACAATTTCTTTCATTAATTTATATTTATTTCTCTAATACCATTGCAAGCATGGCCAATACTAAGAAAACTGCTTATATTCTATCTTCTGAACCTTTTCCTACATCTACTTTTTCAGGAGGCAAAATGTCTGACTTCAAAATATTTTCAGCTAACAAGTATTGCAAAACATTTGACCAATTTGTTATTTGGATTTCCATTTCTCCAGTTTTCTAAAGGTATTCTCATCACCTATTTTTATAAAACCATAATATTTTGGATGATAATCTTCATTCTGTAAGAAGTGTTGATATTTGAATAATCTGAATTTTCCTTTTCTCTTTTATTGGTGCATATTAGTTGGCACAGAATATTGAGTTTCAGTATTTTGGGCATATTTGTATAAGTATTCAACATAATTTGATCAATTCCACTTCCCAATACCTCTGCTTGCTCTTCCTTCCTCCTCCCCCTGGTCACTTTCATGCATTGCAATGTTGTCTTTACGAATTGTCTTTTCCCCCCATTTTTTTTTTCCATTATCATCCACATATGAAAGAAAACATGTGACACTTATCTTTCTAGATCTGGCTTATTTCTCTTAGCATGATGCTCTGCAGTTCCACCCATTTTCCTGCAAATGGCATAATTTAATTTTATACTTCTTTATATTTTAATAGAACACATGTACATATAGCACATTTTATTTATTCATTCATTTGTAGATGGACACATTTTCTTTTTAATAGAACACATGTACATATAGCACATTTTATTTATTCATTCATTTGTAGATGGACACATTTTCTTTTTAATAAGAAATGAACATATTTCTTCTTTTTAAGGAGACAGACTCTATAGTTCACGGTTAAAATATTAGTAAATGCAAAATTTAAATTTGGTGACTTAACACAGACCATTATTTATTACATTTTAGTAACACAAAATGATCCTTGCCATATGACTTCTATACTATATTTTTACCTTGATTTTTCATGTTAGGCTAAATTAAGAGAGTCTGTATGATTATTCATTCACACATTAGAAGTTAAGACAGACTATTAAAGAAAATTCTGATAAATGTTCAAAGATGTTACTCAGATTGAAGGAAGACTAATGAGGAAAATCCACTGATTAATTTTAATCATTATAGTTATGTACATGACACGCTGTTGGGGAGGTTAAAGTAAGGACTTGTATTTTTCACAGAAGAGTTAGCAATCACCTATAGAAATTGAGCCCAAGAGGAAAGCTTCATCCTTGGAAAAGTTTTGCAGAAAAAGCTGCATGATGTCAGGCAGAGAATATGGTCAAAGTGTCAGGTATATAGGAATTATATCAGGTAAATAGGCCCTAATTAATGGAAATGAACTGTCATTAAGTATACTTCTTAGAAACGTGTAGAGCAGTTACTAAATCAATGTAAGAAGCAATATTAAGAGTAATTCAGATTTGAACTTTTGATACAAAAATCTTAAAATTCTCATTATCTACAAAACTGTCATCAAAATCTAGGATTCATCAGAACTTCAGTTGGGTGTTAAATAGTCAAACCAAAAGAAAAAAAATAGTAAGATATAGAGATAATGATACAAATGTATCATGTTAGTCACTAGGAAATATCATTTGATTTGTATTTTATACATTTTTAAGATATTTTTGCTACAATAAATATTTTACGTGTTCTTATAAATCAGAACATAAACAACTAATCCATGAGTTTTCCTGATTATTTATGCATAAAAGAGAAATTCACGAAGCTTTAAAGACTATGAAGCAAAAAAGAAGGTTAAGAAATCTGCAGCCTAAGTCTATGGCAGGCCAGCTGGGTACTTTACTCATTATGTGGCATATAATCTCAAAACTTACTTACTTCTATTATCCCATAATATCTTATAACTATATACAACCATAAGTTAATAAAGTGCTAACACACCTGGGAAAATTATAACGAGTTGAGTTAGGAAATCAAATCAGAAACATACAAACACACAGTAGACTATTTGAGGCCTCTATTGTGAACTTATAAACTACTTCCAACTGGTAAGAAATTGTAGTCTGATATTATCAAAAATTAATATATTAAATAATGACACCTTTTGTACATGTTTTTCTGGCACAATAAACTGTTCTTATATAAACTGCCCCTCTAGTTTTATTGTAAAGCCAGGAGCTGTTTTACTATTGCAAAACACACAGAATAGAACATTTATTGCTATTATGCCAAATAAATGAAGTGAAACAACAAAGAGGCCTTTAAATGAACTGTATTTTATGGCTAAAGCACACAGAAGATTAAATGAAAAACCAACTTGGAATTCATTCAGCCATTTTACTCATTCATTTATGTGTGTGAGAAAGAGCATAATCCATTCCCAACAGAAGCAGCTGGAGGATCCAGGGCTTCATTATTATGGCACTGTTATGAAAGAGTAAAACCATGGGCAAAGAAAATGGTATATAGTATCTGAAATATGTAACTTAAAATACAGAGCAGAAAATGAATAAAAGGTATTATTTTCTAACTCTATTATAGACACAATAAAATCAAAGTGCTTTACGTTTCATTGGGAAACTTTGTTATGTTTAAGTGTGTATTACAACAATAAATAATGTAGTTTATTAATTTGTGTTTTCATGTCTTGATAAAAGTCTTCTGTCCTATATCCTTAATTCAAATCTTATCTTTCTGCATTATTTGTATTAATCTAAAAGATGCATGTTCCCCAAAATTAAGTTTGCTGATCTGGGAAAATATTTATTCGTGGGGACCTATATCAATATATAAGCTCTATAAAAGGTAGCATATACTCTCACAAGCTCCTACAGAAAATCAATTGTCATACATATTTAAAATAGTTTAATTTGGGATGGGTTATAATTATATGTCATTGATCTTTCTTTAAAATATTGCAACAGTCATAAATTGGTTTTTAAAGATCATCTATATTTGAGGAAAATATATTGCTCCTTTGATATCTCTGTTGATTTTTTCTCAGATCCATCTATTTCATACAAGTAAAATGAAAAGCAGAAATTTGTTATCTTTAAGGCAACAAATGATATCTGTCCCTCTCAGTGCTTCTGGGTTCTTTTCAGTCCTTATCTGTGTTGCACCTCACTCCTTCAACTGAGCTGCCAGCCTTCAATAGGCTCAAGAACTTAAAGACAGAAGAAGGAAGAAATCTAGTTAATCCTATTGCCTATACTACTTAGAGTCTGGATTTTTTTTCTGTTTTCACTAATACTTTTGAAAATAAAGCACTTTATTCAAGTGCTTCATACTTCTCTCTTCCAGGTCTCTCCTTTGTCTCCCTACAAGTTTGTCTAGGCAATTCATCACATTCCTTCTCCACCATAGAATTTACCATTCCTTTGGCTTTGGGCACTTATATTTTTATAGTTATTTACTACACTCATAATAGGTGTTCCTATTTCACTCAAGGTTTCATGGTATCCTCCTGACCTTACTTCCAATAATACTGAGTTAAGTTATCTGAGGATGGTCCACCACCTCAGATAACTCCCATCCTGTCTCTATTTCTTGGATAAGTAGCACACAAGTTTCAATATTTCTCTGTCATGTTTTCTTACATTTCTATTCCAAAACTAAGCAATATACAACTGGTGATATGTCTGGAATTTTTTGATTGGTAGTTTGGGAAAAATAGGATAATGATTATATATTTTGGTTGTAGAATCTAAAATTCAATTGAAGTTTTATAGAAGTAACTTATCTATCAAATGACTTAAGAAATGTAAGTAGGGACTTTCAAAAAATAATTTGGTATTGTAGGTACCAAATGTCTACCTTAATAGGAATGCTGTGTTCACACTGTCTACATCAGAGCTCTGTATGAACCTGAATCAATCAAAAAATTATCAGCCAGTTTTTAATAAAATGCTTCCTGATTTTCAGAGACTCCCAACACTTGAAGAATGTGAGTGTTGAAGATTTGAAGCAATAAAAAGGAGGTTGATTTACTGACAACTGACTCAAGGAATTGGGTTCAGGAGTGACACTGATGAGTGTTTCTTGACAAAATTATGGATCTCTGGCTCTCTGGCCTCTCTTGACTCCTTACAGACCACACAAAATAATCTAATTAATTGTAGTTCTAAGATTGCTCCTCAAGCAAGATTATCCAACCAAAGCTATAGTCACACTAAACCATGATGAGATTCCCTTCATTTAGTTTCTCTGAACAGGGGTTCCAATTCTTACAATTTTGATTTATACCTCAGATGAATCAATAATCAAGATAAATAAGCAAACCAGAGCCATAAGGTAGGACCATTTGTGATTTAAACCAATGATCTTATCTCCAGTCCTGTGTTTTTGTAGACTGTTCTTAACCTGAATTGAGAAGCCTGTATTGTGTAGTGTAGAAGAGGGAGGGAATGGAAAGGGGAAACTAAAGATAATTGATTTTCCCTCAATGTAGGTTGTTTGAAATAGATTATTTTAGAGGTTTTTAAACTAGAATGACTTGTGAATAGAGTGCTGTCAGCTGTGCCTAATATCTGTAACATTTTATAAAAAATTCAGAAAAAAAATATTTAGGTGTGCTTCTGTTCATGGGTGTGTGCATGTGGACACACACCCATGTACGTGCACATGTGCATCTCTAGAAGGAGAGAGAAAAATAGAGAAATTTTAGAATAAAAACTAAATGGAGCTAGGCCAGGCATAGTGGCACATGCCTATAATCCCAATGGTCTGAAGACTGAGGCAGGAGAATTATGAGTTCAAAGCCATCCTCAGCAACAGTGAGGCACTAAGCAACCCAATGAGACCCTGTCTCTATATAAAATACATAAAAAGGGCTGGGGATGTGGCTCAGTGGTCAATCCCAGTACCAAAAAACAAAACAAAACAAAACAAACCTAAATGGAGCTAAAGGAAAACAATGTGTGAATAAGGGGAAGAGCACATTGAAACTGCTTATAATATTATTCTTAAACAATTCTTAAATATAACATAAAAATAAACATTTGTGAAAAGAAAATTTTTAAATATAGAAGGAAAATATTGAGCAAGATGGATGGGAGCCCAAGGTGTATTGGAGAACTAGATAGAAACAGAATAATCTGGAACTTCTGGGTCTAAATCCTTGGTTTGGATTTGACTCCAGCTGCCATTAAAAGTTATGAATAAATTTTTAACAAAATCTATATTGATAGAGGAGTTTCAGTCATTGGACTACAATCTGGAGAGTGTTTTCTGTTTGGTTCTGTCATTTGTTTGATGTGTGACTGTTTTTTTCTCCCTTAATAACACTATTAATTGTACTATGTCAAATTGTTTTTGCAGTGAGAAGCAAATTTATTAATTGACATCAATCTAATTAACAGTTTTACTGTCAAGTGCTTTTAGTTTCTACAGTTTTCTAATTATACAATTTCTCCCTATACTGAAGGGCAGTATGAAATCATTTCTCCCAAACTAGGAAATAAAGGGCTAAAAGTCTGGCTCACCTGAGGAAACGGAGGAACGAATGCACTTTCATTTTTGCAGCATTCCATGAGTTGATTCTTTTCTTTTTATTCCTCCAACCAATGCCTCTCTGAGTGAGAGCAACAATTTGTCCACAGTAGTGAATGAGCTGACCCATTCATACTACCTCTGATTAAATACCTCCATTTTTAGCCTATAGCTAAGAATTTGAATTTAATACATTTCTGTCTTTATTAAGGCCATCCCATATATCCCTTTGCCAGTTATTTAATCAGGTTTATTATTTTTAACTAAATGTTTTAGCATGTATTAAAATTAAAAGTCCTCTTAACATTATTTTAAAATAAGAGATCACATATTTGCCATTCTAAAACAAAAACTCAATCAGCTGACATGGATCAAAAAATTTATTATATGATATATAAATAATGTGGTTATGACTAAAGAATTTCTATCATATAAAATCAGAAATATGATTGATCGATGAAAATTAAATAGAAAAACTATGTTGAATTTTTATTATAAATGATATATGGAGATAATTGATATTTTTTAGTTGTGAGTTTCATTAAACTTCATTAAAATAAAATGCCATATGAGACACAATATAAAATAAATAAAATCTACTGATTTAGTGAGCGCATCACAGCAGTCCTTGCAACCCATCTCTTTAGTGTTCCCTAGTTTCTATTTTTTGCCTTTGGACAATCAAAATTTTATTAGAATTTTAAAAGCTTCTAAGAAAGAAAAATCTTTAGCTTTGGGGGGTTAATTGTTTTCCGAATCAATTTTCAGTTAGTACCCATTATAATATTTTTATAACACATAATGTAGTACTAGCAATATTATTAAAAGTTATCTATTTTAGAGGAGATAGCCTATACTTAAGAATGAGTACTTGGCAGAGATTTCAACTTGCTTAAGTTTGAAAGAGGAACTAGATCAAGATTCTAACCTAGTGTTCACAGCCTTTGAATATAGTCCAATGCTTACTACCCTGCCCCATTATTTTCAGAATATCTGAGTACCAAATATTTATTTGAAAGCACACTAAAAGGTTTATTTTATATAAATAATCATTAAATTTATAAAAATATCTATTAAGTTTATCATAAGCATTAGAAATCATTGCAAGTTGCAAGTTGGTAGACTATTTTTCTATTATAAACAAATACCTTTTCTGCAAGATAAGCAAGAAATAGCAGGTGAGGAAACCCACAAGAAGAAAAATAAACTGAGTATGAATGATCCATTTAAGAACAATTGGTTTACTATGCACATGCATATGTCTTTGATTCAAATTTAATTTTTTTTGCTTTGTTTACTTTATGCACAATATTTATTTTTTTTCCTATTTTTGCTTAAAATTCCACAGGAATATTCAAGAGAGTGAAATGATCACTACATTTTGGTTCTTTATTCTCAAGCACAGCAATGAGTGCCTATAGTACTCACTTGAAAGGCTGTGATGAAAGCATCAATGAAGCCCAAGAATTAAAAATCAGACTGGGACACATGGTAAGATCCTGTTTCAAAAAAAAAAAAGTATTTGCATATACATAATACAAAAAAAATATTTTTTACATATCTGTTTAATTTAGGTGGTATTGACCAGTAGGTGGATCTCTTCTATGTCTTGGTTTAATGATCCGGATTCCTTTCTTCATGTTGCCTCTTATACATTATGTTCTGGTTACTATTTTCATGCATTGTGAGGAAAAGACAGCCTTTCACTTTAAAGTCTTGGTCTGAAAAAGCACTCAGTTTTCATTCATTTTTCATTGATGAGAACACTTATAGGAAAATACTAGTGAAGAAAAACCAGAGCTCATGTGTGGCCAACAGATGAACAGACACTTCTTAGCTACATTGTATAGTATTAAAGGAAAAACTGAATATTGATAAATACTTAAATATCTATGATTAAAAAGGTATACTCAAAAATAGATAAATGACTGGGAAAAAACA
Organism: Marmota monax; assembly: GCF_021218885.2. NCBI lineage: Eukaryota > Metazoa > Chordata > Mammalia > Rodentia > Sciuridae > Marmota > Marmota monax. Next base: position 7,310,618 of record NW_026692202.1, read on the forward strand.
GTTTGGAAGTATCTACTTTATACTGATTGTGATGTGTTTGTATTCTACAAAGTTTAATAAGCAATGGTTTCAGAGTATCCTGTGGATATACCCAAAATGCATGTACATGTGAATTATAGCATATGTGTACTAAAATAGAAATTATAAATTGTTATTTTGAGTTGTGGTTGGATATAGCTGTATGTGACCTTTCCAATCTCATCTGCTTTCACAATGAACAACCATTGTCTCCTGATAGACCGAGTACTTTCTTACATATGTGCATAGTGGTAAATTTGCTTTCTTTTTTTTTTAACCTGATAAACTTCAAGTTTCTTCTAAATATCCCACTCAGCTAGACCTACTTTACAAAACATTACTCAGTATTATTAGACAAAATTAATGTATTTTCACAGTGTTACCTCACAAGACAAAGCACAAGTAACCAATGGCAAGATCTAAAAGAAATAAACTTTAAAAAAATCCTCTGAAAAGTACCACTTAATATTACACATTATGTAAGGTAACATTTTTTATAAATGGCAACAGAAATATTTTAGTTTGTGATTTTCCAGTAATGAGTCAGAATCTGTCCCATGTCCTTCTTTTGAACCTGGACAAAAGTATGCCTCAAGGCATATATAGAAATGACATTGTATTACTTCCTAGTCTAGGTCATAAAAAGTGACATGACCTCTTTCCCACTCTTCCTCTGCTTCTCTGTCTCTTCCTCTTTCCCTCTCACCTTCTTTCTTTCCCAGGACATTTGGAAACCACACACCACTGAAAATCACTCACAATGTTGTAAGGAAATACAAATCGGCACTAAGTAAGAACACAAGAACGCATGTTCTATCCATGAGCAGACATGAAGGGAAGTGAAGAAGCCATCAGCAGAACACAGCTTTCAGGCTTCAACGCTTCAATTTGTGCTCCAGGATACTGTGGGATACAGACCAGGAAACCTCATTAGACTGTCTGAATTCCTGACATAAAATTTGAAGGCATGTGAAATGATCACTTTAGCCTTCTAAGTTTTGTAATGATTTGTGAATAGTCAAGAGTTATGGAAATATCCATTGTGGATACTAAAAGCAAGCTCAGTTGACACTTTTTAGATATTATTAAGTAACAATGGCAAAAATATATAGAGATCTTATAGAGCCAATAAAAAGAGTACTTGAGACTGAATAAAAGATGCAATAGCAGCATGAATCATAACACAATTTATAATGCAGACATAAAAATAAAAATATTAACTAAAGCATATCACCCAAAGCTTCCATGCTCTAAAACACTTTATAATTGTCTTCTCAATTAGGGATTACAAAAATTCTTAGTTCAGTTTTGCCAAAGAAAAATCTCTTCTATTTGAGTTACATTCAGACCTTTTCTAAGCTTAGGCCTACTCTTTCTTCTATTCCTTAATGTTTCCTTGCAGCATGCAAATATAGATTGGGGCATCCTCTTGTATATCAACTGTATTCTTAGTCTTTAATAAACATCCTCAAAATTACAAATACAATTTCATTCGATGAAAGTGTGATCAGATTGGCTGTCTCCAATGGGATCATGAAACAGCTGGCCACTACTACCAGTTAGCTTTAGAGTGGTTTTCCTTTATATCTTTATGAGCCTGCAGCTTTTGACTTAGTTTTGTGCCCTGGGTTAAATTACTGTGCCCTGCCAATGCTGTGGTGATGAACAGAAAGGATTAATTCCCCTTCTGTTCAGCAATAGAAGTACCTTCCTGTGTTATAAACTGATGATTACTTTCCCAACTGGACAGCACATATTTGCCATGACACTACCTCTGTGAAACTGTAAATAGCCTCCCAGGCTGAGGAGCTCAGTAACCTTATCTTTTACTCTGTCTCCTCTGCAATACAGACTATTAAACTGAATTAGTCTTTCGTCTTTCTGTTATCTACCTAAACTAGAATCTCAGTTCCAAAAGAGCAGAAAATCATTTTCACCTTCACAATGATAGGAGCAATTTCTCATCAATAGGAGATGTTCAATAAACACATTTGAGTGCATCTTTTATTTGGAAATCTTAAGATCCTAACTATTATTATTATATAATTAGTCCTCCTGTGCCTTAATCTAGGTTCCAGTCTATCTTGACATCCTTTCAATAATGCTGTTTTTTCACTTCCTCCCCTCAGTTTTCTCTCTGCATGTGCTCTTTAACCATTTCAAACATCCAGTTCTAACTTATCTCTTTTCAACCAATATACCCTGACATGTATTATTTTCCTATATCAGCTATTCTCATGTGGATCATTCACCCAAGTCCTTGTCTATATACACAACTACAGTGTATAAAGCAAATTCAGAGTAACCAAAATGTATGTTATTTTTATTCCTTACAAATGCAGATGAAACTGGCCACCAAACAATCTTCTTTGAACATGTAATGGACTATTAGCACCAGAAAAATCCAACAACCAGTCTTTGAGAGTTACCAGGCAATTTTTGTTTTTTCCAATTAATTACATTCACCATCATTCTAAGACTCTTTCAATCCTTCTTCATTCACCCAACATGCTGGGTTTCCTCTCACTTAGACTAGATGATCCCTGGATTACTAAAATAAAATCTAACAGGCATATATTTCTGTGTACACATAGAAGCCTGTTGGTTTCCTGGCCCTTTCTTCCACCTGTGTTCTGTATAAATTAGACAATCTATGCTGGTTTCTACTTCACTGCCAAGATGTCCTGAAAAAGTATTCCAGCTCTCACATTCTTCAACATTTCAGTTATTATTGGATCTTCACATCAACATTTCAATATAAAACTTCTTATATAGATAATTACTCCTCCAGGGCCTAACTCTAGGTTCCAGTCTATCTTGACATCCTTTCAGAAATTAGTTTCTTTATGTGAGGTTTCTACTTTCACAGTTCTAATGAGTTCCTCACATACTTCGCTTTCTTCCCTTCAACTTCCCATTTAATGATATCTTCATTTAAATAATCAAATATTTATGGTAAAAGTGAATGACATTAATTATCATTTTTATATTTTATCACAAGACCAAAATTCACCTTTTTTTAAATTTATTTATTTATTTTTTATTTTTTATTGTTGGCTGTTCAAAACCTTACATAGTTCTTGATATATCATATTTCACAATTTGATTCAAGTGGGTTATGAGCTCCCATTTTTACCCCATATACAGATTGCAGAATCACATCAGTTACACATCCATTGATTTACATATTGCCATACTAGTGTCTGTTGTATTCTGCTGCCTTTCCTATCCTCTACTATCCCCCCTCCCCTCCCCTCCCCTCCCCTCTTCTCTCTCTGCCCCCTCTACTGACATTCGTTTGTCCCCCTTATATTATTTTTCCCCTTCCCCTCACTTCCTCTTGTATGTACTTTTGTATAACTCTGAGGGTCTCCTTCCATTTCCATGCATTTTCCCTTCTCTCTCCCTTTCCCTGCCACCTCTCATCCCTGTTTAATGTTAATCTTCTTCTCATGCTCTTCGACCCTACTCTGTTCTTAGTTACTCTCCCTATATCAAAGAAGACATTTGGCATTTGTTTTTTAGGGATTGGCTAGCTTCACTTAGCATAATCTGCTCTAATGCCATCCATTTCCCTGTAAATTCTATGATTTTGTCATTTTTTAATGCAGAGTAATACTCCATTGTGTATAAATGCCACATTTTTTTTTTATCCATTCATCCACTGAAGGGCATCTAGGTTGGTTCCACAGTCTAGCTATTGTGAATTGTGCTGCTATGAACATCGATGTAGCAGTGTCCCTGTAGCATGCTCTTTTTAGGTCTTTAGGGAATAGACCGAGAAGGGGAATAGCTGGGTCAAATGGTGGCTCCATTCCCAGCTTTCCAAGAAATCTCCATACTGCTTTCCAAATTGGCTGCACCAATTTGCATTCCCACCAGGAATGTACAAGTGTACCCTTTTCCCCACATCCTCGCCAGCACTTGTTGTTGTTTGACTTCATAATGGCTGCCAATCTAACTGGAGTGAGATGGTATCTTAGGGTGGTTTTGATTTGCATTTCTCTGACAGCTAGAGATGGTGAGCATTTTTTCATGTACTTGTTGATTGATTGTATGTCCTCCTCTGAGAAGTGTCTGTTCAGGTCCTTGGCCCATTTGTTGATTGGGTTGTTTGTTCTCTTATTGTCTAATTTTTTGAGTTCTTTGTATACTCTGGATATTAGGGCTCTATCTGAAGTGTGAGGAGTAAAGATTTGTTCCCAGGATGTAGGCTCTCTATTTACCTCTCTTATTGTATCTTTTGCTGAGAAAAAACTTTTTAGTTTGAGTAAGTCCCATTTGTTGATTCTAGTTATTAACTTTTGTGCTATGGGTGTCCTATTGAGGAATTTGGAGCCCGACCCCACAGTATGTAGATCGTAGCCAACTTTTTCTTCTATCAGACGGCGTGTCTCTGATTTGATATCAAGCTCCTTGATCCATTTTGAATTCACTTTTGTGCATGGCGAGAGAAAGGGATTCAGTTTCATTTTGTTGCATATGGATTTCCAGTTTTCCCAGCACCATTTGTTGAAGATGCTATCCTTCCTCCATTGCATGCTTTTAGCCCCTTTATCAAATATAAGGTAGTTGTAGTTTTGTGGTTTGGTTTCTGTGTCCTCTATTCTGTACCATTGGTCCACCCGCCTGTTTTGGTACCAGTACCATGCTGTTTTTGTTACTATTGCTCTGTAGTATAGTTTGAAGTCTGGTGTCGCTATACCGCCTGATTCACACTTCCTGCTTAGCACTGTTTTTGCTATTCTGGGTCTTTTATTTTTCCATATGAATTTCATGATTGCTTTCTCTATTTCTACAAGAAATTCCGTTGGGATTTTGATTGGCATTGCATTAAACCTATAGAGAACTTTTGGTAATATCGCCATTTTGATGATGTTAGTTCTGCCTATCCATGAACAGGGTATATTTTTCCATTCTCTAAGATCTTCTTCTATTTCTCTCTTTAGGGTTCTGTAGTTTTCATTGTATAAGTCTTTCACCTCTTTTGTTAGGTTGATTCCCAAGTATTTTATTTTTTTTGAAGATATTGTGAATGGAGTGGTTGTCCTCATTTCCATTTCAGAGGATTTGTCGCTGATATACAGGAATGCCTTTGATTTATGCGTGTTGATTTTATATCCTGCCACTTTGCTGAATTCATTTATTAGCTCTAATAGTTTCTTTGTAGAGCCTTTTGGGTCTGCTAGGTATAGAATCATGTCATCTGCAAATAGTGATAATTTAAGTTCTTCTTTTCCTATTTTGATGCCTTTAATTTCTTTCGTCTGTCTAATTGCTCTGGCCAGTGTTTCGAGAACTATGTTGAACAGAAGTGGTGAGAGAGGGCATCCCTGTCTTGTTCCAGATTTTAGAGGGAGTGCCTTCACTTTTTCTCCATTCAGAATGATGCTAGCCTGAGGCTTAGCATAGATTGCTTTTACAATATTGAGGTATGTTCCTGTTATCCCTAGTTTTTCTAGAGTTTTGAACATAAAGGGATGCTGTACTTTGTCGAATGCTTTTTCCGCATCTATGGAGATGATCATATGCTTCTTATTTTTAAGTCTATTGATGTGGTGAATAACATTTATTGATTTCCGTATATTGAACCAGCCTTGCATCCCAGGGATGAATCCTACTTGATCATGGTGTACAATTTTTTTGATATGTTTTTGTATCCGATTCGCCAGAATTTTATTGAGGATTTTTGCATCTAGGTTCATTAGAGATATTGGTCTGTAGTTTTCTTTCTTTGAAGTGTCTTTGTCTGGTTTAGGTATCAGGGTGATGTTGGCCTCATAGAATGAATTTGGAAGTTCTCCCTCTTTTTGTATTTCCCGAAGTAGCTTGAAAAGTATTCGTATTAGTTCCTCTTTAAAGGTTTTGTAAAACTCTGCTGTATACCCATCCGGTCCTGGGCTTTTCTTATTTGGTAGTCTTTTGATGGTTTCTTCTATTTCCTCAATTGATATTGGTCTGTTTAGGTTGTCTATATCCTCCTGACTCAATCTGGGTAGATCATATGACTTAAGAAATTTATCTATGCCTTCACTATCTTCTAATTTATTGGAGTATAAGGATTCAAAATAATTTTTGATTATCTTCTGTATTTCTGAAGTGTCTGTTGTGATATTGCCTCTTTCATCCCGTATGCTAGTAATTTGAGTTCTCTCTCTTCTTCTCTTCGCTAGCATGGCTAAGGGTCTGTCGATTTTGTTTATTTTTTCAAAGAACCAACTTTTAGTTTTGTCAATTTTTTCAATTGTTTCTTTTGTTTCGATTTCATTAATTTCAGCTCTGATTTTCATTATTTCTTGCCTTCTACTTCTTTTGCTGTTGTTTTGCTCTTCTTTTTCTAGGATTTTGAGATGAAGTATGAGATCATTTATTTGTTGGTTTTTTCTTTTTTTAAGGAATGAACTCCAAGCAATGAATTTTCCTCTTAGAACTGCTTTCAATGTGTCCCATAGATTCCGATATGTTGTGTCTGTGTTTTCATTAATCTCTAAGAATTTTTTAATTTCCTCCTTGATGTCTTCTATAACCCATTGATCATTCAGTAACCTATTGTTCATTCTCCAAGTTATGTATTCTTTTTCCTTTCTTCTTTTATCGTTGATTTTCAGTTCCATTCCTTTATGATCAGATAGGATGCATGGTATTATCTCTACTCCTTTATATTGTCTAAGAGTTTCCCTGTGACATAATATATGATCTATTTTTGAGAAGGATCCATGTGCTGCTGAGAAAAAAGTGTAACTGCTTGATGTTGGGTGGTATATTCTATATATGTCAATTAAGTCTAGGTTATTAATAGTGTTATTGAGTTCTATAGTTTCCTTATTCAACTTTTGTTTGGAAGATCTGTCCAGTGGTGATAGAGGTGTGTTGAAGTCTCCCATGATTATTGTATGGTGGTCTATTAGACTCTGGAACTTGAGAAGAGTTTGTTTGATGAACATAGCTGCACCATTGTTTGGGGCATATATATTTATGATTGTTATGTCTTGTTGGTGTATGGTTCCCTTGAGCAGTATGTAGTGTCCCTCTTTATCCCTTTAGATTAACTTTGGCTTGAAATCTATTTTATTTGATATGAGTATGGATACTCCTGCTTGTTTCCGAAGTCCATATGAGTGATATGATTTTTCCCAACCTTTCACCTTCAGCCTATGTATGTCTTTTCCTATCAAATGCGTCTCTTGTAGGCAGCATATTGTTGGGTCTTGTTTTGTGATCCATTCTACTAGCCTGTGTCTCTTGATTGGTGAGTTTAAGCCATTAACATTTAGGGTTGTTATTGAGATATGGGTTGTTCTTCCAGCCATATTTGTTTATTTATGTTACTAAACATGGTTTGTTTTCCTCTTTGATTATTTTCCCCCCCTTTACTGTCCTACCTCCCACTGTTGGTTTTCATTGTTATTTTCCATTTCCTCTTCCTGTAATGTTTTGCCAAGGATGTTTTGAAGAGATGGTTTTCTAGCTGCAAATTCTTTTAACTTTTGTTTATCGTGGAAGGTTTTAATTTCATCTTCCATCCTGAAGCTTAATTTCGCTGGAAACACAATTCTTGGTTGGAACCCATTTTCTTTCAGTGTTTGAAATATGTTATTCCAGGATCTTCTAGCTTTCAGAGTCTGTGTTGAAAGATCAGCTGTTATCCTGATTGGCTTACCCCTAAATGTGATCTGCTTCCTTTCTCTTGTAGCTTTTAAAATTCTCTCCTTATTCTGTATGTTGGGCATCTTCATTATAATGTGTCTAGGTGTGGGTCTCTTATGATTTTGCACATTCGGCGTCCTGTAGGCTTCTAGGATTTGGGGTTCTGTCTCATTCTTCAAGTCTGGGAAGTTTTCTCGTATTATTTCATTGAATAGATTGCTCATTCCTTTGGTTTGAAACTCTGTCCCTTCCTGTATCCCAATGACTCTTAAATTTGGTCTCTTGATGTTATCCCATATTTCTTGGATGTTCTGCTCATGGTTTCTTAACAGTCTTGCTGAGCTGTCTATGTTCTTTTCAAGTTGAAATATTTTATCTTCATTGTCTGATGTTCTGTCTTCTAAGTGTTCTACTCTGCTGGTAGTATTCTCAATTAAGTTTTTAAGTTGGCTTATTGCTTCCTGCATTTCTAGGATTTCTGTTTGTTTGTTTTTTATAACCTCTATTTCCCTGTATAGTTGATCTTTTGCTTCTTGGATTTGTTTATGTAATTCATTGTTGAAGTGATCTTTCATTGTCTGATTTTGCTGTCTGATGTCTTCCTTGAGACTCCAGATCATCTGAAGCATGTATATCCTGAATTCTTTATCTGACATTCCATCTGCTGCAGCTATTACCTCTTCTAACGTTGAGTTGACCTGCAATGCTTGTGGTCCTTTCTTTCCTTGTCTCTTCATACTGTTCGCGTTCCTTTCTACTTGGTGAAACTGTTGTGCTATTGAATTTTCCCCCTATATATTTGTATTGGTCTTGTATAGTTGCAAAGTCTCCCTCGCAGGCTCGGGCGGCGGCTCTGCCCCTCCTCCAATTGGGGCAATGTGCCTACCACGCCGGCAGGCCGCTGGGCCTGCTCTGCCGGTCGGTAGCCGGTCCGCCGACCTTGCAGGCGTGGGCGGCGGCTCTGTTCCTCTGCGGGCCGCTAGGCTTGTTCTGTCGGTGGTCACAGTTCTGTCTACTTTGCAGGCGCAGGCAGTGGCACTGCCCCTCTGCAGGCCTCTGGGGCTGTACTGCCAGTGGGTCGCAGGTCCGCCTACCTTGCAGGCGCGGGGGGGGCGGCTCTACCTTTCCTCAGGCCACTGGGCCTGTTCTGTCTCTCGGTTGCAGGTCTGGCCTGTTCTGATGGTGGTCACAGTTCCGTCTACCTTGCAGGCGCGGGGGGAAGGGGGCGGCTCTGCCTCTCAGCAGGCCGCTGCTCCTCTTCTGCTGGTGGGTCGCAGGCCCGCCTACCTTGCAGGAGTGATTGGAAGCTCTGTCCCGCCGCAGGCCACTGGGCCTTTTCTGTCGGTGGTCACAGTTCCACCTACCTGGCAGGCGCGGGGGGTGGGGGGCGGCTCTGCCCCTCAGCAGGCCGCTGGGCCTGCTCTGTGTGTGGTCACAGTTCCCTCTACCTTGCCGGTGCAGGGGGAGGGGGCGGCTCAGCCTCTCAGCAGGCCGCTGCTCCTCTTCTGCCGGTGGGTCGCAGGCCCGCCTACCTTGCAGGAGTGATTGGAAGCTCTGTCCCGCCGCGGGCCACTGGGCCTTTTCTGTTGGTGGTCACCGTTCCACCTACCTGGCAGGCGCGGGGGGTGGGGGGCGGCTCTGCCCCTCAGCAGGCCGCTGGGCCTGCTCTGTGCGTGGTCACAGTTCCCTCTCTCACAATTCACCTTTTGATTTTTATTTTCCCCTCAATATTTTCTCCTCTATGTGTTACAGTAGCACCATTCTGGTTTTTCATCTTCTTCTCTAGCCACTTCTAAATTTACTTCATAAGCTTCTCTAAATTTACTTCATAAGCTTCTCTTTATCTTCTTACATACCCAGCAGTTATTCTTGTGTGTAACACCCTATTATTCCCTCTCTTCCCTATTTACCATTTCCTTAGATGAAATCTCTATCTTGTTTTATTATCTAAATGGTGAAAAAATTCTAAATATTCATCCCAGAACTATCTCATAAACTCCAGGTATACATATTCAACTACCTGAGAGACAATCTACACCTGTTTCCACAGACATCTCAATTTTTATTCCCTGAATTTAGTTCATAACCACATATCTTTAAATTAGGCAACTAAAAGAACTTCACATGGCTTTGCTATTTCTAAGCCAGACTCCTTGATAGAAAATCTTGTCACAAATTTCAGAATGTATCTCCCACATAAGTGCAAGAATCAGGGCACATACTCTTTCTGTCCTAAAAAACAACTGACCCTGGGCCAACATCGAATCTGCAAGATCTTTCAGATCCTTTAGTCCTTACTTTTCAATTCTCCAAGAGTAATCCCCAATTTCTTCAAATACACATGGGATATCTATCAAAACTTCAGTGTCATTTTAAAAATTGGAATCTCCTTAGAAGCTTCTGTTTTTAGTCTTAACAAATAACCCAGAGGCAGATGAAAATAAATCTAGGGTAGAAAAAACAGAAAGAAAAAATATAGGAAGAACAAACAAAGTTCAGTTTAATAATTTGATCAATTATTCTGGCATATTTATGCAAACTCAAACAACATTTCAATGAAAGTATTTTCAGGTGACTTGGAAAGCCTACAATAATGGTGTTTTCTATTTCAAAGAAACTTCTAATAACTCATAATTAAGTAACATAAACATCAGGTAGATTCTATTTCTCTCATATAAAATGTCTTTAGAGAAGAACTGTAAACCATCAACAACTCACTTTATGCATTAAAGATCTACTATCCCGGACACATAAGTATAAGTTCAGCCACAAGTACTTACAGCTCCCTATTACATGGGTTTGTGAAATGTTGTTCTAAGCTCTAAATTCACACTTGCTTTTGAGTGATCCTAGCCTTCTATCATCCAGGTTCATTGTTCATCTTCTTCCAGAGACTGGTGAAATCACCATGATTTTCAACCTCAGCATCCTAGGACCCAACATTCCTCACCTTTGATCCAACATCATGTTTATCTTCATAATTCTCTTAATTTTGTTATCATTGACCCAGCTATCAATTCTCTTTCACAAAACTTTCTACTTATCTTCTGAAACTGGCCCTCGTATTTAGCAACTACTCTAAATCCCAATACTCTTTCTTTTTCCACCATCAATTTTCTCTAAATAAAATTATTTCTGAAAGACTGACTCCTATATAATATTTAAGTACTGTTTCTTCATTACTTTCTCTTACCATATATTTCAAAAGGGGCAAGCTACTCTAATGTTGTCATGTGCTATTCCTTTTTAAAGTATTTTTGCCATGAAATTTCCTCGAATTTTTCAAAACATTCTCTTCTTTTTCATTTTGATATCATCTACTCTCACTCATTCAATGAAGTCATGGAAATCTAGATCTCATGTTTCCTTGCAATCTGACTTCTACATAGATTTACATAGTCATCAGAAGACTTACCTGACGATATAGGCCCTCAGTTTATCTTTGTTTTCAATGAAATTTTCAATATCACTCTATTTGTGTTCAAATACAACAACAATATTCTAAGAATCACCATTCTCCTTATTGGCTATAAATTTTTCATTGTTCAAGTATGCTTTACAGAATTGAGTACACAATCAATTTGGACTTTATTAAAATATTACTGAAAACAGATTATTTTTTCTTGACTTTCACCCTACATATTGGGAAAAATGACCTTAATGTTCCAGTCAGCTTGATTAAACGTTAGATAAATTTAGTCAAAATATTAGACTCTAGAACTTCTTTTTCTTAGAACATTTACTGCAGAAAACTTGTTTTTCTCAAATTTTTCTCTACCCTTTGCAGGTGTAAATATTCTTCTAGGCTCTTGCCAGTTTTACAACTCAGGTATATTTTTCATGGGATCCAGAAGCCATCTTTCAAAACTCAATCTTCAAGAGAGAGAGAGAGAGAGTGCCCAACCTGAACAGACTAACATCAAGTAATGCAATTAATCAAAAATTAATAATCTTCCATTAAAATAAAGTCCAAAACCCAAGCCTTTACTACTTAGTTCTAATTTAGGTGTAGTTAGTTATTTTTTTAAACCTTGTTCTCCTTAAATAATTTACCAAAAATGGAAGAGTAAGAAATTTTTCTCAACAAATTTTATGAGTAAGTATTACACTGAAACTGAAACCAGAAAGGGGGGGGGGTGGAGAGAGAGAGAGAGAGAGAGAGAGAGAGAAGAGGAAAACAGAAGAGAAGAGAGAAGAAAGAAAAAAAAGGAAAAAAACCCTCTGCAGATCCATAACCTGATGAAGATATATGTAACCATTCTCTAGAAAATACTAGAAAAGTAATCCCAACACATTTAAAGGTAATTCACCATAATAAAGTGGGATTCATCTCCTGGATGCAAAGATGGTTTGGCATATGCAAATCAATAAATGTAATGCAGCATATCAATAAAAAGAAGGAAAAATTATAACCATCTCAGTAGATTCAGAAAAGGCACCTTCCCAATAAAAAAATGCTAAGGAAATAAGGCATAGAAGGAACATAACATAATAAAGACAATTCATAGTAATCCAAAAGCTGAGATTATATGTAATGGGGAAACAACTGAGAGATTACTATGATCCAAAACAAAATAAGGATGCCTACTTTCATTCAATATAGCACTGACAGCCTAGCCAAAGGAAGTAGAAAAGAGAAAGAAATGAAAGGCATACAAATTGAAAAAAAGTCAGATTGAAACTATTTTTTAAATGACGAGATCTTGCAAATGTATTTACTAAAAACTCCATAAAAAATAGCAGAACTAATAAATGAATTCAGCAAAAGTCCAGGATACAAAATCAGTATGCAAATGTCCGTAGTATTACTATATGTCCATGGCAAATTATCTGAAAATAGAATCCCATTTACTGTAATTACAAAAATAAAATGAAATATATGGAATTCTACTTAACCAAAGAGGTAAAAGTTCTCTGCAATGAAGATTATGTGTAAAAAATTTGTTTACAAAAATAAAGGACATACACAGAAATAAAAACATGTTCTGTTGTTCTGGTTTAGTGGTCATGAATTATTTTAATTTCTGCAAAAAAAAAGTTTTATTTCATCTTGTGTTCTGAAGAAAAGATTTGCTGAATATAGCAAACTTAGTTGGCAAACATTATCTTTAAGGGCTTGATGTATATTACTCTAAGCCCTCCTGACTTTTACAGTCTGGACTGATAGATTAGCCAAAAGTCTAATTGACTTATCTGTAAAAGTGAGCTGTCATTTTTCTCTTGTGGCTTTTAAAATTCTATCCTTGTTCTGTATATTAGTCATTTTAATTACAACGTGTCTTGGAGAATTTTTTTTTTGATCTTGTATATTTGAAGTTCTAAGAGCTACCCAATTTATATTTTCATTTCATTCCCAAGATCTGGAAAATTCTTCTTAGCCAACATTAAATGTTCATATCCAGAATCTTCATATGCATATTTATTCTCAAAGAATTGTGTTTTACTAGAGTTCTTATTAAATTGAAAAGACCCATTATCTGTTAACTTATCATGTGAAGGTTATGGACTAAAAACAATAATCTTTATGAAGATCATAAAATATTTAAATAATATAATGTTTTTCTACTTATTTAGAAGAAATTAGTACATTGATAATAAAAATAACTTACAGCTTTCAATTTCCATGGGGAATTGATAATTTTTCTTAAATGTAATATTAAATGTTTTATGTAATAAATATTACAGATTTTTAAATGTTAAGTTTACAAAAGTTATAATAACCCACCAAGTGTAAAAGGTTAATGAACATGACTAGTCCATTTAATGCTATTAACTTAGTTTTATATAGAACTTGATTTAAAATTTTCAATTGATTCATTTATCACAAATCATAAAAAATTTAGTGAAAATTTCCCTTTTTATTTTCTAGGTAAAATTAATTTTACTATCTCACAGGTTGTAAGATAATTGAATACTAGTTTAATTTCTATTCAAATTTGATATCTTTCTACATTTTTTGTCATAACCTTCAAAAGTATTAGAGATATACTTTAATATATATGATTACCTGAAAGTACTCTGAAATATTTTCATCTCTGCATTCAATCCTCCATTATGTAGCACAAGATATCTCTTGCCACCTGATTTATGACTATTTCGTTTGCTATGTTTAATTCTCAGTGGTTTCTGTCCATGCCAAGTAATAACTATTAAAAACATGTTTTTTTTTAATATTGATTTACTGGAAATACTAAAAAAATGTTCAATTTTTTTTAATATTTTAGAACATTTGTTCAAAAAATTGAACAAGTTTATTTTACTTTGACAAAATAACAAAATTATTTATGAATTAAAACTGATGAAAAATTTATGTTTCACCCAAATTAATCAGCAATATTGCAAATTCTTTCACCTGACGTTTTGAATACAGTAAGTTCAATTATACAAGAAGGATTCATCATCACAAAAGAAATTACAGTTGTTAAAATCTTAACAAGGCAGCCTTAGACACACATTAATTGCAATAATTTTAACTAGAAGAAACACAAGCAAAATACAATTCATAAACCAAATCTTCCCACTGCCTAACTTTGTATTGATCATGGGCTCATTTTTGAAATATATATTTTAAAAAATAATAAATAGAAGAATGATATTTAATGTGTAGAATTTATATGAAATTAAAATTTTAGCTGGGCACCATGTTGCATGCCTATTGCAATCCCAGCATCTCAGGAGGGTGTCACAGGAGGATCTAAGTTTAAAACCAGTCTCAGAAACTTAGGGAGGTCCTAAGCAACCCAGTGAGAACCTGTCTCTAAGTAAAAGACAAAAAAGGGCTGAGGATGTAGCTCAGTGGGTAAGTGCCCCTGGGTTCAATCCCCTGTACCAAAAATAAATTTAATAAATAAATAAACAAACAAACAAACAAATAAACAAATAAATAGACAAATAAATATTCGAATTTTAGTGCTTGTAGATTATGTTTCATTGTAACCCAGCCACAAAATTTATTTACATATTTTATATATCAGTTCTTAAGATACACTTGTAGAGTTGAATAGATATTTGTGCAAACATTAGACAGTGCTCTCATTATAAGGCATTAATCTTGTCTGCACCACAAATGGCAGTGAAATATCTGTAACTTTATAGCATTTCAAGTTGAATATTTAATAAGGACTCAGATACTTGTTGAGTTCTTTTTATTTTTTTTATTTTTTATTTTTATTTTTTGAAACAGAGATTGAATTCAGGGGCACTCAACCACTGAGCCACATCCACAGCCCTTTTTTTATCTTATTTTGAGACAGGGTCTCACAGAGTTGCTTAGTACCTCACCAAGTTGCTGAAGCTGACTTTGAAGTCCCAATTCTCCTGCCTCAGCTTCCTGAGCTGCTGGGAATACTGGCCTGTGCCACCATACGTGGCTCGAATTCTTATTTTCAGAAGAGAATTTAATTCTTCTTATTGTCAATTTATATTAGCAGAGCTTTCATAAAAAGCACTATTATCATTATTATTCTTAAACTGATTTTGTATCTTGTTATGGATATATATGATTAGTAATTTTGATGTTGAACTTAAGCCTACAAAGCCTAAAACATTTAATATTTGGTCTTTTAGAAAAAAGAAATATGTCTTTTTAAATATTTATTGTTTAGTTATAGTTGGACACAATATCTTTATTTTATTTATTTATTTATTTTATGTGGTGCTGAGAGGATTGAACCCAGGGCCTAGCATGTGCTAGGCAAGAGCTCTACCACTGAGGATTAGATGAATTCTAGATAGGGAAGAGGGGTGGGAGAAAAAGGGAGGGGGCAAGAGATTAGCAAGGGTGGTGGAATGTGATGGACATAATTATCCAAAGTACTTGTATGAAGATTCAAATTGGGTGTCTACATATTTTATATATAAACAGATGTGGTGAGCTGCTTCTGCCGTTTCTGCAGACTATGGTCGCCATTACAAGATGGTGCTGGCTCCGCTGTGGTCTGTGACAAACAACTCCTTATTTGGGAGAGTTGGCGCATGGTTTTTCACCACCCTATGAGAAAGCTCCACGTGGCAGCTTTGCATTGGGGCTTGAGATGCTTTATTAAGGCTGGGAGGGGCATCCGAGGGGGAGAAGAAGAAATATCAAGGGCCTGAATAAACTGCTGAAAGAAGATTCCTGAGTTGCGTCTTCCTTGCGGGCAAGGGGTCGCGACAAACAGATATGAAAAAATTGTGGTATATATGTGTAAAAATAATTGTAATGTAAAAAAGTACACATATAAAGGCATGAATTGGCACGAATATACTCTATATACAAAAATATGAAAAATTGTACACTATATGTGTAGTAAGAACTGTAATGCATTCCACTATCATGTATTAAAAAATCAATAAAACTAAAAAAAAGAAAAAGAAATATGTCAAATTTTGGATAAAGTATACTGATATATTTCCTGAAATATGCATATTACCAATAAAATGCAAGAGCAAACAAGAATCTAGGTATTTTTATATTTGTTAAATTGAATTTATAATTTAAAGACTTTCCAAAGAGAAAGTATGATGCAAATATGATGGTCTTCACTGATAAAAATTGCATCAACCTTTTAAGAAAAAATAGTAATTATACAGAAACTCACAGAAAAATTAAGAAGTATCACTTCCAGTTCATATTAGGAAACCAATATCACCTTGAATAGACAAAAAAAGTTACAAGAAAACTACCAAAGAATAATTTTCGTAAGTTTTAACCAAGAAAGAAATATATTAGTAAATCATATCCAGCCATTTATAAAATAAATAATAAGGTGTAATTTTTCATGGAAAGCAAATTTGATTTTACATGAGAAATCCAATGTAATTCATCATGTTAAAAAAAAGAAAAAGAAGATGCTTATGTCAATAGATAAACGAAAATTTGATTAAGTTAATGCCCATTCTTGACAAAATCTAAGCAAACTAGGAATGTATAGGAACTTTCTAAATCTCATGTAGGATAACCAAAAGAAAGAAAGAAAGAAAGAAAGTCAGTCTAGAGCTACTATTATTTTAATAGTTATAGACAAAATGGTTTCTGCTTGAGATAGAAAATAAACTAGAGAAATCTGCTTATTTTCTAATCTGTCCCAAAGGTTTGAATAATTCCCCTTACATCATAGCATTCTGTTTCAATCTCTATAGTTATGATTCTTCAAAATTAGTTATGATTCTTCAAAAGTTGTTCTTTAAGAAGTGGATTTTTTTTTTTTTTCATTTTGTTTCTGTGTGTTTCGGTAGTGTTGAATTACTGGCATTTCTATACAAATTTTAGAATGAGGTGGTAGATTCCTAAAATAAACAGATTTTCGGGAATTTTTAATTGTATTATATTCAATAAGTAGATACATTTGAGGGAGAACTGGTATCATAATAATATTGAGTTTGAAGAGCTATAAGGGTAGTAACCCTCTCCATGCATTTATTTACTACTCTTTTTATAATTTTATACAGATATATTAAAACAGTTTTTGATGTATAAATCTGGCACATATTTTGTTAAATGTATCTCTAAATATATAATATTCTGAGTATTTGAATTGTATGTTTCCCATATTATTTGCCAATTTTTCTAACACTGGAACAAAGAAATTGAGGTTTTTGAATAATGAAAAAACTTGTATTTTACAATCTTGATAAACATATTTGTTATTGATAGTTTTAACATATTTTTAAAATATTCTTCTAAGATTTTCCAGATGCAGAGTCATATACTCAGTGAATAAATCAGTTTCTTTATTCTGTCTTAGCCAATTCCTTTAATTTCATCTGATGGCCTACTAAACCAGTTTGGACATCATATGCTACATGAAATTGCTACAATCTACTTATTTATGAATTTTTTATTGATCCTTATAATATGTAAAATATCTTATATTTTTGAACTACTAATCTTTAAATTTGACTCTAAATAGTTTTCTCATTGTTTAATGGTTTCTGTTTCTATTTTTATGGTAAAAAAAAAAACTTTCAACTTTTAAATTTTATAGGGGTGCTTACCACAAACTCTCTTCACTCAAGAATCAATATCTACTCTTCATTCTACTTCCCACAGTGACTGTGTCAGTGATCTTAAAATTTGCCAGCACCCTCTTCCTTGTGGGTATTCACCTTTTACCTTTCTCCCTTCGTGGAATACACTCACCCAGTAGTCACATAAGTTATTTTCTCCCTTCTGTCAAAACTCTATTCATGTCTCCTTATCAAAGAAATCCATCTGGAGTACCATAAAAACATAACAATTCGAAAAACATATCAATCATTTCCATAGACCACATAGATTTTTGAAATTCCTTTATTTCCCCAGTGCCAATTATTAATATTTAGTAAACACTATTTAAATCACCCATAAGAATTTAAAAATTGTAAAAAATAGGGTCAGTTTCTGTATTGCTCAATGTGGCACCACTCTAAATTATGATAGTGTCTGAAACATTATGGGTGTTCAATAAGTGTTTCATGGAAGAATGGAGGAAGGATGGATGTATCTGTTATTCCAATGAAAACTCAAAATATTTCAAGTGCATGCATGAAACATATTAACAAGTGTTGATTATGGTCAATGTAACTGGAAAAGTTATTTGAAGATTTATAAGGGTATTTTAAAATATAATGCTTGGATAAACATTCAACATGCATGGAAAGTGTCAAATGAAAGGCAGCATTGAATGTGTACTTGAAAAGTGGAGTGCACATTTGCTGCATGAGTATGGAAAAGTAAAGATGGCAAAATAAATAATGTTTTCTTGAGCATTTCCTGAAATGTTAAACTATTGTTTAAATTAGAGATTTTTGACCTATAATACATCATATTCCACATTTTCTAATATACACAGAGATCTCTTATCACTCATTTTCAAACCAGAAGAAAGGAAGGACTCATTTAAGAATTTGGGTAAATAAATGAATATAATACATATGCCTCTGTTTATAATCCAGACTTATTTACACACCATACTATGACTGGAATCTCTAAGCTATTGAAGATTTACAAGAATATCATTCTTGGGGGGTGATTATGTGGTCTTCAGCAGTAAGGGAACAGTGATAGAGATGAAAATAGATTGTCAGGACATGATCCTGCTGCATGGAAATTGATCCACCTGGCAAGATATAACACATTTTTTTCCCTGCCATAGATACATGTCCCTAGCTTCCCAATGTTTACATAAGGTTATACAGCTGTTGATGGTACTTTCCTAAACATGGTTCATTTCCTCTACACTCCAGAAAAGATGATTTCTGATTATGTTATTTCCTTCCCTTTAATCAGCCTTCAGAAATAACTGACATTAACAATCTACATTATTACTTTTTTTTTTGGGGGGGGGTGGGTACTGGGGATTGTACTCAAGGGCACTCAACCACGGAGCCATATCCCAAGCCCTATTTTTATTTTTGTTAGAGACAGGGTCTCACTGAGTTGCTCAGTGCCTCACTTTTGTTGAGGCTGGCTTTGAGCTCGTGATCTTCCTGCCTCAACCTCCCCTGCTGCTGGGATTACAGCACCATCATGCCCAGCTACATATTAATTTTAATTAAATGTTAACAATGATTAACATTGTTATAGCTAACATTTATTATGAGAAAAAATGTGGGAAAATATTTTTTCTCTGGACATAAGAAGAAAGGGTTTGAAGAACAGAGATGGTATACAGGCATCCCTAAATAGATTCTTTAACTTCTGTTAATAGTCCAATAAAATCCACTTCACAAAGACCATATTTAAACTTACAAGAAGACAGACTCTGTAAAGTATCATGTGACAGTAAAGTCTATATATTATGTGTTTGCTTAGGTAAATATTAAAATTTTAAATATTGAAAACATAAAATATAAGATTTTTATTTGCACTACAACAAAAAGAAAACCATATTAAAATAAATAAAGGATATAAAACTTCTGCTATAACTATCCTGTGTCTGACACCCCATTTATTGTTCCATCATATATATATTACATATGTGAAATATCTATCAGATATTTATGAGAGATATATACACACTCATATATATTCAATATAAATGGGATAAAACATATTACAAAATATAAATTATTTTTTCTCAAATCTCAAGTGCTATTTAAAAAACTGCAGTGTTCACTTATCATTTGCAAATAATCATAACTATGTCTGTGAATCAGGTTCATGTGGTGCTCTTCAGTGTTGCCTACACTAACATGATAACATACTTCTTTGGGTAATAATAATTCCATGATAATTATATAATTCTTTATTATAGGATTTTCTAAATTGGAGGACTCTCTTATTTAACTCTCTTTGTCTCATCTTCAATAATTCTTTTCATTGAGAAGCTGTAGTCAATCCTTCCTCCAAACTGAGTTAAAAAATCCACTAAAATTAGAAATAAAAGTTAAATGTCACTGTGGCTACTATCTTATTTCCAATAAATGATTACTTTTATGTGATCTTCAGAAAACATTTGTATTCTGAGAACTCCTGAATAATATTATCTAGGATTAAAACACCCTATTAATAGAGATTTATATAAACAATTGATTCTATTTTTATATTGAAATCAAAGACCTTTGACATAATGATCATATTCTTATGATAACAATGGTAATATGAACTATTAGATGGAAATTAGCAAGATTGGAAAAACAGAGTTAAATATCAAGGGAAAATTTAATAAACATAGAAGCAGAAATATAAAGGTCAACATTAGCATTCCTGGACAGATATGTTAAGATCTTTTATTCTTTTACTCAGGGTGTTTAAATATTTTTATGTTAAAAAGTCAAGGTGGTACATATTAAAATTGTATACAGTAATTTGTTTTCCACATGCATGGACTAATAAATCAGCTTAACTGTAGAGAGCAATAAGGGTTAACAATATAAATTAGATTTTGTGAATAACCTATGACATGTTACATCTTTTACATTGTAGGCTTAATTTTCAAAGTGAAACCCTACATACCTGCTATAGTAGACAAAAAAATAATTTCCCACAGATGTCCTCATCCTTACCCTGGAAACTGTGACTATGTTACCTCCCATGGTGAAGGAAGATGAAGGCAGAAGATGGAATTAGTGATCATCATCAGCTGACTTTAACATCCAGAGATTATGCTGGATTTGCTGGGTGGATTCAGTGTAATCACAAGGTTTAGAATGTGAAAAAGGAAGACAGAAGTTTCCTAATGAGAGTGACACAATGTGAGGAAGATTCCACTAGATACCACTGGCTTTGAAGATGGGGAAGAATCAGAAGTCCCTGGAATACAGGCAGAGTCTGAAAGCTGTGAAAGGTGAGGAATCAAATGCAGCCTTGCTAATGTCTTGTTTTAACTCAGTGAGACAGACTCACATAGCACTTTTGATCTGCAAAACAGAAAGTTAGAAAAAAATTTGTTACTAAACATGATGATCTTTTATAGCAGCAAAGAAATTAATATATCTACTGAACACATATATGTATCAATGAAAAGAGAAAGTTTACTGTAAATCAAATTTATATTTAACTTAAAAAATACAGCAGTTTGCAGAATTTAAAAGTAAAAAGATTTAGTCATCAAGCTGTTTTTGAATATTTTTATATTTATGCATGTTTTAAGACTCTTACTTGCTGTCTAAAAGCTTTCCTGAAAAACTCAAAAAGCCTAGTCTTTTACCTTTTATAGATGGCTTGGAATAGTTTGAAATTATTTGGAAGTATAATATGTAACATATACATAATAAATTTCAGAAATCTCAAGTGAACTGTCCAATGAATATTCAAATTTTGAGCTATTTGAATATTAACTGATTTTAGAACTTCTACTTGATCTAGAATATTACTGAGAATTTCAAATCTCTTTCTTTCTGACTTCCATGTAATACTTCTGCCCAAAGTAACTAATATTTTGAATTTCTATTAATTTAATTTGTTTTGACAATTCTGTAACTCATTTATATAAATGGAATCATATAGTATATAATCATTACATGGGATCTGTTGCTCATTTTTATATTTGTTCTAATTACTAATGTTGTTATTTCATGTAGTTCACCCTTTTTGATTGCTGCATGCTATTGATATGTATGAATATACCATAGTGAAGATGGAATAAAGGTTGCTAATTAGTTGATATTACATAGGGAGATTTTCTTTAATTATTCAGATGGACTCAATATTATCATAAGGGTTCTTCAATTTGGAAGAGAAGGTACACACAGACATCTATTAAAATTACTATGAATACATCAAATCATTGAATAATTGACATATTTCAAATATGATGATTTTTCTAACTCTAATCTTTCAATATATGAAACTCTATAACCTCCAATTTTTTAAGTTTTATCTCAATATTTCTTGTACCTTTCTAAGTGACTAGTGATTATTTAAACATAAAACAATAAAGATTAAAAAAATATAATGGGGTCAATATCACCTTTGATATATAGAAACATTGAAAATATCCTGGGTGGGGTGGGGCAGGAGGAAGTGCTGGGGAGTGATATTGGCCAAATTATATTGTAATATTGTGTTCACCATAAAGGTGGTTGGGAGCTCTGTGTATGTGGAAGAGTATGTGAAGGATATGCCAACCAGTGATTTTCCATGGGTTTTAAGTGTGATTCATCCTTCCTTACAGATTCACATGTCCCAGATATGATCTTTTCTTTAAGTAGATAAGATTCTGCAAGTTTTGGAGGATAGAGAAAATAGGTTATATGCTTTTCTGTTTAATTACAAGAGTAATGTAAGAAAAAGGATACAAATATGTCTCTAATTTATTTTATAATATCATTAACTATTGCCTTAATCTGCACATCACATGCCTAACACAAATTTGGTGACCTGGGAACATCTGGAGACTTCAGGTTAAATTTATCCTGAAAGTAAGCCTCTCTATCTTCTATGGAGAAAATGGAGGTTTAGGTATCCAATTGCTCAGTAGATAATATTTTGTTTTCTTCAAATTCAAAATGTTTCAGTGTTCTATAGGTAACCCGATTCCCATGTTAGTCTTCCCATATTGATCCTTAGATTTTAATTTCTTTAGTTCCCATGAGTCAGTTTACATTCTTTTTTCTAATTTATATTTTACAAAAACATTTTAAATGTCTTGCTTATTCTGACACAAGTTATTTTTGTCTTTATAAAAAAAGTAAGCTTTATGATTTTAATACTGATCCCTTAAAGTTTAAGCAAAACAAAATACAAAATATATAAAGTACTTTCTTAGAAAATCATCTATTTCTCTACTTCTTACAGAGAAATCACAACCATTATTATTGGCTTTAAAAATGTCAAATCAATTTCAATTATACCAATAGCTTCACTCCAGTTCTGACATCACTACCATGTATCATGTACTTGACACTGTGATGAAACATCTATTTCTGCTTTCAATACTGCATTCATATATATATATATATATATATATATATATATATATATATATGAATTCATATATAAAATTATATATATAATTTTAGTGGTAAGTGAACACAATACCTTTATTTTTATTTTTATGTGGTGCTAAGGATAGAACCCAGTGCCCCACATTATTAAATTCATGCCTTGCTGAGAAATTCTTAACTCTCACTGGTCACTTGAAAATTCTCATATGTGAAGTATATATGTAAATTTG
This sequence comes from Marmota monax, assembly GCF_021218885.2. Lineage (NCBI taxonomy): Eukaryota > Metazoa > Chordata > Mammalia > Rodentia > Sciuridae > Marmota > Marmota monax. The sequence continues at coordinate 7,333,861 of NW_026692202.1, forward strand.
TTCCTATTTTATGTTTTATATGTTTTCTTATTTATTTGTGAGAATTATTTGTATGAAGTACATATTTTATTTCAGATATATTTATTATTTAATCATTTCCTATTAAATGGCTTTTGTGTTCTCGTAGTGGTATATTTCTTATGAAAGAAATGCAGTTCATCACAAGTGCATAATTTCTTATTTTTATAAGCATTTTATGTCTATTACATGAATTTTGTCTACTTCAAGAAATATCTCCAAGGCACTTTAAAATGTATACTCCTAGAAGCATTATAATTTTCATTAAGGTCTATAATCTATTTCAAATTATTTTTAATAGTTTTAGTATCAATCAGGACTCCTTCTCTTCCATACAGATTCTTAAGTGTTTCATGAATATTTACTGAAATACTGAAGGAGATATTATTTCTCCTCCAAATTTCTTTTGGTTTTTCTTTTTCTTTATTTCTTTCTTTTTGTTCTTTTTTTTTTTTTTTTTTTTTTTTTGGTGGGAAGGGATGGGGAGAAGTACTGGGAATTGAACTCAGGGGCACGTGACCACTGAGCCACCACATCCCCAGCCTATTTTGTATTTTATTTAGAGACAGGGTCACACTGATTTGCTTAGCACCTCACCATTGCTGAGGCTGATTTAGAACTCAAAATCCTCCTGCCTTAGCCTTCCTGAGTCACTGGAATACAGGCATGTGTCACAGTGCCCAGCTTCCTCCAAATTTCAGTAGAACATTTTTTTTTTTCTATATCATGATCAGATAACTGCAGGACAACTTCTTCAGTGTCCATTATATTGTTGTCTTTCTTTCTATACAGTTTGCATATGTTTTGTTACATTGTATTTATTTGTTCATGGGTGTATTGGTAGTGTTTAGCCTCTAAAAAAAATAAAATTGATAAAATCTAAATAATCTGCACAAAACTAACAGATGGAAAATGAAAGACCAAGGCTTTATGTCCCATTCTCTGTGCTGTATAATTTTTATTAATATTTCATATTACAAATTTCTATGAGAATATTATTTTTTATATAGAATGGTTGTATGGGTGAAATAGAATAATTAATATGAATTTCCTTTATTAGTTATAAAATACTAAATTACAAAATAAAATATTATTAAGAGGCAGGTTTGGTACTTTTCACTCTATTGGATGGTATCATTTTTTAATCCAGACTATCCCTATTATCTGTATCTAATTGAATATGGTTCTTACTATTTCTATATTATAGAATAGTTGGCTTCAAATTCATTTCTTTATTCCAAAGAGTCAGAATAGATATTTCTTGCATCCTTTGTATATAGTTATAAGGATGTAGAAATACAAGCAGCAGTAATATACCTCTTCCAGTTCTCTACAGTAGTCACTTCCCATGAATTATCTTCTACAATATTGCTTTCCAAATCTTCTAGTTAGATATTGTCACCAAGAGTCAATTCAGAAGGTTTATACTGAATAAAAGGCAGAGCCCTCATCAGCTGGCATACTGGAAAGTCTATGTAAATCAGAAAACACCCTCTCATAAAATCTGTCTGGCAAACTGCTATCAGAAACACCATGACCAAGAAATTAAATCACCACTTTAAGACACAAGGACTTACCTGTTGTAGCAGTTAAAATTGCCTCAACTAAGGCACTTAAATTTTAGTTTTCCCATGTGTGAATTGACATTACACTAATAACACAAATAGGCTCTTGTGAAACACTGCAATTAATAAAAAATTTATAAACAAATTTTATGTTACTAAAGTATAATTATTCCTGTTATTTAAATTTCAGAAGTTTAAATTCTGTTTCATTAACAGACTGAACATGTGGAAAGTTGGATCATATAATAAATAATTTTGTTACTTTGAGTAACGGACATAATGCTTATAAATAATATATTATAAAGATAATAAATAAAGTATAAAATAAAATACTATAAAGTATAATAAATACAGTATATCAATCTAGAGGTTGATATTCTGGCTTTTAAACACAATCATAGTTTATATTATCAATAATTTTACATTATAATATACAAAATTTAATTAAGAGTTCTTTTTGAATATTTAAGATCTTCGGAATTTATATTTCTTTGTAAATTTATCTTTTGTTATACTCTTTTTTTTCTTTATATATGACAGAAGAATGCATTGCAATTCTTATCACATAAATAGAGCACAATTTTTTATATCTCTGGTTGTATACATAGTATATTCACATCAAGTCTTGTCTTCATACCTGTACTTTGGATAATAATGATCATCACATTCCACCATCATTAATTAGCCCATGCCCTCTCCCTTCCCCTCCAATCCCTCTGCCCTATCTAGAGTTCGTCTATTCCTCCCATGCTCCCTCTCCCTATCGCACTATGAATCAGCCTCCTTATATCAAAGAAAACATTCAGCATTTGGTATTTGGGATTGGCTAACTTCACTTAGCTTTATCAGGTGGGTGTCTCCTTCCTCCCTCACCACTCCATGTGCATCGCTCCTGAAGCTGTGCACTAGGTCCACGACCTCCCCAGATAGAGGAGGACCATTCTTCTGTCAATGGTATACATGTAGCTGTGCTCCCCTGCAAGAACCTCCAAACAAGCTCTCAAAGTCAACTTCGTTATACTCTTTACAATATATTTAAATAATGGAGCACCAAAAACACACATACACACACATAGCCTTGATACTACTTTTGTATCATAAAGAAGAAAAGAAAAGAAAAAAAAAAAAATATATATATATATATATATATATATATATATATATAAATCAAGTAACTATAAATTTCAGGTATAATATTCATTGAAAAATGCTACCTCATCTCTAAATCTATTGCCTTTTATTATACATTATAAAACCTAAAATCAATTATAAATGCTCATATAATAAAGTATAAAGTGCCCCTAATATATGCATTGTTTCAATGCCAATCCCAATACACTAAAATGAAATTTTATAGTATAGTTTAAACTTGAAAATAACTTCTCTGTTACAATTGTGTTGGATCTTTAAATTGGGGCTTTCTGAAACAAAAATACATACAGTTTGAGAAGCATACATGTGTGACATATAGAAGTTCAGAAAATATTGTATAAACTTATGCAATCATATAATTTTCCATTTTAAAATTACTGTTTCCATTTTTCCCTACTTTGTGGAATGGCTAAAATGGCCAAGCATTTTAAAAGAATAAAGAAGTTAGCATATTATTTCTTGAGTTATTTGAACCATTTTTTGACAATATAAGTCCTAAAGAATAAAAGGTAATATATAAGAAGTAGTTGTGTAGTTATTACATCTATCTCTTCATGAGCATAATTGACAGTAGTGCTAGCAACCTAGCCGTTGCCTGGGGCTCTGTAAAAGATTAATCTGTTGATAGATAAACTGTCTTTAATACATTGCTCTTTCATAATCACTGGGATTTCTGTGATATTACATTATATTACAACTCTTGCTTCAAAAAGCTCAGAGTGCTTTACAGATGTTATATATTAATTCTCAGACTCTCTCCAAGGTCATATCTACAAAGAATTATTTCATTTTTTTTCTTTTATTTTTTTGATGTATGATGAGATGACTAAACATGTTTCAGTCCTAATGTAGCATTCAGATTACATAACTCTTAATTTGTAGCCACAGTTAAATATGTGACCATATTCAAATGTAGGGTAATATGCAAAAGTAAAATTAACATAAGAACTGAAAATTTAATTATAATTAATTCTTCAACTTAAATTTAAAAATCACTAATATTAACATAATAAAAACAGCAAAACTATTTTGGACAAGAATTAATTATAAAGGATATAAAGGATATATATATATATATATATATATATATATATATATATATATAGAGAGAGAGAGAGAGAGAGAGAGAGAGAGAGACAGAGAGAGAGAGAGAGAGTTTTACAAACATTATATAGAGCATTATATGGATACTTCAAGTGAATTTTTACCAAAATATTTATTTTTCATTTAGACATTAATTTGTTATAGGAAATACACTTAATGTATTTTGAATTAAGTCAGTTTTCCCTAACTAGTTATCTTGTTTTCAATGAGGAAAACAAGAGCTTGACTACTATAAATGTTTTTAAGTTAACCCAAACACAAATATTAAAATTAAAAGTAATAAATAATTACATATAAAATTACATATACAGGAACACATTTTATGTTTAAATTCCAAGAAAATAAAGTTAATATATGAAGGCTACCATTGAAAAGCAGCAGTCATGTAAACAAAATAAGATATATTAACTCTACTCAATTAAAAAAAGTAATATTTTGCCTGGCACAGTGGTGCAATCCCAGTGGCTCAAGAAAGCTGAGGCAGGAGGATTTCGAGTTCAAAGCCAGCCTCAGCAACAGTGAGGTGCTAAGTGAGACCTTGTCCTTAAATGAAATACAATATAGTGTCCCTGAATTAAATCCCTGGTACCCCTCCCTGCCAAAAAAAAGTATTATTTTGCAGGTAGGGATATTGGAAATTAAGCAGAGTAAATGAATTGTCTTATTTACTTTGTAAATGAATTAGTTCAAATGTAAGCCAAAGTTTGTCAAACTTTAAACTTTCTGTGTTATTTTCATGATTTCTGTTATCTAGTGATTTTCTTATATTATTTTAAGTTTGGTAATGAAATCCAAAAATATACATAAATTTGCCTTCAAAATCAAAGAACATGTATGCTGAAATGCTACTATTCTGCACCAGCAATGGAGCCTACTTGTAGTAGCCCAGAAGAGTTGAGCTTGAACAGATGATCACACTCCTGAGACACAATGAGTGTCACTGAGAACCAGAATTACGTAATTTAATAAAACCTAGAGTACAATAGAATAACCCAACACTGGACATCATGAGTTTCAGTGTGGCTTATGAATGGTCTCATTACTCAGCACTGAGACACACAGCATTGAGGAAAATGTCACCAAGTAGATAAGGGAGTTCTCAACTTGTGAAATGATGATCTCTGCTACCTTTTCTGGCTTCATACTTTCCTGTCATAGTTCATCAGTAGTCCATGACTAGCCTCACATTTCACTGCATCCTATCAATTATTGGTTATTTATCAGTTCCAGGTTGTTTAAAAAATCATATAATCTAAGTACCCACATGGCAACCTAGTAAGATTGTAATTTATTTTGTTCCTAGAATGTCTATATGTTCTTTTGAGTAAGTTTTGGAAGAAGAATTAAACTAAGAGTTAAATCCTCAGAACTTCTTGATGTTAGAGGAAACTGTGTAACTATTTCTTTCTAAATTTTATTAAATTTATGTACTTGACTTAGTTGACAATCCATAAAAACTATTCCTTTCTGTCAAAGACTCTCATGGATGTTGTTTCTAATTTTATTTAGTGATTTTAGATATTTTGTCTTCATAAGAACTTTATTTATGTACACAATTAAAATGTTCTTTGAAAAAATGTTCTTTGCATAATAATTTTATGTTCTCATTTTTCTATCCCCAATATCATTTAGTTTAATACAAAGGAAATAAGTAAAATTAGGAGATAAGAGACTTATGTTCTAATACTTCTAATTTTAGTGTTGTGACACATGACTAAACCAGTTCTGTGTTGGCTCCTCTGACCCAGCTTCCACAAAGGAGGCAAGGTAGTCAAGAAAGAGAAAGAGCATGCCTCAAACCTGGTTTTACAGGGGAGAATCCATTTAAATGAGGCAAGGGGTCAGGGTTTAGGGGGTTGAATCTAGCTTTGTTATGTCTTGCAGACCAGCAGATTGACTGACATCTTGGAAGGTCACGTCCATCTCATGTGCTGTGTGATGATCAAAGGCAGAGCAGGCTTTCGCCTGGACACATATGTGCACAGCCCAGACAGAGCATCATCATCAATCCAGTCTACTTTCTGTGCTCAGGATGCTCACAGCTCACACACACAGCCCATAGCTGGTTTGCCACATACATAGCTACTGTCCAGAGTGGCTCCCAACACTTTTGAACAATAACAAAATAATCCACAATCTCTGGATCTCTGATACTTAATCTATAAAACAAATGGGATTGACTAGTTGGTATTAAGGCTAGCTAGAAATCCAATATATTATTTATCTCAGAGTCTAGCAAAACAATATATAGTGTATAATAGTTGAATGGAACATTTGTAATGTATTATTTATAAAAAAATATTTATTTTTCCTTTTGATAGAAGAAAAACAAATATTTGGGAACAAGAAAAATAACTGTATTCTTCTCTATCATTTAAACGGAGTCTGCTTAAGAGTAAGCATTTCCATGCCACTAGGCGGAGCACATTTTTATTGACAGGCTTGGCTATGTGAATTTGGGATAAGAAAATCTGAGTGGAAGTACCATATGACAGTTCTAAGGCAATCCCTAAGTCATTTCATATTTTACTAGCATTCCTGAACCTTTGGGTTGGCTGTTAAGACAACATGGCCCTATAGAGTTGATTCTATTAAATATATATATATTTTTAATAGAATATATATATATATATATATATATATATTCTATTAAAAAAAAATATATATATATATATATATGGCAGAGGCACCAAACTTACAACCCATATGTGACAAGAGAGAAAAATAATTTTTTGTTTTAAAAGTCACTGACACTAGAATTATCATTATTTATAGGTTATTCATCAATTCTTGATTTTTCAATAGATAATCTCAAAAGCTTAGTATTACACATTTCAAAGGAGATTCAGGAATATGTTTTATTTTAGGAAAATTTATACTATTGTGTTTTTTAACTTTCCAAAATATGTTCATTTATCTGCATAATGATATTAAAGTGATTCAGATTACAATAATAATCTAACAATTAATATTAATATTGGATATTTTAATTTATTAGATTAAAGTAAGAATTAATCAGTGAATTGGAGTTAAATGAATACTACTCTTCCATTCATATTTAGTGATCATTGGAGTACTGTAAACCATATTTTTAAAATTGGAAGGCTGAAATAGACTCATTTTACAATTTTCTCATTTCATTATCTCCCTATTTTCATTCAACAAAATTTTATGAGCTTTGTTATTATTAATTGCCGCAGTCCAGCTACAGCAAAATAACCGGGGGGTGACGAACAACTTGTGTACATTGATACAGCAGGAATGGGAGCTGTTTATTGTAGGACTGGAGGGGCATATATACATTCTACACAGCTTATCTTAATTAACATAAACTAGATACAGCAGTCAACCAATAAGGAATCTCCACATTTAATGGCTTGCTGGCGTTACTTCATAAACCACTCCTTCTCACAAAATGCCAGGCGCCATCCTGACTTGTTTACAGACTCTATCATGTATGCATGTAATGGAATATTAGTCATCCTTTAAAAAGGAGGAAATCCTGCCATCCAACATGGATGAACATGGAAGTCTGAGTGCTAAGTGACATAAGACAGCTACAGAAAGATAAATACTTTTTGATATCACTAACATATAAAATATTTTAAAAAGTCAAACTTATAATAACAATATAATGGTGATTTCCAAGGCCTGCAGGTTGGGGGATCAGATGATTTTCAAGGTTAAATTCTTTGAATTATGTCATAAATAAATAAATTATGGAATCCTAACAACATAGTGACTATCACCAATAAAGTATAATATGCTTGAAGTTTGCTAAGAGAGTAGATTTCAACTCTTCTCACCAGACATAAGGAGAGGTAACTCTGAGGTGGTGAGTATGCTAATTAATATCATTGTGATGAGCATCTCATCTTAATATATATCAAAACCACACATTGTTCATCTTAAATGTATAGAATACTTGTCAATCATACCTTAATAAAGCTAAAAAAAGAAACAAGTATAGGTTTTTGAATTTGAAAATACAATACTGAAATTAAAATTGCTGAAAATGTCAACATTACTTCTTAAGAAAATTGTTTTTTACTTGAATTTTGAGCATTTGAAATTAACCAAGTATCCTTTTCCTCTTATTATTTCCAATCAATTTTTTTTCCCTCTGCATTCATTTTACTGCTCAGTCTTTAAGATCTGTGACTTCTAGAGCTCTTCCATTGTGACTTTATCGCTACATACCCATGAATTCCAAGCATTTTTTATCTCACAATTTCTAATCAGTCATCTTTGAATATGTGTAGTATTTGGCAGTTTGACAAGTGTTTACCTCTCAGAATATTTTCTTTACATTTTTAACAATTATTTTTCTAAAAAGTAAGATGAATTGTGTTCCTTTGAAACTTTTAATTATATTAATTATAATTATATTAATTATAATTATATTATATTATATATAATTATATTATATTATAATTATATTAATTATATAATTATATATATAATTATATAATTATATATATAATTATATAATTATATTTTTATATTTAATTATATTAAATTATATTTAATTATATTAATTATATGATTGGCACATAGTGAACACTCAACATACATTGACAAATATAACTTTTAGAAAGTGATTTATTACAACTTAGTCTCACATTATTACAGATCAAAAGAAAATGCAAATATTTGTGACACTATTATGTTTTCAAATTAATCTTTAATAACCTCTTTCATTATGATAATATCACTTAACTAGTTAATATTTTAGAAATGGTTTACTTGGAAAATCATAATGTTAATTTAAAAAAAATCTGTTATGCAATGCAGAATATTTTGATATCTTTAATCTTGAAGCTAAATAGACTGAGTTTTTCTCATGGTATTAGATTTCATCATTTTAATTATTGAATATGTTCAGAGATAAAAATTAGTAATGAAATGAAATGTATTTTTTCACAAGCAACTATTAAAAATTAGTTTTGCTTTAAAAAGTACTTTGGGAATGCAAAGTACTTTTCCAATCATTCAGTACCTATCCTCTCTTTCTCTTCAGGATTAGTAGGATCCGTCATTAGATAGCCACTTGAACAGCAGAGGAAATGTACTCTTAATGAAGGCAGTGAATAAGGCAATCTTTGCTCCTGCTAGAGAGGATGCGAATGCAGAATGGAGAAACGAATCAAACTAACCAGACTGTTCTGTGATATATAACGAGATACAATATGCAAGTTCATTTTTTAAGTGGAAAGCAAAATATAAATGGAAAATATTAGAAAAATGTTCTGTAATTTCTATTTAATAGTTGAAATTAAAATCTGTCTGAAAGGCCTAGGGCAGTGGCACATGCCTGTAATCCCATTGGCTTGGGAGGCTGAGACAGGAGGATCATGAGTTCAAAGCCAGACTCAGACCTTTATCCATAATAAAATACAAAATAGGGCTGGCGATGTGGTTCAGTGGTTGAGTTATCCTGAGTTCAATTCCTGGTATCCCCCCTCCCTCAAAAAAAATCTGTTTGAAATTGTTATAATTATACATTCACAACAGTTTTAATAATAGTTCACATGAACAATGCTTAAAGGAAAATAAAGAGAGAAATGGAGAGTTGAGTAAGAAAAGGAAAATGAGGAACAAAGCAGGAAATAGCAATAAAGAAGACCAATGTGTGAGAAAGGAAAAGGCGCATTAACTCTTAGCATCTCAAATACAGAAATATATGAAAGAGAAGGAAGAAGTTCATTTCTATATATTATGACATGGATAAAATTGAAAAGCAAAGTAGCAAGAGTATCACTGCTAGCATTATTAATAATATGATTTATGTTTTGTAATTATTTTGCCTAAGAAATCCAACACAGTTGCTTCATGTGACCATGAATACTTGGGGGACAATATCGTCAGTTTGGCAGTGTTAGGAGATAACAGCTTGTAACAAGTAAGGCCCAGTGGGACATAATTAGACCTTTGGTGGAGTTGCCCTCAGAAAAAAATGTGGTTCTTGAAGGGCTCTGGTTAGTCATAACAGAGCAACCCAGACCCCTCATCAGCCTCTCTCCAGCTTTCTGTGTCATTCAGTGATTTCTCCCTCTCACATGTGCTTCCATTATGATGCTGTCTTCCATGTAATACAGTTAAGGAGATTTTCAATAAAGCCAACGTGGTAGCAGCATCAGGCTCTTGAACCTCCAAAACTGTAACTATAGTTTGGATCTAAAATGTTCCTCAAAGACTCCTGTGTTAAAGCCTTAACCTCCAGCTTAGTGTTATTGAGAGTTGATGGAAACTTTTAAGAGGTAAAGCCTAGTAGGAGTTCTCTGGTCATTGGGGCATGCTCTTGTGGGGTACTATGGGCTCTCAGGCTCTTCCTCTTTCTCTGTCATTTCTTTCCATATGGTAAACACCTTGCTTTGTCACTTACTTCTGCCACAATGGACAGCCACACCACAGGTCCAAACCAATGAAGCCAAAGGTCATGAACTGAAAGCTCCAGACCTGTGAGCCAAAATAACCTTTTTCTCTTCATATGTTGAGTATATTAGGCATTTTTTTTAAGTAAAAGAAAGACAACTAACACATAAATAAACCAATTTTCTTTATACATTCCCAGATTATTTATTTTGTCATAACAGCAGAAACTAGACTATTATAAGAAGTGATGTCTGATGAACTCAATGTGATCAAAATTTGCTGAGGAAAAACTTTTCAAGCATATTCAATTAAAACAATCAGTTGAAAGTTGATGAGCATTATTAACTTTGTGTTCAGTATAAATATAAATATGTATATGTATATATATGTATACATATAGTTAGAGTGAACATAGAAATGAATATATATATATTTATAATATATGGTGTGTGTGTGAATATATATATATATATATATATATATATATATATATATATTTGTGTATGTATATAGACATACATTCTCTATTTTTTAAAAAAGGGCTTAAATTCGTGTCTCCTCCCTTTCCACACATAGGTACCTACAGATTGAAAAATGTTTCTTTATCCTATGCCAGCAGACAAATAATCAGAAACATTTTCTCCATTCCATTAATGAATCCATTCCCTCTCCTACCAAAGATCATGAGAACACATTTGCATTTAAAAAAGCTTTCTTTAATGTTCGTCTTTTAAAAATGTTTACCATGTTTTGTTTTTCTTATTTTAGATAATCTTAGGTTTCCAAGGAGTTCCCTTATATTCCTTATTTCAATTCCCTATTGTTACTTTCCTATATGACCATAGTAAATTTAATTACATTTGTAAAATATTAATTAAATTACTGACATTACTTGCATATAATTCTCCTTGTCAGTTTTACTTATTCATACACTTCTTTGTATTTTTTAACTGAAAAATATGCAATTTTGACCCATATCACTCTCTTCAAATTATATATATTACAAAATGAAATTTTACTTAGTAAGGTACATAGATACTTTCAGTATATACTCAAAAGAAAAAAAAATATCATGTAGAGAGTGTCATATATCTCCTATAAATTAAGATTCCATTTGTGTCCCATTCTTTATTAATGTTAATGTTATATACTGCCTTAGAGTTTATTAAGTGTTTAATAAAATATCTCATTCCTGCAAATGTGTTTCCAGGTAATAAAAAACATTTTAAAAATCCATTTGCAATGTTTCTAAATTTAAAAGTTTTGCATAATTAGAACACCTAGTTTCTGCTGTTAGATTTCCATCACTGGGACAAAATAACTGAGATAATAAAATTAAAAGAAGGAAAGATTTATTTGGTTCATGGATTCAGATATTTCAGTCCATGTTCACTTGACACCTTTGTTTTTGAGCTTGTGGCAAAGTAGGCAATTATGATGAGGAGCACATGGTGGAGCAAAGCTGCTCTCTTCATGGCACCAGGAAGCTGAGAGAGAGGGAGAGAGAGAGAGAGGAGAGAGAGAGAGAGAGAGAGAGAGAGAGAGAGAGAGAGAGAGAGGAATTGTATTAAGTGTTATAAGGAATCTAGGTATCAATTAAATTGATCACAACCTCCTCTTCTAGTACATGTCTCCAATGACTTACTTCTTCTAATGTTTCACATCCTCAAAGTTCCACCATCTCCCAGTACTGCTATAGGCTGATAATCAAGCCTTCAACACATAAGCCTTGGCCACTTGAGATTCAAACTATACAACTGTTCTATTTTGAATCTTCCTAAAAATGAATTAGAGAGAATTAAGAAACTAATTAAAGGATTATTGTATTACATATTTTTCCAATTGATTATAGTAATAAACTATTCTCTGTATGACAAGTGATCTTTTGCAATATGTTTGCTTATCATGTTTTTAAAAATAATGCAATTAAATCAATAACAAAAACTATCTTAAATTTTTGACATATGCTGTTTATAAATTTTTTACATATGCTGCTTATAAATGAGGGGGTTTCTTTTACTGGGAAAACCCATGAAGTCTTTTAAAAATATTTTGTTTTTGAATGCTGAATATATAATTTTTAAAAGACTTCAAATCACAGATATTTATATACAATTAAATCTATCACTAATTTATAAGGACCCCTCCCCTTGAACATAATATGTAGGAAAACTTCCAAATGTAAAGATTATATAAAGAAGTACAGTTAGCTTCTGTGGTTTTTCATCTGTAGAGCCATTCAACTGCAAATCAAAAAGATCTTTTAAAAACTCCAGGGAGTTCCAAAAATCAAAACTTGAATTTTCTGAATGCTGAGCATTATGCTGAATCTTTACATATGAAATAACCTGTATGTCTACTTTGCAGTAGCCTTCTGCAATTTCACTGATCCTGAGTCTCTCCAGAGCTCACATTTAAGCATTGCTGTAATCACAAGTCATCCATGTAGTAAGTAGTTAGGCCTGTAATGCCTTCATTTGCACTGAACTTGTACAGATGGTCTTCCTATCATTATTCTCTAAATAATAAAGCATAATGACTAGTTATGAAACTCTTACCTTGTATTAAGTATAAGTAATATAGGTAAAAATTAAATTGTACAGGATTATGTGCATATATTATATGTAAATGCTGTAACATTTTATATAAGAAACTTGAAGTTCATGAATGTTTGAATTAATGGGAGATCTTTGAACCAATCCCCTGAAAATACTGATGGACAACTGCAATGTTTTTCTTCAAATAACACAACTCCTACATTATGTTTATGTCTAATTTATCAATAGAGCAGTTTTAAGTGTGGAATAGGTAGAAATTCAACTTGTCATTAACTTTACATGTTCTGCTTATTATTATTAATTTAACAAATATATATATATATATATATATATATATATATATATATATATATATATATATATATCTTCCCATGATTAGCATAAGTGGGTTAAAATATAACTGATTTCTATTTTCATAACAAATTCACGAGGCTAATAATATAATTACCTCATTTTATTGATGTGGCAGTTAAAACTCATAGATATTAAACAATTTATCCAAGGTCACTCAACTAATGAAAATTGAATTTGAGATTGAAACCCAAGTTACCTGGATCCCAAGCCTGTGCTTCTAAACACTACTTGTCTCCACTTAATTAATTGCCATTTTTAACCATTGTGAAAATTAATTTTATATTTGGACATTATTCTGATTATTGTAGTTTATTTAATCAATATGAATATAGATGCCTATATATATATATATATATATATATATATATATATATATATATAATATTCTTTTTAATTACTACAGTTTTAACCCAGTCTTTATATCTCATATGCTAAGTCCCTGCCATCTTTTATTATCAACTTAATAAAACTCATCACAGATATAGATATAGGATAGAGTCTGGAGGTAAATTTTTGACTAGTGTCCATAGCCAGTTTTAAGGAGAAAACAATATCATTTTCTTTTATGGTTTACTCTCTTTTCTGCCTTCCAACACTCTTTGCTGACTGTCGCTTTTTTATTCCTTGGTTACAATCCTGAAAGGAGCCACAGTTTCCTTTCCACAGTGGTCATATGGCTACTTTCACCTTTCAAAATAATATTTTTGAATCTATTTAACTAAAACATTTAATATTGTCTGAGTTAAAACTTCTTGCCCAAAACATTTCCTGTTTCTTTCCCTGCCATTTCAACCCTCATTTGCAACTGTAGAATTTTAAGTTTGGAATTGGCTTGTATGTTTGTTTTATTTTAATTTACTTCCTGCCCAGCCTTTTATGTTGCTCCTCCAGAACCCCAGACAATAAACTGAGATTTGAGGAAATGAACACAGCTTAGGCAACTTGTTCTGTTTAATTCATCTTTTGGTGTCCTCTGAATTACCAATGCCCACCTCAAGGGTCATTCTTGGGTTTATTGATGGATTTCATAAACACTGCCTCCTTTCCCCACCAACACGTGATCAAAAAAAAAAAAAAAAATGAGACTGGGGCTGAGACTTCCAAACATTGCCTCTTTCTGAACTTGGTGATACAATCTCCAGACACACCCAATATGATTCTAAAACTCTTTCTCCATCAATATGGATTTTTTTTATTGAAGTTCACGTTCTATAAAAATCTTTTGGTCCAGAAGAAAAATCATGATTTTGTTCCCGTAACTTTGTAAGAGCTGTATGACTCATTGTAGAATGTTTGCCTGTGAGTCTTCTGCATATAGCAATCTATATATGAATGTACATATATAGATTTTGAAAGATATATATGTACTTATATTCTGAAATATATATATATATATATATATATATGCTGTGATATATTCTAGATGTCTGACATATATTTTGAAACTTATATTTTCTGAAATTATGTGTATATAAAAAAATTCAATGCTCCCCAAGAGCCAGAATATACAATGATCATTCTATAATTAATACTTCATATTTCTTCAGAGAAAAACTGAATAACATTTTTAGAACTATTTAAATGTTATAAGGAATCAAAATCACATATCAGTAATTCATTACTCAGCATCAATTCACAAGAAATATTTTGGGAATATTTTGAGGTCAATGTTTGAGATTATATTATGAGTTAAGATATGGTCAATTGGCCTTTCATAAATTATATATATATATATATATATATATATATATATATATATATATATATATATGTTAGAGTCTGTAAACAAGTCTGGATGGCACCTGGCAAAATGCCAGAGTGAGTGGTTTGTGAAGTAATGCCAGGGAGCCATTAAGTGTGGGGATTCCTTATTGGTTGACTGCTGTATCTAGTTTATGTTAATTAGATAAGCTGTTTGGAATGTGTAAATACTGCTCCTGTCCTACAATAAACGGCTTCCACTCCTGCTGTATCAACTTACAAAACTTGCTTGTCACCCCACCCCTCCCGGGTTATTTTGCTGCAGCTGGACTGCGGCATATATATATATATATATATATATATATATATATATATATATATATAGAGAGAGAGAGAGAGAGAGAGAGAGAAAGAGAGAGAGAGAGAGAGGGAGAGAGAGAGAGAGACTACCAAGAGAGGTCAAGCAAAGCAGCCCAGATCCACCCACACCAACCTCTGTGGGACCCAGGTGCAAAGGAGGCCTAGTCCACCCCTTCCCCAGTGGGACAGACACCTGTCAGAGCCCAGCCTCTGGCACTGGACCCTTTTTGGACCAGCAGACTACTACAGGAGGTCAAGACCAGCAGCCCAGAATTACCTATTCCAACTTAAACAGGACCCAGATCCAGGATGCAGTAGCATTCACTGAGGAACACTAGCAGGGTCTGGAAGCCCAACATCAAGGAGAGGTACAGACAATCTGCACATGTACTACAAGAATATAGAGAAGAAACTGCAATATCTCAGATCCACACTGCAAGAAAGGAAGACACATAGACAACATGAAAAAACAAGGGAGGGATGTGCCCCAAACAAATCAGGACACTATAATAACAGAAGCCATGGACAGCAAAGTTGATGAAATGTCAGAGAAGGAGTTTAGAAGGTTCATAATTAAAATGATCTATGAATTAAAGAATGACCTAAATGAGCAAATACAGGCCAAAAATTTGAGATATGAGAGCAAATACAGGTAACAAAAGATAACTTCAAGAGAGATAGAGACTCTGCAAAACAAAAAGAAACACAGAAACACAGAAATCCTTGAAATGAAGGATACAACAAATTAAATAATAAACTCAGGGTCTGGGGATGTGGCTCAAGCGGTAGCTTGCTCACCTGGCATGTGTGCGGCCTGGGTTCGATCCTCAGCACCACATACAAATAAAGATATTGTGTCCGCCAAAAAATAAATATTAAAATTTCTCTCTCTCTCTCTTAAAAAAAAAAACTCAATATAAATCATAACCAACAGACTAGATCACTTAGAAGAAAGAGCATCAGATAATGAAGACAAAGTATACAATCTGGAAAATAAAGTAGATCACATAGTGAAGAAAGTTAGAAACCATGAACAGACCATTCAAGAATTATAGGACAACACCAAAAGACCAAATATAAGAGTTATTGGGATAGAGGAAGGCACACAGAGTTTCAGACCAAATAAATGCACAATCTCTTCAATGAGATAAAATCAGAAAATTTTCCAGGCATGAAGAACAAATTGGAAAACCAAATACAAGAGGTTTAAAGGACACCTAATGTAGAAAATTACAACAGATCTACACCAAGGCACTTTATAATGAAAATGCTGAGCATACAGAATCAGGATAGAATCTTAATAGCTTCAAGAGAGACAAATCAGATCCCATATAGGAGGAGACCAATTCATATCTCAGCAAATATGTCAGCTCAGACCATCAAAGCCAGGAGACCATGGAACAACATATACCAAGCTCTGAAAAATGGATGCCAACCGAGAATCTTATACCCAGCAAAACTAAGCTTTAGATTTGAGGATGAAATAAAAACTTTCCATGATAAACAAAAGTTAAAAGAATTTACAAATAGAAAGCCTGCACTACAGAACATCCTCAGCCAAATATTCCAAGAAGAGGAAATGAAAATTGATGATGAAAATCAGCAAAGGGAGGGATTACACTAAAGGAAAATCTAGTCAGAGGAGAAACCAAAATACCAAAAATAAACAAAAATGGCTGGAATACAAATCATGTCTCAATAATAACACTGAATGTCAAGAAAAAGTCAACAAATAAATTACTTAACACTACATCTCAAAGCCGTAGGGGAAAACAAAAAAGGAATCACCAAAAGTAGTAGAAGACAGGAAATAATTAAAATCACAGCTGAAACCAATGAAATTGAAACAAAAGAAAACGTTAAAAAAATGACAATACAAGAAAGTTGGTTCTTTGAAAAAATAAATAATATTAACAAACCCTTAGCCATGGTAATGAAGAGAAGGAGAGAGAAAACTCAAATCACTAACATATGTGATAAAAACGGGGATTTCACAACATATACTACAGAAATACAGAAGATAATTAGAAATTATTTTGAAAACTTGTACTCTAATAAAATAGAGAATATCAAAGGTATTCTATTATCAAATTTCTAGAGTCACATAATTTGCCCAGATTGAATCAGTATGATATACACAATTTTAACATATTAATTTCAAGTGACAAAATAGCCGAAGCCACCAAAAGTCTACCAACAAAGAAAAGCCCAGGACTGGATGGATACACAGCTGAGTTCTACAAACCTTTAAAGAACTAACACCAATACTCTCCGATTTATTTATTTATTTTGAAAAAGTGGCAGCACTTCCAAACTCATTCTATGAGGCCAATTCACTCTGATTCCAAAACCAGGTAAAGACACAGCAAAAACAAAAAAAGAAAACTTCAGACCAATATCTCGAATGAACATAGTTGCAAAAATTCTCAGTAAATTTCTGGCAAATCAAATACAAAAACATATCAAATAGATCGTGCACCACAATTAAGCGGGATTCATCCCAGGGATGCAAGGTTGGTTCAACATATGGAAATCAATAAATGTAATTCATCACATCAGTAGAAATAAAGATAAGAAACATATGATCATCTCAATAGATGTGGAAAAAGCATTTGACAAAAATACAGCACAACTTTATGTTTGAAACACTAAAAAAAAAACAAACAACAACAACAACAACAACAAAAAAAAAAACCTAGGGATAACAGGAACATAGCTCAACATCATAAAGGCTATCTATGCTAAGCCCCAGGCCAACCTCATTCTAAATGGAGAAAAATTGAAGGAATTTCCTCTAAAAACTGGAGAAAGACAGGGATGCCCTTTTTCATTACTTCAATTTAACTTAGTTCTTCAAACACTGGCCAGAGAAATTACACAGACAAAAAATAATAAAGAGATACACCTAGGAAAAGAAGAACTCAAATTGGCACTATTTGCTGATGATATGATTCTATACCTAGAAGACCCTAAAATTTCTACCAGAAAATTTCTAGAACTAGTAAATGAATTCAGCAAAGTAGCAGGATATAAAATTAACACCCATAAATCAAAGGCATTTCTGTATATTAGTGGCAAATCCTAAGAAAGGGAAACAAGGAAAATTACCGCATTTTCAATAGCCTCAAAAAAAAATACTAGGGAATCACCTTAAGGAAAGAAGTGAAAGATTCATATAATGAACATTACAGAACTCTAAAGAAAGAAATCATAGAAGATAAAAGATCTACCTTGCTCTTGGATAGGCAGAATTTATATTATCAAAATGACTATACTTCGAAAAGCACTATACAGATTTAATGCAATTCTGATGAAAATCCCAATAGCATTCCTCACAGAAATAGAAAAAGCAATCATGAAATTCCTCTGGAAAAATAAGAGACCCAGAATAGCTAAAGCAATCCTTAGCAGGAAGAGTGAAGCAGGGGGCATCACTATTCCAGACCTTAAACTATACTACAGAGCAATAGTAACAAAAATGGCATGATATTGGCACCAAAACAGACCCGTAGATCAATGGTACAGAATAGAGGACACAGAGATTAACCCACAAAACTACAATTATCTTATATTAGCCAAAGGTGCCAAGAACATGCATTGGAGAAAATATAGCCTCTTCAACAAATAGTGCTGGGGAAACTGGAAATCCATATGCAACAAAATGAATTTAAAACCCTACCTTTCACCGTGCACAAAACTTAACTCAAAATGGACCAAGGACTTAGGAATACAACCAGAGACCCTGTGTCTAATAAAAAGAAAAAGTAGGCCCTAATCTCCATCACATAGGATTAGTCCCCAACTTCCTTAATAAGACTTGTAGGTGCAAGAATTAAAATCAATAATCAATAAATGAGATGGACTCAAACTAAAAGGTTTCCTCTCAGAAAAAGAAATCTGTGAAGTTCTGTGAGAGAACCTACATCTTGGGAGCAAATCTTCCCCCTTCACACATCAAATAGAGCATTAATATCTAGGGTATTAAAGAACTCAAAAAGCTGAACACCAAAAAAACAAATAACCCAATCAATAAATGGGCCGAGGACCTGAAGAGACACTTCTCAGAAGATGATGTACAAAAAACCAACAAATACATTAAAAATGTTCATCATCACCAGCAATTAGAGAAATGCAAATAAAAGCCACTCTGGACTTCATCTCACTCTAGTCAGAATGGCAGTTATTATGAAGACAAACAACAACAAGTGTTGGAGAGGATGTGGGGGAAAAGGAACACTCATACCTTTGGTGGGACTTCAAATTAGTACAGCCAATATGAAAAGCAGTATGGAAATTTCTTAGAAAATTAGGAATTGAACCACCATTTGACATAGCTATTCCTCTCTTCAGTCTATACCCTAAGGACTTACAAACAGCATATTACAGGAACACAGCCACATCAATATTTATAGCAGCACAATTTACAATAGCTAAACTGTGGAACAAACCTAGATGCCCTCCAATAGATGAATGGATTAAAAAATGTGGCATATATACACAATGGAATATTACTTGCAATAAAAGAGAATAAAATCATGGCATTTGTAGATAAATTGATGGAGTTAGAGAAGATAATGCTAAGTGAAGTTAGCCAATCCCAAAAAACCAAATGCCCAATGTTTTCCTTGATATAAGGAGGCTGACACATAGTTGAATAGAAAGTGGGAGCATGGGAGGAATAGAGTAACTCTAGATAGGGCAGAAGGGTTAGAGGGTTGTGAGGGGGCATGGGGTTATTAATGGTGGTAGAATGTGATGATCATAATTATACAAAGTACATGTATGAAGGCATGAATTGGTGTGAATATATTCTTATACAACCAGAGATATGAAAAATTGTGCTCTATATATGTAATAAGAATCTTAACGCATTCTGCTGTCATATATAAAGAAAAAAATATATAAATAACTCAAAAAACTTAACACCAAAAAAAGCAATCAAATCAGTAAATGGACAAAGGAACTGAACAGGCACTTCACAGAATAAATACAATTGATCAACAAATATATGAAAAAATGTTCAATATTTCTAGCAGTTATAGAAATGCAAATAAAAACTAAGATTTTATCTCATTCACTTAAATCAGAATGTAATTATTAAGAATACAAGTAACAATAAATGCTGGTAAGAATGTGGGGAGCAAGGTTCACTCATACATTGCTGGTGGAACTGCAATTTGGTGCAACCACTCTGGAAAGCAATATGGAGATTCCTTGGGTAATTTTGAATGAAATAACCATTTGTCCCAGTTATCCCATTCCTCAATTTATGCCCAAATGACTTAAAATCAGCATACTATAGTTATGTTCATAGCATGTCAATTCACAGTAGCTAATCTATAGAATCAGCCTTGGTGCCCTCCAACAGATGAATGGATCAAAAAAGTATGGTACATTTACACAATGGAATACTTATCAGCCACAAAGAGAAATGAAATTATGGCATTTGCTGGTAAATGGATGGAGACTATCATACTAAGTGAAATAAACCAATCCAAAAGAACTAAAGACCAAGTATTTCCCCTGATATGCAGATGCTCAATCACAATGTAAGGGTAGGGGACGGAAGATTAGAAATACTTTGATTACACCAAGGGGAATGAAGAGAAGGTTGGGGGAATGGGAATAGTATAAATAGTAGAATGAATCAGACATTAGTTTCCTATGTGTATATATTAATACACGACCAATATAACTCTACATCATGTACAACTAGAAGAATGGGAAGTTTTACTCTTTGTATGTATAATATGTCAAAATACATTCTACTGTCAGGTATAACTAATAAAAAAAAATAAAAAAGATATTAATATAATGATGTGTGTCACAGCTTGCATGACAGTTTAGTCAGGGCTAACTGGACAGTCAATGAGGGCATGGAGAAAAGACCAACAGACACACAAATAGAGAAAAATCCAGGACTCATGATCCAGCCAACATCTTATGAAGGAAGACTGACCATGACCAAGCTCTGCACATTTATTATATAGGTTTAAACGTCAACAGAATTTTTTTATGAGAATGTTTATTCAAAGTACTGAGTGAAGAATAAACTTCTATGTAACCCAATTATAAATATCAGCTTATGCCCATAACTCTACCCCCCAGGCAGCTGGTATATGAACCTGAGGTCAAGAACTGATTAAATTCTGAGGCTGCCACAGAATTTTCCTTTGAACAGGGTGTCACCATAGCAATTGGGCAATCTTCTGTCCACGCCTACACATCAAGAATTCTCCAGAGAGGCATCAGCTCTGTCACAGAAGATTTCAAAATCCATAATTCAGTTGCCACTCCTGACAGATGTGTGATTCTTACTTCTATCATATTCTTTATCTTTTCATGAGTACCTGCTTATCAACAACTTTTGAATCCTGAGATTATAGGAAATACAAACATTAAAACCTACATAATTTTTTTTACTTTTAGATTTTATCTCTCCACCCCTGTAGTTTTAATATTAAAAATCTCAAAAGTCTTGTTTTAAATTACAACCCTACTTAAAAGCACTCAGTGTTATAATGCATTCTACACACATGTTTTTTGTTGTTTTATTTGGTTTTGATTTGCACTGCTGGAGATTTAACCCAGGGCCTTGTGCACACTCACTAGTGTTCTATCACTGAGCTGCACATTCAGTCCAACAGACTGTCATTGCTTTTAAATAGATTATGATTATAACTATTTCATTAAATTTTATTTTATTCAAAATTTGAATATGAAATACTAATAATTTAGCAAATCATTTAAGATTATAATATTTTATGGTCAAATAACTCTTTTTTAACCTTTAAATGTGAAAAATATTTCAATCATTTTAATAATATTTTTAGGAGTAAACTAAGATAAATCTTTCCTATTAAAACTGCCAAAATATCGTGTTCTATCGTAAACCCCACACATTTCATTTCATGCTTTGTTTAACATTGAGCCTATTCTTCTTCCTTTCTTTACTGGGGATTTTGCTCTTTTTATATTAGTGGTCTAAGAAGATTTCTTTGAGAAACACAGAGACTCAATGCCTGTAGGAATAAGAGTCATATTTGCAATCATTGGGTATTTGCAACTTGTGTGATATATTAAAATTGTATAGGTTAATTCATGTGATATACTGAAATTATTAAAAGGTCAACTTCCCTATGTGACATATAACACATAATTTTTAAAAAAATGGAATTATGTTTCTACACAGATCACAGCTTTAATCAACAGATGTGATGCTGCAAATGAAATAATTTTTATTATAATAGATAAAAAGATATATTTGACTGGAATAGGTTGCTTGTTATATATAATTATAAGAGCAAAACTTAAGATCTATTCCTTAAACAAATTTATCATGAACAATATGGTATCATTGACTGTTTGTAAGACATTATACAGAAGACCTCTAGACCTTATTCATCTTGCTTACCCGAAACTTCCTACCTATTGAACAGTAACTGTCTATTTTTATGTGTCTATAGTTTTTCTACTGAATATATTGTGTGAACAATATTGAGCATCAAATGTGAAATGATGAAATAAGACTCTAAATTATATTAATTTCACTAAAAGTCATTGAATATACTTTCATTGTTATAGAAAGAGTGATAACTTCGAAATGAACTTTTTTATTACTTTGTAGTTAAAATGAAGCAAATTTGGAGATTTCACTTGAAATTTGAAATGGGATACAATAGGCATTAAAAGCATGTGCATATTAATGACTGTTATAACTGGTTTCATAGGAGGAATTTGATCTTCATGTTAATTGAGAAATAAATGATTGTTAGTCTATTGAAAATTTTGTTGTTCACAAACTTGATCCTAGTTAAGATAAAGACAGAACAATCTTTAAATTTATAATTTGCACTTATGGTAACATTATTCTCTATTATATTTCTTTACTTTTATGTGAGAAAGTAAAAATTTATCTTTGGGTTTAAATGAAATCATGCAAAATTAACAATGTTAACAACTTCCATAATGATATTATTTCTAGGTAAATTGTAAATGTTATAGATTTGTTTAAAAAAGTAAACAATGAAATATTCATGGAAGGAAAGACATATATTAATGAGCTTTATATATAAGCATTGTCCCAAAATTACTTCTGTATAAATATCAAATATTTAAAAGCATACAGAGGAAAAAATGGAATGTATATCATATCCAGGTTAAAACAGAGAAGATCCTTATTCTAACAACATCTTAAATAACATTTGCCTCTACTGCTTGCTATAAATTAGGGTGAAGTCAGTTTCATAATTAATTCAAAAGATAGTAACATAGTCTGTCAAAATACCTTGAAAGATAATAGCATTTGAAATTACAAAATAAATTTACTTCATTTTTAACAACCAAACATTAGTCAGCAACATCAATATTTTAAGTGACAGTGCTTTTAATAGTTACTAAAACAATATGTATGTGTTTGCTACAAATGCAGTATTGCCAACAAATTAAATCTGTTCCCACCTTTATCCTCACACATTTCAAAGGTACTTCATAGTCCTTGTTAATAAACTGAAAGTGTAGAAAATAATATATATTGGTGAATTCATCACTTAAACGTAATAGATGACCTTTAACATTATACTGTATGTGAACATTCTATTCTATTAGAAACCACAAATTAAGGACATATTTTAAATTTGAACATATCATCATAGGAAAAGTATCTTTATATTCCAACCATTGTTTAATGGCTATTTAGGAAAATTGTGGAAAAACTCCTTTAGCCAACTACATAAAGTAGGGGGAAAATGTTTTATACCATCAAATGATGATTTTGATTATTTTTGTTTGTTCATGCATATAGACACTGTTAGTCAGCCAGCTATCAGATATATTATTAAGAGTTATACGTAGATCAAATCTTAATTTTAAACCTCTTTGAATACTACTTCATTTAAAGAAAAAACTCTGTATTATGTTTGCCTGCAAAAGATCACCTGACCTGAACTGTAAAAATGTGAATAAAGTGCACAAGTTGTATTATTGATCTTGTAAGAACTAAATCTGATGAATGTATGTGATGTCCATGAGCAGAGGAACCCACTCTGTAATAGGGCAGAACATTTTTTTTCAGATGTTATTGTGTTCTATAAACTATACGAAAATTTCCTCAGAGAAACAGTCTAGAAAAAGCTACAATTTTGAATGGCCTCACAAGTGGCTTCTATCTGTCTACAAAAATAATTACCGTCCTGGAGTACTAATTCTCAAACTTTAGTGAGAATCATATTCCTTAAATAGCAGACTGAAAACAGGTTTGTAGGCACATATCCAGGATTGTTTAGTATTTCTGCAGTAAAACCTAAATATTTATATTTTTATCAATTTCCCATGCACTGTTGCTACCACTAGTTTAGTGCCTACATTTGCCAAACAGTTCCCTGAAGGATTCTGTTGCTCCCTGACACAGTTATCCATGAATGACCTTGTCAGTAGTGCAGGGGAATTTCCTTTCCATAGATATCTCTACTTTCAGCATCTATTCTTGACATTAGATATGTACATCCACCATCTTACAAACAGTCCACCATATCCATTGGTTCCATATATATGAATTCAACCAAAAGCAGATTGAAAGTATTTAGAGAAAAAAAAAATGAGCCTACACTGACCATATCCAGACTTTTTATTCCTTGTCATTATCCTCTAAACAATACAGTGTAAAAATTATTTGTATAGCGTTTACATTATATTATACATTATAAGTAACCTAGAGATGATTTAAAGTATGGGAGAGGATTGTGTAGGTTATATGCAAAAACTATACCATCTTTAATAAGGAACTTCATTATCTACTAATTTCTGGTGACCATGGGGGCTCAGGTAACCAATCCTCCATGAATAACAAGAGATATTATTTTAGAATTATTCTAGAAAGTTAAAGAATTGACTTTTACAATCTATTTATTTTTGCTTTGTATCTATGATGGTATTGGTCAGGATTTTCCAGAGGAATAGAACCAATAGATTATACACGTAATTATAAGAGGAAATTTATTAAACTGGCTTACACAATTAAAGGCTGAACAGTTCTACAAAGGGCATTTGCAAGCCATTTATCTGGAAAAAACAGTAGTACTCAATCCAAGAAGCTGGAAGTCCCCAAACAAGAGGGATGAATGATGTAGCCTCAGTCTGAAGCTGAAAGCCTGGAAGCATCCTGAAGAGTTGCTAGTGCAAGGCCACATTGATAGGAAGAATCTGGAGTCTGATATCCAGGAGTTAGAGCAGCATCACAGAAAGCACACACTCAGGAAGGGTCAAGCGTGGCCATATGTGTTTCCTACTATTCTCCCTTTTCATTCATCTGCACTCCAGCCTATTGAAATAGAAGTGCATTCATTATGAGTAGGGGGTCTTCCTAAATCAGTTTCGTGATCAACATGCCAGTCTTCTCTGGAAACACCCACACAGTTACCCAGAAGTGTGCTGTGCCAATTTCCTAGGTGTCTCTCAATCTTGCCATGTTGACAAACATGATTAATCATGATAGTGATAGAGAAACTATGAGGATACAAAAATGAAAAATATATATATAGTCTTTCTTTTTATCTAATATAATCCTGTGCAACCTAGCAGAATTATAAAGAGATAAAATTTGATAATCTCATTGTAAAAGAAAAGTTAAAGAAAGACAAAATCAGAGCAGTGGCAATGCTTTCTAATGGGTGTAACTCAGAAGTTGCATCTTAAGAGGTGTGCAGAAACTCCCAGGTGTCATATTGACATTGTTTTTGTCAATGGAACACCATGAGATGCAGTTTATTACAACTTTATAATATGCATGAAATAAATAAGACAGAAAGTTTTGTAATCTGCTCACAAAATACTTGACCTTATTCTATAACTTGTTATTTTTTCTTATAATTTGCCATACTGTAAACACATATTTTACAGGGTTTTTGTTTGTTTGTTTCCATTTATTTTAGTTTCTTAAGCTTATTTACAGACAAATTTGTATTTTCAAACTGATATTGACTTCAAAAAAGGTTTAAGGTTCAATGACACAAACTTCAAAAGTAAAATCTTTAAAGTTACAGATAAATATTATATTTTGATTTTCAATTCTAAAAAGTGATATAAATATGAACATGTGAACTCACATCTCCTACTATAAGAATGATGGATCAAAAGGAGAATTACCATTGATCCAGGTTCTTATTGCTCTGTGCTTCCACCAAAGGGTTTACTCTGAAGTCAAGAATATCCTGGACTTTAATACAGAATAATGTTACTGCACTATAAGAATATCTTTGCCACTTTAGTCTTTTTATTTTCACTCATTTTAGAGCACAAAATGAATTTGTGAATGGATTTGTTTACTAACTAAAAATAATTATTTATATGATATTTAGTAAAGTCCTACTAGTTTTAGCCAAATTAGGGTTTAGAGACAATGTTATTCCAGCTTCGATTACACTTGGGCCCCCAAATGACAAAAGCATTCCACAAACTAGCTAAAGGAGTAAAAAACAAAAAAACAAACAAACAAAAAAAACCTGAAGCTTGGAGCAGCAAGTCAGCATGTATCTGAATATGAAGAAATCAATGCAATTGTTTTTCCTAGAATGTAGAATAAGAAGGCAAGTCCAGCTGGAATGAATAGAGAAAAAAATGTTCTACACGAGCTTATGTAACATGGATTGAAACATTGATTATTTTTTATAGTTGTTGTTCTGAGGATTGAACTCAGGGACACTTGACCACTGAGCCACTTCCCTAGCCCTATTTTGTATTTTTTTTAACAGACAGGGTCTCTCTGAGTTGCATAGCACCTCACTTTTTCTGAGGCTGACTTTTAACTCTTGATTCTCCTGCCTCAGTCTCCAGAGCTGCTGGGATTACAGGCGTGCCCTACTGTTCCCGGCAAACCATTAGTATATTGATTCATTTTTAAGTGTTTGCTTAGTGTATGTGCTTTGTGTATGTGTTACAATAATATATAATAAGTAATATGTAATAATACAGTATACAGTATGCAATATGTAATCAAATACAACTCAGGTACTAAAAATACTGTTTTTAATAAAATAGGAAGACCCTTGTGTTAGATAAATGCACACATATGTTGTAAAATTGTACTATATGGTTTCAATTATATTTTCAATCAATTATAAATATGAAGAATTCTATTGTCTCAGTGACAGTTTCAAGTTTTTGGAATGTAATGTTAAATAGCACAATTATCTGTCCTTATAAAGATTATATTCTATAGCAAAAAGAAGAGAAAACAAGAAGAAATGGTTTAATGAATAAAAAATACCATGTAAAAAAAATGAAAAAGAGGCCAGGTGATCACATGTAATGATGTTTGGACAGTGAAATCAGGAAATGGATGTCTAAGGAAGAAAATGTAGTAAATATCTATTCTTAGTGATACATAACCTAAAATATAGTAGTTCAAAACAACAAATATTTATGTTCTTAATTCCCATTGCTTAGAAATTGGGTATTGCTTTGTTGATTGTCTGTGGCTCAAAGTCTCTTAAACAGTTGTAGTTGGACAGATGAGGCTACAACACTGAATGGTCTGTTTCCAGGATCATTGACACAGATCACTCACAATCCTTCATCTCTCCTCATGTGTGAGTCCCTACAGGGCTACTTACAATAGCAGGTGGCTTCCCATGTGGGGTGAAAGTAGAAGACAGTATATTTCCAAGTTGGATACCCAAGCCTAAAACCTAATTTCAAAAGTTGCATCTCATCATCTCTTTCAAAGACATGTAATCCACACTGAATGGGACAAAATTTCATAGTAGCACGAATAGCAGGATGTGGATATCCTTGAAGACCATCTCAGAGACTGCTCATCACAGCCAGGAGTGAATGTCTTAATGCCAAGAAAGAAACCAGGAACAGAGAGAAGCACACTTTGAGCAAGATCATGTCATCCTGTATTTTGTAACACTGTTTTAACCAAATTGTATTCATAGACAGGGGCACCACAAAAAAATACTTGCCTAGGACCTTGGACACCATGGGGATTTCCTTTTTATCTAGCTTTGATGCTTCCTCTTATTATTTTGCTTCAGTTTCTTCCTGAAAATCCCTTCAACATAACCTCTCTCTCATCAGGTTGCTTCTCTACCAGGAAATACTCTTGGGGGAGTCCCTTCAAGCCACCTTGAGCTGCACTACCCTGCTTGGTACCTTATGGGCAATTTTGTCTTTCAAAACTGAGGCTGCAAACCCAAAATCATGTTTTCTGTGCTCTTCTGGTAAGCAGCAAAAGGGGGCCCTATATTTTATTGGAACTTAGGAACATCTAGCCCATTTGGCAAACTTCAGATCTCTCTGTGAATCAGTCTCCTAAAATACTTTAGTTATTGTACACGGAGATTTCCTACAGAGTAGGACACCCACTCTCTGAACGAAATTATTTTTAGCTTCTTGTGTTTATGTACATAGATGAGCACCTGATGAAAGAAGAAGAAAGTCAGCTTTCCTAGTTCAAGACATGTCCTATAGATGCAGCTAACTTTTCAGTTTAGAAAAGGGAGATACTTGTCACTAACTCCAAGACCAAAAAAGGGGGAAAAAAAAGAAAAGAAAAAAATTCCTATGTAACATTCCCTATACATTAATGTCATTATAAATAATAGAAGTTTCTTTCTTAAAAAATATATTTTTTAAAATATTACCAGACTGTAAAGTGCATATTTATGAGGCACATTGTAATGTTTAAACACATTTCAACAATTTAATTATCAGATCAGGGTAATTGGCATATCCATCACCTCAGACATTTATTATTTTTTTATGTTGACAACATTCACAATCCTCTCTACAAAATAATTTTAAATATATAATTAATTGTATAAGTAAAATTTATGAAAGTTGTGCATATACATATATTTTTTTCTTCTGTTTTTTTAGGAGAATTTCCTACAGAATTACTAGATAATTACATCTGAATCATTTTAGCTCACTTTATAAAAAGGTGTTTTGGAAGATACTGTAAAGGAAACTATTAAATAATTATCTCATGAAGGAAACTACTAAAATAAAACTCAGAAAACATGAGATAAAAAATAAAACCACAGCTGAGCAGTATAAATATACCTAAGACAAAAAAAAATCTTTATAGAACATAAGAGATAGGAAAACATAATTCAGCTTATGACAGTATTTTTAATGTGATGGAACTGAAGTGTAGTATTAGAAGTGCAACTTTCTTGCACCATAATGGGTTTTATGAATTAAATGAAAGAGCCAACACTTGAATCATGTTTATTCTTGGAAGACTCCTTAATATCACATTTTATCCTATTTCTTCCCATTTTGCTACAGTCCATGTTCGCTTTATTTCTGGTCACTTCCTAGAAGATAGACTTTGCCCCATAGAATCACTTTTCTCTACAAGTTTCTGAGTGAGTTGAGTGAAAGCAGTTGCCCTTTCCTTCAGTGGTCCATCTCCTTTAATTTGCATATGAAAACACAGTAGTTGTATGATTTTGTTAATGGAAACACTGATATCATGAAGCACAGGATTTAAAATATTTAATTATGCATATACATATTCATATACAAAAATTATACACAACATATATTTTTTCCTGGGCCCCTCTCTGTATCACCTACCTCAACCATTTCTCCATCCTTCCTGCTCCACTAAGATTTGCATATATATATATATATATATATATATATATATATATCAGTGTCAAAATAGAGGAAGTGAACATTATCCAACATACTAGAAACTTTTCACATGTATGAGTTATTCAATTGGCACAGTGATGCATGGAACTTTGGATGGACAACTGCTGGTGGAAAAAGACCTCCAAAGTTGGGTTATGGAGAGAGATAGGGCCACTTTCAATGCCTTAAATCTTCTCTTTTAAGATTCCCTCAGCAATGAAAATTGATGTTCTGTCTGCATATTTTAAGTGACACTGGTAGACCAAACATATTTGAAGGTGGCTAGATCTAACTGTCAAGTTCAGGCCACATCTAATTTTTCAAAACATAATTTGTTTCTTCGTTTTATTCTATTTCAAACTGTATCTTTTTGGACCTGTTTTTATTAATAAAATATGGGTCCTAATGTTGACTCATACTTTCTCATGATCTCTATTTTTATTACAAAAAGACAATCAAATTTTACCAAAATGATTTGATTGTATTTATTGCTATTTACTTTCAAAGCAATATGTTGTTTTGTTGTTTGAATTCTTTATTTGTATGTTTCTCCTATCAATGACAAAGCTTTCCAGCTTCTAAAACATGTATGTGTCCACAGTGGCTTACCAGAAATAACACAAAATAACTCAAAACTGTGTAAAGGATGAATAAATTAAGGAAAAAGAATAAATCTTAATGTTTTTAAGTGGCAAAAATTTAATTAGTTATATGACATGTTGAATAAGACATGCTGACTATTCTCAGAAAAAACAGTTAAGAACAAAGCATTAATCTCAACATAATTTCACAGCACTACATTGTTAATTGGACTCCATATTCTATATTTTTAAGTGATGGGCAGCTATTAGCATGTGTTAGAATAGGAAATCCCCTCAATTTTGTTTTGGCTATAATGAAACAATCATATTTAGTTAAATTTAGTCATACTACTCTGTTCTCTTTTAAACATTCTCAATCTTCTGCTTATTCATTCAAATAATAGTTTCATTAGAAGTCATCTACATCAATGTCGCTTCCAATTACTCATCCAAGACACAAAATTTGGTATTGTCCTAACAAAAACTTAGGGTGAAGCCCCCCTAGTTGCTGTAATTACAGGTGTGTGCCCTGCCCTTGGCTTGCATTAAAACAAAATCATAGATACCAATGACTCATATTTAAATAATAATAGTTATTTTTAACAGAGAAAGCTCTTTTATAATAAAGATGTATTTTTATAATGAATCATAGCTAAGTATAGTGGTACATGCTTATAAATCCAGAAGCTCAGAAGGTTGAGGCAGGAGGATCACAAGTTCCAAGCCAGCCTTAGCAAACTAGTAAGGCCCTAAGCAACTCAATGAAACTCTTGCCTCTAAATAAACTATCTTTTTTTAAAAAAAGGGGCTGGTGGTATTGCTCAGTGGTTAAGCACCCCTTGGTTCAATCCCCAGTGCAATAATAATGATAATAATAAGAAGAAGAAGTTAAAAATGAGTCACTACATATTGTCTGTATGAAATTAAGTTGGTTGAAATTTATAAAAGAAAAAATGCAAATTAGAATGGTTATGCCATTTTATTGAGTTATATATTTATTTCTAAAAAAATTATAAATAAGTTAAAAGTTGTTTTTCCCTTCTTAAATTTATCTTGTAGGGTTTCAGAGTTGAACTCTGTGTTCTTGCCTTATTGCCTTAACAGAGATATTTACATTGGATCTAAATCATCTTGACTTTTTCTATATTTTTTTCTTAACCTATTTTCTTAATTATATCTTCCCAATGACAATTTTTTGGTTGTTTTGTTTTTTAAGAAAAAAGAAAAAAAGACACAATTGGAGACAGCCTACTTTTTCTTTTGGAGGTATCTCATCCATGTCATGAATGTTTCTATTCATGGGGTACTGTAATGACTTGATTTTGTATTTCTTTTCTTCTCCTTAGGCAGGTAGACAGTGTTAACTTCATGTGTGCAGCACAATTATGAGCAAATGTCCTTTTTTACATATTTTCTCTTAGAGCAACAATTAACAATTGGCTTCATTTAAGATTTGATTTTGTTTTAGTGTTTAAATGGGAAACAAAATCATATTGTAAGTATAAATACCAAAACTATTGAATTTTCAATGTTAACCAGACTTTGGCTTCTTCCTATAGCTCAGAAATGCTAATGAAAGGGAAATAACTTTTTTTATCATGTATTTCTGTATGCATTATTTCATTTGATTTATACTACACAGTATTAGTTATTATTTCACACTTTAGAGGTAAATTTTCTGAACTATTCAAGGATTAAGTTATTCATAAAAAGCACATCTTACAAATATCTTTTTCTAAGAACAAGGGTAAAAGATGTAGTCATGTGTCAAAATCACCATATTGTTAGTGTTCTATGCCACACATCCCCAGTCAAACCCTGATTTAAACTGTATATAGAGTGGACAATTTCCTTGCATACTGCAAGTCTTCTTCTACTAAGTGCTTACTGTGTTCCTCATCTTACCAAAGATTTATTGGTCCCCAAAACAATATGCAAGCAATGGGGAACTGTAACCAGAAGATAAATGTATCATTTCTCAGCCTACAAAGAGACAAACCAAACATGTATTCTTATAAATTATTTTAGAGGATCCTCAGTAAATTCGAGCCACAGTTGCCCCAAATGGCGAGTAGATAAATTTAATGTTTATTTTCTGCTTTTTCTGTCTCATGTTTTGCTTTCTCATTTTGCAGCTCTACCAAACAAACGGCCTGGAGACTATTTCTAATCTTGGTTATGTTTCTGGATACGGAGAGAAAAATAAATAGAGATTCAATCTTCCTTATGAAGGAACATAGGTATAAAAATACTAAAACAAAACAAAAACAAAGAAACCACATTAAATACTATATAAAAAAGATATTTGTAAGATGTGCTTTTGATGAATGTAAGAAACTTTGGTACATTCCTGAGATAAATTAACATACAATAAGCTATAAATATACAAAGTATGCAATTCAATATGTACACCTTGAAGTTATCCCATTATCAGGATAATTGACCTAGCCATCATCTACATTGTCATATACACTGTTTTAATCTCTTTCTACAGCTTTTACTGGCCTTATTATCCCTGAGCACCCATTGATCTAGTTTGTGTCATCATAGACAATTTTGTTTTCTATAATTCTATGACAAAGATCCTGCCATATGTACTTTCCTTTTGTTTGCTAATTTTACATTCCATATTTCAAGATTCATTCATGTGGTTGCAAGCATTGATATTTTATTCCTTTTCATTGAGGAAGAATAGTATAAATGTGAAACCTATTTGCCATAGAAAAATAAGTACATGGCAACATTCAGAGAAACCAAGCATAATCATCCAATTGTCTGCTCCAAGTGGAGTTGTACAGGTAGCACGTAATTGCCTCAGAAATGACACAGGACAGCACATATGGAATGTGTCAACTACAGATGTTCCCTGCAGCCTTGGTGAATAACTAGAAGTTATTCACATAGACAATACTGTGTGACTGATCTTGACTAGTCAGCCTTCAGCCTCCACCCCTTTAAGAGATCAAACTGACACATTGTACCGGGGGCCGAAGAAAACAAAACTTAGCATTCACCCTATCATATTGTTAGCCTAATATTTGGGCCTGTATTACAGGGGTTTATTGGTTGTCTCCAAAGATCTGTTCCAGATCCTGTTATTTCTTTAAAATGTGCAGGTTTTGACACCTAAAACTTAAGTTAATACATCACTGCAGAGTATCTATAGTCTTTGCTGTGTTTGTGTATGTTTGCATGATTTCTATAGAGTTAAAAATATAGATTTTGTTATCATAGTCTACACTAAGTTAATAGTATATTATTTTATAAATATTATTAATATTAATTAAATCACAAGATAAATTTATTATCCAATTATCTAATCATAAGATAAAATAAATATGAATGTTTAAAAGATCCAATGTACATAAAATTGTAGTATCTGAAGAAAACCATAATAAAGACCAGAACTACTAATCACTATCCTTCAAATTTCAAGAAATTTACTATTAATTTATCACCAATCAAGAAAACTTTTAGTAACAAATGAAGACCTACATCTATAGATATATCAGGAAAAATATATTGACCAAAATTGGTCAATTCAATTATATAAGCTATTAATCTATGAGTATTAAATATGTTTTAAAAAATAAAATAAAATACCATGGGCCTGAGTGATCTAAGTCATAGGAAAAAGAAACAGAATCCTGATGGAAGTATGTATTTCAGAAACAACATATAAATATGTCAACAATTTTATAATATATTCAAAAAACTTTTGAATACTATATGTGAGTTACACATTATAGAACCAGCTGAGTTCCCTTCAACCACCAAGGAAGCCAATGATATACATACATACATAGACACATACACATACACACATACACACACAATTGTGTAGAAGATTAATAAATAACAGATCTGGGAGTATTGCTTAGGAATGTAACCCAATACCATTTTTTGAACTCTGCTTTCCATTTTAGCCCTAATAATTGACTATGATATATGGGGCATGTAATGTCACAAGGTGAACATGGGTGTTTGCAGCTTGACATCAAATAAGAGAGCAGAAAGCAGAGTAGTGACATAGTAAGATATAAATTCCAGCTAGAAAAGGCTCAGATGTGCAAAATTTAGGACAATTTGAGCACTGAGAAGAATAATGCCTTTAACTATTGAATATAAATAATTTGAAAATGCTCTGAGTTCATATTGACATGAAAATAAAAGAGAGAGAACACATCTGATAATTTTCATAGTGATTATTATACCAGTTCCTTATTCTGAATATAGGTAATTAAAATAAATAGGTTTTCGACTGACCGCAGCTCATTCAGCAATAGAACACGTAATTTCAGGCTGCCATTCGCCTGCGGCTTGCAGACAGATTGCTAGGGTTCAGTGCCTGGGGGCTTCTTAGAACCTGATCTTATCGGAGAGAACACCAAGCGCGGGGCGGCCGAGTTCCGGCTCCCGGAACCGCGCTGGCCCAGGGCTTCGGAGCCTGTGGAGGCTGCTTCTTAGACCCTGCTCCTATCAGAGCATACACCAAGCACTAAGCGGCCGAATTCCGGCTCCCGGAACTGAGCCCGCGGGGACTGCTTCTTGGAGCCTACCCTTATAGGAGCTTACACCGAGCACGGAGCAGCCGAGTTCCGGCTCCCGGAACTTCCCTGGCCCGGGGCTAGGAGCCCGCGGAAACTGCTTCTCGGTCCGGGTCCTGCTGAGGGCAGGTCAGGACTCACCCGTTGCTTTGGTTGCCCGGCAAGGGGAACGAAATGCTGCCATTCGCATAGGATACCAACATGGCAGAGATCTGATGTCATCAGAAAGCAGTGGAGGAGAGAACTTCATCAATACCAGCGGCGACAGAATCAGTTGGTCTCCTGGTAGGGGGGGTGAGGCACAGACACCCGAGTCTCCTCAATTTGTCATCGAGCCAGAGGGGAGGAGCCGGGCCGCCGCCAGCGCCCGGAGCAGGCCCAGCGGCTCGCCAGCGTGGTGACCGCGTGACCCCAATTGGAGAGGGGGCGGAGCGGAGCCGGCACCCACACACGCAAGGTGGGCAGACCCTCGACCCAGTGGTACATGGGCGTGGTAGGAGGGGCAGGGCAGAGCCGCTGTTCGCGCTTGCAAGGTAAACAGACCTGTGACAGCCTGGCGGGTCAGGCCCAGTGGCCTGCCAGTGTGGTACACACGTCACTCCAACTGGAGTAGGGGTAGAGCAGATCCTTCTCCCACGCCCGGATCAGGCCCTGCCGGTGTGGTGGCCACGTGACCCCAATTGGAGTGGGGGCGGAGTGGAACCGCCACCCGTGCCCGCAGGGTGAGCAGACCTGTGACCAACCTGCAGATCAGGCCCAGGGGTCCGCAGGCGTAGTAGGAGGGGCAGGGCAGATCCGCCGCCCGCACCTCCAAGGTAGGCAGACCTACAACAGACCGGCGGATCAGGCCCAGGAGCCTGCCGGAGTGGTACACACACCACCCTAATTGGAGTAGGGGCAGAGCAGAGTCGCCGCCCGTGCCAGGAACAGGCCCAGCGTCCTGCAGGTGGGGTAGTCACGACACCCCAATTGGAGTAGGGGCAGAGCAGAGCCTCCACCCGTGCCCGAAAGGTGGGCAGATCTGTGACCGACCAGCGGGACAGGCCCAGTGGCCTGCCGGCGTGGTACACTCCTCACCCCAATTGGAGTAGGGGCAGAACAGAGCCGCAGCCAGTGCCCAGAACAGGCCCAGTGACCTGCCGGCGTGGTAGCCACGACACCACAATTGGAATAAGGACAGAGCAGAGCCGCTGCCCGCGCCTGCAGGAAAGATACGCAAGCAGTATGAAAAGACAAGGAAAGAAAGGACCACAAGCAATGCAGGTCAACGCAACTTTAGAAGAGGTAACAGCTGCAGCAGATGGAATGTCAGATAAAGAATTCAGGATATACATGCTTCAGACGATCTGGAGTATCAAGGAAGACATTAAACAGCAAAATCAGACAATGAAAGATCACTTGGAAAATGAATTACGCAAACAAATCCAGGAAGCAAAGGATCAACTATACAGGGAGATAGAGGTTATAAAAAAAAAAACAAACAGAAATCCTAGAAATGCAGGAAGCAAAAAACCAACATAAAAACTCAATGGAGAATACTACCAGCAGAGTAGAACACTTAGAAGATAGAACATCAGACAATGAAGACAAAGTATTTCAACTGGAAAAGAACATAGACAGCTCAGCAAGACTGTTAAGAAACCATGAGCAGAACATCCAAGAAATATGGGATAACATTAAGAGACCAAACTTAAGAGTCATTGGGATACAGGAAGGTACAGAGCTCCAAACCAAAGGAATGAGCAGTCTATTCAATGAAATAATACAAGAAAACTTCCCAGACTTGAAGAATGAGACAGAATCCCAAATCCTAGAAGCCTACAGGACGCCGAATGTGCAAAATCATAAGAGATCCACACCTAGACACATTATAATGAAGATGCCCAACATACAGAATAAGGAGAGAATTTTAAAAGCTACAAGAGAAAGGAAGCAGATTACATTTAGGGGTAAGCCAATCAGGATAACAGCTGATCTTTCAACACAGACTCTGAAAGCTAGAAGATCCTGGAATAACATATTTCAAACACTGAAAGAAAATGGGTTCCAACCAAGAATTGTGTATCCAGCGAAATTAAGCTTCAGGATGGAAGATGAAATTAAAACCTTCCACGATAAACAAAAGTTTAAAGAATTGGCAGCTAGAAAACCATCTCTTCAAAACATCCTCGGCAAAACACTACAGGAAGAGGAAATGGAAAATAACAATGAAAACCAACAGTGGGAGGTAGGACAGTAAAGGGGGGGGGGAATAATCAAAGAGGAAAACAAACCATGTTTAGTAACAGAAATAAACAAATATGGCTGGAAGAACAACCCATATCTCAATAATAACCCTAAATGTTAATGGCTTAAACTCACCAATTAAGAGACACAGGCTAGTAGAATGGATCACAAAGCAAGACCCAACAATATGCTGCCTACAGGAGACACATTTGATAGGAAAAGACATACATAGGCTGAAGGTGAAAGGTTGGGAAAAATCATATCACTCATATGGACTTCGGAAACAAGCAGGAGTGTCCATACTCATATCAAATAAAATAGATTTCAAGCCCAAGTTAATCAAAAGGGATAAAGAGGGACACTACATACTGCTTAAGGGAACCATACACCAACAAGACATAACAATCATAAATATTTATGCCCCAAACAATGGTGCAGCTATGTTCATCAAACAAACTCTTCTGAAGTTCAAGAGTCTAATAGACCACCATACCATAATCATGGGAGACTTCAACACACCTCTCTCGCCACTGGACAGATCTTCCAAACAAAAGTTGAATAAGGAAACTATAGAACTCAATAACACAATTAATAACCTAGACCTAATTGACATATATAGAGTATACCACCCAACATCAAGCAGTTACACTTTTTTCTCAGCAGCACATGGATCCTTCTCAAAAACAGATCATATATTATGTCACAGGGCAACTCTTAGACAATATAAAGGAGTAGAGATAATACCATGAATCTTATCTGATCATAATGGAATGAAACTGAAAATCAACACGATAAAAGAAGGAAGGAAAAAGCATACATCAATTGGAGAATGAACAATAGGTTACTGAATGATCAATGGGTTACAGAAGACATCAAGGAGGAAATTAAAAAATTCTTAGAGATAAATGAAAACACAGACACAACATATCGGAATCTATGGGACACATTGAAAGCAGTTCTAAGAGGAAAATTCATTGCTTGGAGTTCATTCCTTAAAAAAAGAAAAAACCAACAAATAAATGATCTCATACTTCATCTCAAAGTCCTAGAAAAAGAAGAGCAAAACAACAGCAAAAGAAGTAGAAGGCAAGAAATAATTAAAATCAGAGCTGAAATTAATGAAATCGAAACAAAAGAAACAATTGAAAAAATTGACAAAACTAAAAGTTGGTTCTTTGAAAAAATAATCAAAATCGACAGACCCTTAGCCATGCTAGCGAAGAGAAGAAGAGAGAGAACTCAAATTACTAGCATACGGGATGAAAAAGGCAATATCACAACAGACACTTCAGAAATACAGAAGATAATCAAAAACTATTTTGAATCCTTATACTCCAATAAATTAGAAGATAGTGAAGGCATAGATAAATTTCTTAAGTCATATGATCTGCCCAGATTGAGTCAGGAGGATATAGAAAACCTAAACAGACCAATATCAATTGAGGAAATAGAAGAAACCATAAAAAGACTACCAACTAAGAAAAGCCCAGGACCGGATGGGTATACAGCAGAATTTTACAAAACCTTTAAAGAAGAACTAATACCAATACTTTTCAAGCTACTTCAGGAAATAGAAAAGGAGGGAGAACTTCCAAATTCATTCTATGAGGCCAACATCACCCTGATACCTAAACCAGACAAAGACACTTCAAAGAAAGAAAACTACAGACCAATATCTCTAATGAACCTAGATGCAAAAATCCTCAACAAAATTCTGGCGAATCGGATACAAAAACATATCAAAAAAATTGTACACCATGATCAAGTAGGATTCATCCCTGGGATGCAAGGCTGGTTCAATATACGGAAATCAATAAATGTTATTCACCACATCAATAGACTTAAAAATAAGAACCATATGATCATCTCGATAGATGCGGAAAAAGCATTCAACAAAGTACAGCATCCCTTTATGTTCAAAACTCTAGAAAAACTAGGGATAACAGGAACATACCTCAATATTGTAAAAGCAATCTATGCTAAGCCTCAGGCTAGCATCATTCTGAATGGAGAAAAAGTGAAGGCATTCCCTCTAAAATCTGGAACAAGACAGGGATGCCCTCTCTCTCCACTTCTGTTCAACATAGTTCTCGAAACACTGGCCAGAGCAATTAGACAGACGAAAGAAATTAAAGGCATAAAAATAGGAAAAGAAGAACTTAAATTATCACTATTTGCAGATGATATGATTCTATACCTAGCAGACCCAAAAGGCTCTACAAAGAAACTATTAGAGCTAATAAATGAATTCAGCAAAGTCATAGGATATAAAATCAACACGCATAAATCAAAGGCATTCCTGTATATCAGCAACAAATCCTCTGAAATGGAAATGAGGACAACCACTCCATTCAAAATATCTTCAAAAAAAATAAAATACTTGGGAATCAACCTAACAAAAGATGTGAAAGACTTATACAATGAAAACTACAGAACCCTAAAGAGAGAAATAGAAGAAGATCTTAGAAGATGGAAAAATATACCCTGTTCATGGATAGGCAGAACTAACATCATCAAAATGGCGATATTACCAAAAGTTCTCTATAGGTTTAATGCAATGCCAATCAAAATCCCAATGGCATTTCTTGTAGAAATAGAGAAAGCAATCATGAAATTCATATGGAAAAATAAAAGACCCAGAATAGCAAAAACAATGCTAAGCAAGAAGTGTGAATCAGGCGGTATAGCGATACCAGACTTCAAACTATACTACAGAGCAATAGTAACAAAAACAGCATGGTACTGGTACCAAAACAGGCGTGTGGACCAATGGTACAGAATAGAGGACACAGAAACCAATCCACAAAACTACAACTATCTTATATTTGATAAAGGGGCTAAAAGCATGCAATGGAGGAAGGATAGCATCTTCAACAAATGGTGCTGGGAAAACTGGAAATCCATATGCAACAAAATGAAACTGAATCCCTTTCTCTCGCCATGCACAAAAGTGAATTCAAAATGGATCAAGGAGCTTGATATCAAATCAGAGACGCGCCGTCTGATAGAAGAAAAAGTTGGCTACGATCTACATACTGTGGGGTCGGGCTCCAAATTCCTCAATAGGACACCCATAGCACAAAAGTTAATAACTAGAATCAACAAATGGGACTTACTCAAACTAAAAAGTTTTTTCTCAGCAAAAGAAACAATAAGAGAGGTAAATAGGGAGCCTACATCCTGGGAACAAATCTTTACTCCTCACACTTCAGATAGAGCCCTAATATCCAGAGTATACAAAGAACTCAAAAAATTAGACAATACAAACAACCCAATCAACAAATGGGCCAAGGACCTGAACAGACACTTCTCAGAGGAGGACATACAGTCAATCAACAAGTACATGAAAAAATGCTCACCATCTCTAGCTGTCAGAGAAATGCAAATCAAAACCACCCTAAGATACCATCTCACTCCAGTAAGATTGGCAGCCATTAGGAAGTCAAACAACAACAAGTGCTGGTGAGGATGTGGGGAAAAGGGTACACTTGTACATTGCTGGTGGGACTGCAGATTGGTGCAGCCAATTTGGAAAGCAGTATGGAGATTTCTTGGAAAGCTAGGAATGGAGCCACCATTTGACCCAGCTATTCCCCTTCTTGGTCTATTCCCTAAAGACCTAAAAAGAGCATGCTACAGGGACACTGCTACATCGATGTTCATAGCAGCACAGTTCACAATAGCAAGACTGTGGAACCAACCTAGATGCCCTTCAATAGATGAATGGATAAAAAAATGTGGCATTTATACACAATGGAGTATTACTCTGCATTAAAAAATGACAAAATCATCGAATTTACAGGGAAATGGATGGCATTAGAGCAGATTATGCTAAGTGAAGCTAGCCAATCCCTAAAAAACAAATGCCAAATGTCTTCTTTGATATAAGGAGAGTAACTAAGATCAGAGTAGGGACGAAGAGCAGGAGAAGAAGATTAACATTTAACAGGGATGAGAGGTGGGAGGGAAAGGGAGAGAGAAGGGAAATTGCATGGTAATGGAAGGAGACCCTCAGGGTTATACAGTGGAAGGGGTAGAGAGAGAGGAGGGGAGGGGAGGGGAGAGGTGGGGAGGGGGGAGGGTGGAGGATGGGAAAGGCAGCTGAGCACAACAGACACTAGTATGGCAATATGTAAATCAATGGAGGTGTAACTGATGTGATTCTGCAATCTGTGTATGGGGTGAAGGTGGGAGTTCATAACCCACTTGAATCAAAGTGTGGAATATGATATGTCAAGAAATTTGTAATGTTTTGAACAACCCACAATAAAAAATTTTAAAAAAATAAAAAAATAATAAAATAAAGTAAATAAATTACAGGCGGCGGGGCACCATGGAGAAGCAACCAGCAAGCAGGGAGAAACATTGCTAAGGATTCTGTGGAGCTAGATATCAAATCAGAGACACTGCATCTGATAGAAGAAAAAGTTGGCTACGATCTACATACTGTGGGGTCGGGCTCCAAATTCCTTAATAGGATGCCCATAGCCCAAGAGTTAATAACAAGAATCAACAAATGGGACTTACTTAAACTAAAAAGTTTTTTCTCAGCAAGAGAAACAATAAGAGAGGTAAATAGAGAGCCTACATCCTTGGAACAAATTTTTACCCATCACACTTCAGATAGAGCCCTAATATCCAGAATATACAAAGAACTCAAAAAATTAAACAATAAGATAACAAATTACCCAATCAATAAATGGGCCAAGGACCTGAACAGACACTTCACAGAGGAGGACATACAATCAATCAACAAGTACATGAAAAAATGCTCACCATCTCTAGCAGTCAGAGAAATGCAAATCAAAACCACCCTAAGATACCATCTCACTCCAGTAAGATTGGCAGCCATTATGAAGTCAAACAACAACAAGTGCTGGCGAGGATGTGGGGAAAAGGGTACACTTGTACACTGCTTGTGGGACTGCAAATTGGTGAGGCCAATTTGGAAAGCAGTATGGAGATTCCTGGGAAAGCTGGGAATGGATCCACCATTTGACCCAGCTATCGCCCTTCTCGGACTATTCCCTGAGGATCTTAAAAGAGCGTACTATAGGGATACTGCCACATCAATGATCATAGCAGCACAATTCACAATAGCTAGACTGTGGAACCAACCTAGATGCCCTTCAATAGATGAATGGATAAAAAAAAAATGTGGCATCTATACACAATGGAGTATTATGCAGCACTAAAACATGACAAAATCATAGAATTTGCAGGGAAATGGATGGCATTAGAGCAGATTATCCTAAGCGAAGCTAGCCAATCCTTAAAAAACAAATGCCAAATGTCTTCTTTGATATAAAGAGAGCAACTAAGAACAGAACAGGGAGGAAGAGCATGAGGAAAAGATTAACATTAAACAAAGACGAGTGGGGGTAGAGAAAGGGAGAGAGAAGGGAAAGCATATGGAAATGGTAGGAGACCCTCAATGTTACACAAAATTACATATAAGAGGTTGTGAGGGGAAAGGCGGGGGGAACAAGGGAGAGAATTGAACAATAGCAGATGAGGTAGAGAGCAAAGATGGGAGGGGAGGCGAGCGGGGATAGTAGGGGATAGGAAAAGTAGCAGAATACAACAGTCACTAATATGCCATTATGTAAAAATGTGAGTGTGTAACCGATATGATTCTGCAATTTGTATTTGGGGTAAAAATGGGAGTTCATAACTCAATTGAGTCAAATGTATGAAAGATGATATATCATGAGCTTTGTAATGTTTTGAACAACCAATAAAAAAGAAACAAAAGCAATTAATATTTTTATATCAAATCTTATACATATCAAATAGGCTTGAGAAAGCTTTTCCTCTTGCATTAAAAAGGAAAGCAGATTTTTTTTGTGTGTGTGTGTGTGTGCATGTGTGTTGCTGGGGATTAAACTCAGGGCTTCATGCATATGCAGGCATATGCTCTACTACTGAGCTCCATCCTCAGACCAGAATCTCTTACTACGATAAACTCTGCTGCTAAAGAAAGAAGCTGATAGATTATTAAACATCAATGAAATGATCCACATAGTTTAACACTGATGAGAGTTGCTCTCATCCCTCAACTTCTCAGTTATTTTTATTTACTGTTTGATTTGCATATTTTTAACTTGAATTCTTATTGTCACTCACTATTACAGATGGTGAGTCCTAGCTCATTTGTTTCTTTTTATTTGTTCTAATTAGTTATACATGACCGTAGAATGCATTTTGATACACCATACATAAATGGAGTATAACATCATTCTTCTGGATATCCATGATATAGAGTTACACAGGTCGTGTAATCATATATGCACCTAGGATAATAATGTCCTGTTCCTAACTCATTTTTTATAAAGCTTTTATTTCTTGTAAATGGTGATTTTTTTCTACCAAAAAATATGTAAAAGTCATTTTTAGAATATGTCTATCTAGTTAATAGCCTGGCTTAGAGTTATATTCTAGAAATTAAAGAAGCATAAAAATAATAAAAGTTCTTGACTTGTTGAATAGATCAACTATTATGGAGGCCAGTTGGAAAGGAATCCACTCTACTGTGTGGTTGGTATCAGCAAATATCTGAAAGCCTACCAGTCAGGGGTGGCATG
This sequence comes from Marmota monax, assembly GCF_021218885.2. NCBI lineage: Eukaryota > Metazoa > Chordata > Mammalia > Rodentia > Sciuridae > Marmota > Marmota monax. The sequence goes on from NW_026692202.1 coordinate 7,377,629, forward strand.
GTCTGAAACACAGACATCTTAATAGATACTGACAAAATGAGAGTGAGATGCTAACAGGTACAAATCCAAAGTAGTAATCACAAAAGAGTTTTAGGAACATTAGAATTGAAAAGTAGAAATTATTGAACTTGTTTTAGCATCCCAGATAATGATTTCAGTCTAACTAAGAGAATAAAAACTCTACAGAGTACCAGAGCTTGATTAAAAATTTCTTAAAAATATTCAATTTCTGTGGATGTGTAACCGATGCGATTCTGCAATCTGTATACGGGGTACAAATGGGAGTTCATAACCCACTTGAATCAAATGTATGAAATATGATATGTCAAGAGCTTTGTAATGTTTTGAACAACCAATAAAAAATAAATTTAATTAATTAATTAATTAATTAAGCTCTAATTCTCTTCCCCATTTGATAAGGATAGCTTTTCTAATTGAGGAACACCAGCCAATTAGTATAGAGGAAATAATTTTTTATTAATGACCTTTCCTGTGTCCCTGATAAAATCGTTGATCCAGTTCAGGACTATCAAAAGAAACCATTACATATTCACATGGAGCTACAGTAATACTCTGCATATTCTACAAGATGACATGTGTACTTTAAAAATAAAAGATATATTTGTCACCATCTTAACCAAATAATAGTATAGTGTGGATAATAGATGCTCTGCCAACATTATGTGTTTCCTGATGGCATGTGAAAGAGTCTACACCAAATAGTGTTTCTGCTGAATCTAATCATTGCTTTAAACCTAACTTTCATTTTCTTAGAAATACAACAGATGAAGAAATCCATTTAATAACACCTCAAGACACAATCAGACAAATCCAGACAATGTGACACTTGACAAGACAACAGCACTTGTCTCTTCAAAAATAGCAATGCCGTGAGGAAAATGTAAGAGAGAGATCTGTTCCTACACTGAAGGAAGCAAAGGAGATATCCCCATACAATCTGTGAACACTGAAAATGTTACAAAGGGCATTTTAAAAATTATAGACATTTTAATAAGAACAGTATACTAAACGTTTGGGGAGTTTCTAATTATTATCTTTGTTTAAATATCTTACTGATTGTCTTTAAAATTCTTATTTTTAGTAGAAGCATATTGGATTTTTGCTTCATATTAATGTAGCAAATGTGGCAATATGCTAAAAATGTTTACAAGCTGATGTTCATTTGGGTGTTCTTTGAACTAATCACTCAGCTTGTCTGAATTTTTCTACTTTTTTCATTTTATAATGTTGAAATTAATATATTCTTGCCTCTAGCTTCTTCCAGTCTTCATATGTTCTCCACATTGCTGTCAGAATTATCTTACTAAAACCTAGATTTGATCAAGCAATTTATCCCCCTAGGCTTCACTTAACTAGCACCTCTTCTAAGAACCTTTATTTAAGTCCCGAGAAGGAACCCACAGTTCGCTTTTAGCATATATACGTGTATGTGCATGTCTGTGAATGTCTTTCTGTGTGATTCCCTAGTTGCTTTACCATAATAATTACCCAATTCCTATTCTATTTCAGACTAGTTTTATATTAAATTTTAAAAATTCTTCCTTAACATAAATGTCTCTTTCTGTCATAGTCAGCTTTTCATTATGCGACAAATGCTTGGGAAAAAAAAAAAACAGCTTAAAAGAGGAAAGATCTATTTTGGTTCACCATTTCAGATGTTTCAATCCACCTGGCTCCATAGCTTTGGACCTAAGGTAAAGCAAAAATATCATGACAGAGAGTGTGGCAAAGAAAAGCTTCTCAACCTGTGGCACCTGGGAGAGAGAGAGAGAGAGAGAGAGAGAGAGAGAGAGAGAGAGAGAGAGACAGAGAGAAGGATGCCAGATACAAGAAATATCCTTCCAGGGCATGCTCCTGCTGATCTACTTTCTCCAACTAAGACCTGACTCCAACAGCTTCCCACAGCCTCCCAGTAAGTAAAGCATTCAGCTCTCAATGGATTAATCTACTGATAAGTTTTCATGATCCAGTCATCTCCCCAAAACCCAACCTGTGAACATTGCTGCATTGCTCAGATAGGACTTCAACACAAGAGTCTTTGGGAAACACTTCATATCTAGACCATAATACTTGGAATGCAATTAACTTCCTGAGGCTTAATGTTTCCAATTTTAATATTAAAGATCTATAATATCCCAGATTATAGAAATTTAGGAATTTAAGCCATTTCTAGATAATTTCATATAATCTGTTTTTCAATTTGTTGACCAAACACCCTATTTATACATTTTGAAAAACACATTACAATAAGCACAGCTATAAATTTTTTCTTAAAAATTTTACCTTCTCTTATTTGAACACTGAATCAATAATGCCAATAAAATAAAATTCCTTATCATTAATATATCAAATATTAAATATCAATTGTATCATACATATTGAAAAAAATATTAAATATTTACTATATTACTTGAACATTAGAAATATCTGCATAAGAAACAAGCCAATCCCCCCAAAAACCAAAGGCGGAATGTTTTCTATCTCATGTGGATGCAAACACATAATAAAGGGGAGAGAGGAAAAGAATAGAAGTTCAATGGTTTAGACAAAGGGAAGGGAGAGTGGATAGGAAAGACAGTAAAATGAATCTGACATAACTTTCCCATGATCTTATATGAATACATGACCAGTGTAACTCCACATCATATACAATCACAAGAATGGACAGTTAAACTCCATGTGAGTATGCTATGTGAAAATACATTCTACTATCATGTTTAAACAAAAAGAACAAATAAAACATTTTAAAAAATTATACCTCAATTTAAAAACTGTACACATTTAAAACTCATTTCCAAATACAATAAATAATAAAGATACTCCTGATCACTAAAAAGAAAAAAAGTATCTACAAAAATGTACTATCCTATAGCATAATACACAGCCCAGTACATACAATTTGACGCAATCCGCAAAGATTGATACTCAAAGAAGTTTAAGTAATTTTAGTTTTAAATCTCCTTTTTAATACTTTGGAATTTTATGCAAAACCTACAAGTGTCTTACAGCTATTTTGACAGTACTTTTCCTACAGTGTTGTTTTCAAAATATTGCATTATAGGTATAAGAACAAATCCTTTAAAAACAGAAGAAATAACAACCATCTAAGCTACTCTAATGTGATTCTGCCTTTGGGTCATTGATTCCATTGCTGTTGGCTTCCTAAATTGTTGCCATTACTGAAATTTTAATACCGTTCTTTGTTGTGAGAGAATTTAGGTAATGAGAAGTTTTGTATTTAATTAGCTTTCATGGATTTTATAGTTTAGATGACAAATCAATTCCCATAATATACAAAACTAAACTCAAAAAATAAACACTACCTTATTTAGTCTATCGATTTCTCTTATGTTTTCACTGCCTCATGTTCATTTATTGTTTTTTATATTTTTCTTGTCATGCTTGGATGGAAGCCTAGGCTTCTAGCCACGGTTGCTACCATACAATCTAGTCCTGAAAATGAAGTACATTCCTCTTGCTGACCTTCCTGGCCTTAGCTTAGAATTAGACAACTTATTCCTTCTCTTATACCAATGGCAGAGCTGTTCCCATCTTGAAAGGCTACCACATCCATATGTATTAGACAAGGCATAAAGCTCTGGCGGCTATGTAATGCTTTTCAAGCACATAGAGCTTGCTCACTGCTTATATCTTAACTCAAGAGAGAAACAAAAGGCTTAGGAAGGCTTCTATTTGTTCTGAGGTCTTAGTTTATTCGGACAAGTAGAACTACAAAAGACTTTATATTTCTATATCTTTTTTGATGATGAGTCCACAGAGGAAATAATTTATATGGCTTCTCTCCTGGTATGTTTCCTCTCACTCCAAAGAAATATACTTAAAATAACAGATATTATTAAATTAAACAAAAGCACTCACAGACTCATCTCCTTTATAGACTGTCAGGATTCCATGATTGTTCAACATAAATAAATATTACTTTTTGAGTTGATACTGAAACAAGTGGGGAGGCAGTCAGGCATTTTTCTCTTGTCAAATTACATTTTTTCCACCACTGAGGGCAAGCAGATATTCTGAAACATCCTCATAATGTCAACCTCAATAATAATCACAAACAATGACCTTTTATATAATTCTTCACATTTTACAGTATATGCAAAGGATTCTGTGATATGTATACATGCCTCATTTTATATTTGCTACAACTAGCACTGAGAGAATTCGAGCTGAATAATTTCTTAATGTCAAGAAAACCGTTAATTGACAGACCATTCTTTTCTATTTCAGATACCATTTCTATAGGCAATATATAATACATTGGTTAAGGATGTGGATTTTGAAATCAGACTATCTGCTTTTTGGTTTGTGGTTTTGCAAGTTCTATCAATTAGTAGATGTATAACTTTAGACAATTTAAACCTTCTGTGCTTTTGTTTTCTCATGTGTTTTGGGGAGAACAAATTAGATTTGTGGGAAGTTGTTCAGCACCATTGATAGAATGTGAAATGATTCAATATAATGAACAGCTGGTGCATGTGTGTTGTGTGTGGTTCAGTTGGGTGCAGCATAATTTTTGTGTTATTTTATTTTTTAGGGCTGTGGTAACTGTGCCCCACTCTCTCTCTTCCCAAGTGCTGCACCTTAGAGGTCACTGGTCAGAGGTGTACTTCACCCCACATTCTTCCAGGCATGCAGGCAGGCTTTGGATGGATAAAAGCACTCTTCTTCAGTACCAAATTTCTATGCCAGATATAATTACCATACAACAAATTACTTCAAAACATAGTGCCCTAAAATAACCTTTGTTATGGTTTTAATGTGAGATGTCCCCCAAAAGCTCACTATGAGACAATTCAAGAAGATTCAGAGGAGAAATGATTGGGAAATAGTATTAACCCAATCAGTGAATTAATCCTCTGATAAGGGTTAACTGAGTGGTAACTGAAGTGGCAGGGTATGGCTGGAGGAGGCAGGAATTAGGGCATAGCTTTGGGGTATATATTTGTATCTGGCAAGTAGAGACCTCTCTTTCTCTGAATCATGATCATAATGTAAGCTGATTCCCTCTGCCACACTCTTCTACCATAATGTTCTGCCTCATCTTGAGCCCCAAGGAATGGAGCCATCCTTCTATGGACTCAGATCTCTGAAACCATGAGCCCTTAAATAAGCTTTTCCACCTCTACAATTGTGCTGGTCAGATTTTTCAGTTATAGCAGTGAAAAAGTTGACTAAAACAAACATTGATTGTTCTTATGACTTTGTGGTTTGGGGATTCAGGAAGAACTGAGCAGGGCCATTCTCACCTGGAATCTCTCTTGTGTTTATATCACAGGTTGGTTGGGTTCTTAGTCATTTGAAGGTTCTATTGGACTGAATGGCCAAAAATACCCTGATCATACATGGCAGGCAATGTGGCTGGTGACCAGAGCACCAAAACATTGTCTCTTATCAGGTATCTTACCTGGCAGGTCTGGTGTCAAACAGGCAAACAGGTGGAAGCTGTACTGTCTTTCATGGCTTAGGCTCATAAGTGACACAGCAACTGTCACATATTAGAGGTTATAAGTATGTCCAAACCGATTCAGATTCAAAGGAAAAGAGTATAAGTCCAGCTTTTTTTTTTTTCCTTTTGGTATCAGGGATTGAACCCAGGGGTGCTTAAACACTGAGCCACATCCCCAATCCTTTTATTTATTTATTTTTAGATGGGGTCTCACTAAGTTGCTTAGGGCTCACAAAATTGCTGAAAGCTAGCTTTGAACTTGTGATCCTCATGCCTCAGCCTCCATAAACTCTGGGATTACAGGCATATGCCATCTCATAAGTCCTATCTCTTGATGGGAAAGTGGCATGGTCAAATTGTAAAAGAATATTTGGGATTATCATGACCATTTTTTGAAAAACATAGAGATGTAGAATAATATTTTAATCTTCAAAAAGTTTAGTGTGCTTAAATTTTATTATTTTTCAAAAAACAAGACATTTTTAGTTTTCCCTAGTCACTAAAGTGTTTCTATGAGCAAGACATGGGGAATTCTTAATGGCTATGTAAATATTATAATTTTAATTATTATTATTTAATAATATTATTAGTTAATAAATTTAATTATTATTAAATTTAAACATTATAAATATTATAATTATAAAGAGCAATTGTGTATGGTAAGCAATTGATTTGAAGATGAAATAAGCTTATGAATAATGAGTGTCATTATTAATGTGTAAGATGACTCTTAAAAGTTTGATAATAAAATATAGAATCATTTTTGCATAACTTCCTTGGCACACTTTGGTTTAAACTTTATGTTTTTTCTTAACTAAAGAGTGGGACAATAACAGACTGTTTCTCATTTTCACAATTCATGATGTTAATTACCTCAAACTCAAGATTATTCATGCATTAGATAAATGATATTATAATAATGATATTATAAAGCGACATAATCATAGCAAGAGGTACTTAATCTATGAAAGAATTTTAAGTCAACTCTTCCCAGTGAACTAATGGAGAGTCGACTGATTTGTTTGATAAACACATACATACTTAGGAACTTTACAAGAAAGTAAAGGAAGCTGTGGTGACCTATAAATCACATTTATAGGTCAAAATTTTACTATATCATATCTAACTTTTGAAATTAATAAACAAATGTTTATAGATGCCAAAGGCCATTGTTTTAACCTGATGAAAATGTATCTAGCTAGCAATGTACTCTAAATGGCACTCATGATACAGTAATATGCCATTTCTGTTTTAAACTATGTTTTAGTTCATTATCTAAGTAGTTTCACAATTTATAAAAACAACAGCTCCAGGTGATCTGATTGATGCTTTGTGAAAATTAGAATTTTATATACTATGGAAAACTGCAACAGCAGCAAAAAAAATTAAAAAAATAAAAGTATAGACTTGCCTTTTATGATGGCTGAAACCCACAAGTGACAAGAAGTTAATAGACATCGAAACTTGGAGGTATGTAATACAAAGAACTGAAAGGTTTGAAAAAGGGATTAGGTGCTAGACATAGAATTTTTCTGAGAAAACTTAATATCTCTTTGAGACAACATAAATCTCAGAATCAGAAGCAGGTGTATACTAATAAGTTATTTAATGCCTTAATTCCAATTGCATGTAAGAACAACACACGGTCAGAAAATAAGAAGTGGACTGAGATAGTTGGTAAGAGTAAGGATAAACAGATATAAAAACGAGCCTTAAGAAAGTGGATAATGATATCTGTGGCTAATGATGCAGCCCTTTAAGTTCAAATTAGACTTGTATTGCTTTCAGTACTTTAACATCATCCAACAATTGTTTTTTTAAAAAAAGAGTTAAACTTGGGAGACATTATCTAAATGTCTAAGAGTGTTTTTTATATATTAAAAAGCACACACAAGCTGACAATTATTTAATTAGGTTAGATATTGCTGGTTTCCACTTCTACCCATGTTGGATGTTCCTATTCTACTCATGCCAATTAGTTGTTTGTGATATAAATGTCCAAAAGGTGGTAGCTGCCAAAACCAAAAAGAGAAGGACAAAGAACCTATTTATAACTTCTGCCAAAATCATGTCAGGTATTTGGAATATCTTTTTACATGTGTGTCACTAGTTATGTTATTTATGTGGAATTTACAAAACACTTTCATATGACACTTGGTTTATATATATGTTTCTTAGAGCCAGAAAAGAGAAAAGGATAAAACAATAGCTTCATGGAACAGTTTCAATAAATTTATACTTTTTTCAGTACCAAATATTGAATCCAGAGGCTCTCTACCATTGAGTTATATCCCTAGTCCTTTTTTATTTTTAATTTTTTTTTTTTATTTTGAGATGGTGTTTTGCTAAGTTGCGCTGGATTGCATTGAATTTAGAGTTATCCTGACTCTTGAATTGCTGGGATTATGGCTGTGTGTCACCATGCCTTGCTCACATCTTCTTAGAATTATCATGTAAGAAATAATATACATAATTATGTGTTCAATAAATGCTGAATGCAATAGCAGGCTTTCTTGGTGTGTACAGAATATGTCCTGCATTTTATCCCTTTTTGGTTACTTTAAGTATTGCTTTAATAATGTGTCCTTAAATCCAATGGACTTCCCAGCTATTAAAAGACTATTCCATTCCTTTCTTTCAAAGGAGGATCATTAGAAATGATGGTTAGGGAGAACAAAGAATGGAAGCAATTGCATTTGTCTCTAGCCTCTAGCTATAATTCCACTGTGTATCCTCTGGCCTGGTAAAGAAGTTGGCCCTCTCATGATCTTTCAGTTCTCTTAATTATGTTGTCAGAATCCAGTATCCCAGATGTTGTGGACAATTTAAAAAGCAAGAAATAAAAAAAAGGAAAGAAAGAAAAGAAAATGAAAACAAACAAACAAACAAACAAAAAAAGACAACAAGGCATCTCAACTTAACCTTTTAGTATCCAGGAATTTTAGATAGCTGAATATGCAAGGTAGCTTGAGAAATTATCAGTTCCATTTTCCCTTACTTTATGATGCCCTCTTCTCTTTCTTAGAACACATAAGGTAGCAGAGTTCAATCTTTCTACAACTTATTCTTTCATACTACAATATACAGAAAATATTGTGACTTATTTCTATTTTTATTATTGAATCACCAAGGAATGAATGGCAGAGGAGGATTTGAGTAGGAAAAGTAGTTGAATACAAGGAAAATAATTTTTAGTACATGGCAGACCTATTTCCAGGGGTATTATTAGTTTTTAGTTGTTTTTTTTTAAGAGAGAGATAAAAAAATATATATATATATATATATATATATATATATATATATATATATATATATATATATATAGTTTCGATGGACACAACATCTTTGTTTGTATGTGGTGCTAAGGATGGAACCCGGGCTGCACGAATGCCAGAGGAGCACGCTACTGCTTGAGCCACATCCCCAGCCCATGTATTAGTTTAATTTCGCCCAGTTCCTTCCCCATCACTATGATTTTGATAAAGCTCCTTTGGTTTTGTCATTGATAACAAGCAATGGTAGAAGTATGAGGAATGAGTTTTGGATCTCAAGGATGGAGAGTTCATGCTCAACTTCATCATGTGTCCATGGCTGCCTTTCTCTCTTGTACTCTCAGGAGTCCTAAGCCAGCTTGCAGAGTGACATACTGTCATCTTCTGCCATGCTTCCCATGGCCCATCACTGAATTTGCCTTCTATTGCCCTTCTCTTGTCTGTTTATATGTAAAGCCAACTGTCAAATGAGAGTATTTGACTAGATGCCCATTTTAGTGTTTCAAGTATACTGACAGTTAAGAAGGCTTTGTCTGTTGAGAACAGATGGAAGTTCTGGGCAGGGTGAGATGGGTGTTACCTGATCCACATTTGGCACACTGAAGAATAAACTTGAGCCAAGAAAGCTAAGAACATCATCACAGATATACCAGATTCTTTAAATCTCTTTTTTTCTCTCTCTCTTGAAAAAGAAAGCATTTGATTAGACCAGGGATTAAAATGTTTAAAAAGTTATTTTGTGGATTAAATCTATTCATAATTGTTGTATTACTATTATAAACTAGTAAGTTGAGAAGCATCTGTTGTTCATAGAAAATGACCAGCTTCATAGGAACAAGGAACAATGTTCAATCCATTTTTATAAATTCAAATGCTATTTTTAGCAATGTAGTTCACATATTTGAGGAGTGTCTATGGGGTACCCTGATAGAAGCTGGATATTTCCATCTGGGTTTTAGACTCTATTTGTTTAGAGGAAGACAATTAAATAAATTTATATCTTTCCACATCTACCATGATGGAGGTATATATAGTGCTCTATAGACACAAGGAGAGACAGCAAATCTATGCATATATAGAGAACTCAAGATTTTCTGCAAGAGGTGATGTTTGAAACAAGTTTCAAGAGATAATGGTAGAAAAGTAAATAAAGTATGCAGAAGATGAAGGAAGAGAGGTGAGGTACAACTCAAGAAATACAACCTTATTAGAAACTGGTATGTATAAGGAAGCAAAGGTGGAGATGCCAGGTTGAAGGAAGGGCTTTGTTCTTTGTCCTGATGCATAGGGGATCAAATAAAGATTTTTTTTCATAGAGAGTAGTATGACCACATTTGGATTTTATAAATTTCTCTTTTGAGGCAGTATGGAAATTCATAGGAGTAGAACAAGAGTGGAGGCATAGGAACAAATTATACTTTATTAAACATAGCATACTTATACAGTGAGGGCACTGTGTCCCACATAGTTGTGAATTGGTCTAGATTATTGATTTTATTCAGAGCATTATTATTAACACTTGTATTAAAATAAGCAAAGATGGGCTTAGTAGTTAGTATTTCCAATTATGATATGTCTAATAATATATGAGAACCATGATGTAGTGAAAATTCCTCACATTTGTACATGGTAAAATCTGAAGGATAACAGTGCCACATGCCTGTAATCCCAGCAGAGGCAGGAGAATCATGAGTTTGAAGCAACTGAGCAAGACTCTAGGCAACTCAGAAAGATCCTTTCTCTAAATAAAATATGAAAAAGGGCTAAGGATTTGGCTCATTGGTTAAGTGCCCCTGGTATCAATCTCTGGTTCCAAAGAAAAGGAAAAAGAAAGAAATCTGAAAGACAGCCAAACTATTTCCCATACACTTTCATGAGTCAATGTAGTAAGCATTTTTTGTTAAGCACAAAAAGAAGGTCATTCACTGACAAAAGAAAAGAAAAACTGACTAAGTATGAATAAGTAGGTAATGCCCATTCTCTTTGGAGAGGACAAAGCATTAATTACCACCTGGTATGGAAACAAGTTGTACCAGAGTAACCAGTGACTTTACCTTCAGGAAACATGAGGGTGTCCCACAGCCCATCAGTTCTTTGATGGAATCACCTGGGAATGTGGAAAGGTATTTTAGTATTATATTAAATATGTCTACAGATTGAAGTATCCAATTTGTACCACAGAATGTCTCGAGTCATAGGAGGAATATTTTTATGGAGGTTCTTTTTTTAATTCTGTATATGTAACATAGATCTAGGGTAACATAGATTTGGCAAGGCCAATAATTTTGCAACATATGAATTTTGAAGACTACAAAAAGAAGCATACTGGTAACTTATTTTAAAAAGGACTCTGCCAGGTGTGGTGGTGCATACCTATAATCACAACAACTCAGAAAGCTGAGGGAGGAGGATCTCAAGTTCAAAGTCAACCTCAACAACTTATAGAGGCATTAAGCAACTTAATGAAACACACAAAATAAAAATAAAAGATCTGGGGATGTAGTTTAATCATTAAATGACCCTGGGTTCAATCCCCAGTACCAAAAAATTAATTAATTAATTAATTAAAAAAGGATTCTGGTTGTTGTCAAAAACACAGTACCTCTATAAATATTTATGTACTTTAATGGGGAAAAATCTTCAATTGAGACTGTCTTCCATTTTGGCAGCATTTGTTCTAGGTGACTTCTATTAAAACAACTTCCATTAAAAACAAAGAATTTGAGTTTACCAGGAGGAAACGGGTTCGTGTTTAGATCAGGTTCGTTGAAAATAGAAGTGGTCTTTGTGAAAGAGACCGATTGAGGGAGTGCTTTTAAAAGAGGATTGTAGTAAGCAGGGAAGGTCAAGGAAGAATTTTGACCTGGTAGGCTATCAACTTTAGCCTGATCCCCAGGGCAAGCTCTGGAGCACAAACCAAAGAGTCTGTTCAATCAAATGCAAGGAAGTCATATTTTTCACTACTTTGTTAGAGAGGGTAATGTTTTCTAGCAAAACAGGCAGCACTGTGAGAGCTATTTTCCAGGAAGATGGCAGAGCTACGAGTGTAAACAGCTCGCCTCAAGCCTGGGTGAGTGCATCACGCTGATGCAGAGAGGTAGGGTGAAGAAGCATCTACACTACAAGGGAAAGATGAATTCAGGAATTCATACAATAATTATGTATTCACTATATATTAATCTTCCATAAGGTATCGGTTATTTATACATGTGTTGATGTGCTAAAAAGTTAATCAAATCTCCAAACGTCATTTTAAAAATCATGAAAATACCTTCTTTCACTTAAGTAATCCATGAGTCTATGAAATTATTTCTTAAATTTTAATTGGAAAAAATACAGTTATAATTTAAACAGTGAATGCCTGTTTCCAAATTTTAATACTGTAGTTTAAAATCCTTGAAAAATAGGGGTTACAGTAGAAGTGTTGAGACAACCTTAATTATACCACTGGGAATAGTAATGATCTAATAGTTAAATACCAAGTTGTATTTCAAGTGAAGAAACAATAAAATTGCAAACCATGAAGTGCAAGTGGTGAGATGAGACATATGTCTCATGCATTCAGCCTTGACTGTAATGACAATTTTCAAACACAGTTGGCTTCTTAATCAAATAACTTTATCAGGTACAAGGAGCTATCATTCTCAGAGGCCATTAATAAACACGTTTTCAACGGTGTATGGGGGGCTCGGATTCTTCTTTTATTCCATTGGCACATTATCTGCAAGCAATATATCCATGCCCACTTCTAAGAGTACAATTCACTTTCATCTTAATTGACTTTTTTCAGAAGTGATAAAAATTAAAAACAGCAAAGAATTTAACCATACAGAATTCATAGCAAAATAAAGAACTAAAAAGGTTTTCATGTTTACAATTGTTTTTAGAACTAAATCAGAAGATTTTTTTTTCTTAAAGGGAAACATTAGTGATTCTAAAAAGTATTTCAAGGCTTTGGAAAACATGTGAGGAAAAATTCCAGTATAGGTCACTATGGGTACAAACAGTAAGAACCTAAAACAACTATATAAAACTAATGTCATCTATTTTATTCAGTGAAAAGTTTCCTCTTAAAAATAAAGCATAAATGCAAAGATAAGTGCAAGATATATTCCTTGGTCATAAAATTATTTATAATATCCTTTAAAATAATCACTTTTAAGATATATATCACATTTGGGATAGTGATCAGATTCCAACCACCTTTTGTTACATCCTACAATCTGGTGGAACAAATTTGAAAAGAAGTGATCATATTTAGATCAGAGACAAAAATGAGATTTTTGTTTCTTATTCTCCTGTCCTTGTTCAGTTTGGGATTTTTACTTCAAATCTCATAGCAGCCTATTTCCAACACATCAGAATGAAAATAAGAAGAATGTAAGAGAATAGCCTGTCTATGCATACATATGAATACTGAATGTATTATCTACACATTATGCAAGTATATATTTAGATAGACTACATATGCATTGCATATGCATATTTTATACATATATACATGTGGTATACACATAGAATTCACAAAATGCATGTGTACAAACAGACACATCTTAAGCGAATCTTATTTCCAACTATACCAATATAGACTAAATATATTTATGTATCACAATCAAGGAAATACAAATTCAAATTTATAATGTTTAATTTCTCCCAATATTTACTAATTTCTTTTCTTACTGGGGATTAAACTCAGGAGAGCTCTACCACTGAGTTACATTCCCAGACCAGTTTTTAATTTTTATTTTGAGACAGGGTCTCACTAAATTGGCAAAGTTAACCTTAAACTTGCTATCTTCTTGCCTCAGACTCCTGAGTAGCTTGAATACAGGAATTTAGTACCATAGCCTGTCACTAAATTTGTTTGAAAATAACAAAGGGAAATAGGCATTAGCCAAAGCCCTAATAAAAGTTATTTAGTAAGTTTTACTTTTCTGAAATTTCTTTTAGTTTATGTCCATTATTTAATAATCCAGTTTATCTTTTAGTAGATATAGTAGAGAGAGAATGGTATTTTTTCAGAAAGGCAGAATAGGATATAAATTAGTGTTGTCCTTAGAAAAAAGGAAAAAAGAGAATGTCTCTTTTGCATCATGATGGAGAAAGCAGACTCTTGCCACCACATAACAGTGGAAAAAAAGGTGAGGATTTTTAAGAATGCAGAGAGAAAAGAGTCTATGACCTTTTCTCTTTTTTGGGGGGGTGGGGAGGCAACAATCCAAGGAGTCTCTGAGCCATGTTCAAGAGACTGAAGGCAAAGCTGAAGACAAATGAGTTGTTATTACATTTCTGTTGAGATGTTGTGGGATGATAGACATGCACAATTTCACTACCCATGAGAGGGAACTGAGTTTTGAGACATGGTGAGCCAGAAGAAAGGCCTAAGGATCTCTGTTTACCCCTATGTCACACAAATGATACATGGAATTTCTCATGTACTGTGCAAAGTGATGTGTGAGATCTGAGGGTGCTTTTAGGAAAGCTTCCCGGTGATTTCACTGAAGTAGGAGAGAAACTGAACTGTATCTATAGGGCAGATTACCTGGATCAGACTTCAGAATATACAATGCTGGCAAGTGCCAATGTAGAATAAAGTGACTTCTCTGACAAACCAGCACACTGATTATAGCAGACACTACTGCACCTACAGGATGCCTAAGAATAGGTACTGATTTCCTCTCTGAACATCAGTATACAAAACATGATTATGCATACTTTTGTGTACAAATACCATGTTGGAAACAGAATAGGGGTGGGATTGAGATCTGAAATACTGAAATATAATGAACAGTTTGCATTGCATAAACTGATAGCAAAAATTACTTGGAATTCTAAGTAGATCAAATTCAACTATAACTGTACTTGCAAAAGATGTGTTTGCCTCTGCGTGCCCATGTATATGTGGGTATAAGTGTTTGATACTATAATTCTCTATATTCTGAGGGAGGGGTTCAGGAAAAAAATGAGATCAACTATACAAGGGTTAAGTTAGATTCTATTTACTCCTTTAAGTGTAATGTGGATAAGTTTGAAATTTCTTCAGTTGACATTCAAGACATTTCATTTGTAATGGCAAATTATTTATTAAAATTGATTCATAATATAATATCCATTAAAGTACTAATGTTGAAATTAAAGTATAAGGCCAATTGATCTCTCTTACGTTTTTCCATTCACTACATTGTTATATACTACTGGTATTTGTGTCATTGGTCCCAGCCATTTCACATGAATCTTTTAACCATATTTCTAAAAGCATGTAAATCATAAATTGCTATTGTCATTTTATGAAATTTATACTTCCTTAAGAAGAAAAACACAAAAATATGAAACTATAAAAGTTGCTGGTAAAAGTAAATATATAGTCAAATGCAGATGATACATATGTATGGTGATCTATAAGTCACTTTTGTTTTATTGCAAAGGTTAAAAGAAAAATTAAGAATAATGATAACTACAAAAATTTGTGTAAGAATATACAGTATCGAGATGTGTAAATTGTAACATTAATACATGAACTGTAGGTGGGCAGAAAAAGTATGGAGTTTTTGTATGTGATTGAATTTTTTATCAGCTTAAAATAAAGTGTTATAAATGTGTTTCATTTAAGCATCATGGTAACTGTAAAAAAAAAAAAAAAATCCATAGAAGTGTTTTAGTCAGCCTTTTTGTTGCTATGACTAAAAGACCCTGACCAGAACAATTGTAGGGGAGGAAAAGTTTATTTGGGGGCTCACAATTACAGAGGTCTCAGATCATAGACAGTTGGCTTCATTCCTCAGGGCTCAAGGTGAGGCTGAACATTATTGGAGAAGATTCTGGTGGATAAGCACAGCTCACATAATGATCTAAAAGCAGAGAGAAAGAGATACACACTATTAACCAAATACAAAATATATACCCCCAAGACAAGCCCTCAATGACCCACCTATTCCAGCCACACCCTACCTGCTTTCAGTTACCATTCAGTTAATTCTGTCAGGGAATCAATTCACTGATTGGGTTAAGGCTCTCATAACCCAATCATTTCTCCTCTAAACCTTCTTGCATTATCTCATACATGAGCTTCTTGGGGACACTTCCCATCTAAACCATAGCAAGAAGAAATACAAAAAAATAAATAAAGGAAATTAAAGCATATTACTACCAAAAAAAATCTATAATACAAAGGAAGGCAGCAAGAGAAGAGGAACAAACTGCTATTAGGCAGAAATAAAATGATTTTTTAAATGGCAAAAGATGTTTCTCACTATGAGTAACTAAATGTAAATTGATTCATTTTCCAATCAGAAGACACAGAATATTTGAATGGATAGAAAAAGCAAGAATCACATATATGCTGTCTCTAAGACTTCAGATTTAAAGATACATTTAAAATAAAAGTGAAGGAATGAAAAAAAATGAAATGTTATATTAATGATAACCAAAGAAAAGAAAGAGTGGCTTTCCTTGTATTATAAAAAGTTTTTAGTTAAAAAAAGATACAAGAACAAAGAAGGACACTATATAATAATGAAAGAATCAAGAGCATATAACAATTATAATTATATGCATCAAACATCAAACACTTAAATATATAAAGTCAATATTGACAACTAGAACTAGAAATGACAGCGATACAGTGTTACTATTATAACATCTCAGTTTTAACAGTGGCTCAATTACCTACACCATAAATCCGTAAGAAAACAGTGAACTAGAACAACATTGTAGATCAAACAAACCTAATAGATATAGAGAGCATCTACCCAACAGTACCAGAACTCTCTTTTTTCTCAAGTCAACACAGTACATTACACAAAACAAATCACCTTAGCTCATAAAGCAGTCATGAAATGTAAGAAAATTGAAATCATACTGCATAGGTAGACACACATATACATACGTTGATACACATACGTGAACATGTGTATGCATGTGTGTCGTGTGTATATGTGTGTATGCATATACACATGTGTGTGGTGTGTATGTGCATGTGTGTGTGTGTGTTTTATACACTGCCAGAGGTTGAACCTAGGGGTAATTTACGACTGAGATATACCCTTAGCCCTTTATTTTAATTTTTGATTTTGAGACAGGTTCTCACTAAGTCACCAAGCCTGGCTTTAAACTAGCAGTCCAAATATAATTTTAAGCATAAAGAATGAAATTAGAAATCAATCACAGAAGAAAAACTAGAAAATTTTAAACAAACATGGAAATTAAACAATGTATTTCTGAACATAGAATTAGTCAAAGAAGAAATCAAAGGGAAGAGGAAAGAAAACAAAGCCATTTTACCTAAGTAATCACACAGCAGGATCAAATGTGAATTCTTTTACACATATCTCTAGAAATGCTTCATGAATTCTAAAACTTTCCCAATCTACAAAGCAGCCAACTTGGTATTTCTTAACATCAGTGTACATCTGATGTTGAATAACATCAAACTGTACTTCACAGGCTTGTTCCATCATTCCTCTTAGAAATACTTCTAATTAAATAGAAGTGATCCACTCCTTTCAAAGTACTTTCAGCCTGGTTACGTTAATTCCAGGTGAGTGCTTTTGAAATATTCTATTTGTGCTCAAATTTTCTAAAGAGTTAAACATTTAAAGGGAGAAAGTATAATGTCAATTCTTAAAATAACTTTTTCAATTTATTTCAATTTATATAGTATAAACTAAGATTAAAACAACAATATCATCTTTTTTCCGTATTTTTTATTTTCTTTCCAGATAAAAAGCATTCTGTATCACATTTCTATCACAAAATAAATGGAGTAGATAGATAAAATAATATTCTCAAAATGACAGGAAAGTGTTAAAGTGAGACTTTAAACCTTTGCTGTAATAATCATCTAGTATTACTTAAAGATAACTGAAAATTTTAGAAGCCAAAGGTTTCAGAAATTAGGCAGAATACTCAAGCAAAGCTAAGAATAGATTTCATAAAGTCTCAGGGTTTGTAGGCTCTTTTATAGTCTTTTAGTAATGTGCCCTTATGATAATTGGATATCTTCTATTAGATCCCCACCAAGTGGTAATAGTCTATCTGAAATCTGACAGCGACAGTGAACTATCTCCTGAGGCAGCCTCTATCATCGGAACTATTACAATTTTCATCTGTATCAGTCAAAATTTGTCATCTTGTTATTTGAAGTAACTATGTCTAATTGTACCATATTAAACAACTTTTTCTTTATGATTGTACTATACAATTGAAAACAATATATTGGCACGTGTTTCATGACTTCTCCAAGTCTCCACTATTTTGTGAACAACTTGAAGGCCATGATCAACTTTCCCCACCCTTTCCTGACAGTTGAAGCAAAACAAGGTCTGGAACTCTGGATCTCTGTGGATTGTTTTACTTGGACATTAAAGCATTGATAAATTTTAAATAGGGAATAATGCTCTTAACTTTGCTATGTCTAAAAAAGAATTAGCAATCAGGAATAGATATCATTTTGATAATATTTGTTTTCCAAATTACTGGTAAATTAGGAGATTTTAAAACTTTATCAATATCTGATACATCTCTCATTGTGAATGCAAAGTTCAAAATGTAAAATTTTTAAAAATGTTCTGTACACTTAATTATATGAATGTTAATGCCTTATCTGATATTATATAGCAGTTTTTCAGTATAGCACTTTGGGGGAAACTTAGTGTCTCATGTATTATTCTTTACAAATGCTTGTGAATTTAAAGTTTAAAACAAAATGTTTAATAATAAATAAAAAAAATTAAATAACTTAAATTGAAAATTTCTTTTGAATTATTTTTAAAAACACACTCAGAATGATTTTAAAAGAGCATAGAATAGAATCGCTGCATAAAATATGCCTCAATTTTTGCAATGCATCATCACTCAATTTCCTCCAGCTACTGCTACCATTTTTTATTACCTCTTGTTATTCTTTTTAAAAAAAAAAAAAACTTTTTGTAGTTATAGATAGACAGCATGACTTTATTTTGTTTATTTTTTATGTGGTGCTAAGGATCAAGCCCAGTGCCTCACAAATGCAAGACTAGTGCTCTGCCACTGAGCTACAGCCCCAGCCCAACCTTCTAATATTCTTATTGGCAGAAGTGGACATGCCTCTCTGGTACCTACTGCACTGAACCTATGGTTGTCAGCAGCTGACACACAGTGAAGGACTGAGAGCAGAGCTGAGTAAGAGTCCCATGCAGTCACCATTACCCAATGTGTTATTTCAGCAGTGCATATTATACCAATGAGACAGAGGTGCTTATTAAACCTTGTTGTTCTTGTACCAGCCTCAACCCTGTCATGACTGATTCAGACATTTCTTTCCTTCACTATCATTGAAAAGGAATGAAATTTAACAGTTTGAAAAAAGGTGCTAATGACCTTATTACTTCCATTTACATGCTCTCAGTTACATCTATAATTAAGTAATATTCTGTTATTACTTTAGACAGTATTTATTTCAAAAGGAATTGGAGGATTTTTAATAAAATAAACAGGGATCTTCTTCAAGACAGAGTGATTAAACTTGTTCATTTTTTTTCACTGAAATAAATTTAAAAATAATATCCTTTTGTAACACCAACAACAGCAATAGTATAAATGGTGGAAAAACCTACAACACAGCTACTTGCAAAAAGGTCCAATGAGTACATTTTTGGAGATATAGGACACTGCAGCAGCATAATATATTAATATACTACAGAGGAGTTCTGAGAAAATGCTAAAAACTATGGTTCTAACATACATGTACTTATATAAACATACAGAATTACATATAAATTCATGTTTGTACATAATATTTAAATAAATCTTTAGAGGCATATGCATGATAGAACCACAAAGCAATCATCTCAAATAACATTAGAAACTCAAAAAAGAGAAAAGAAGATGGTGAAGCAGATCTAGTCAGCAACCCTCAAGCCTTCTAGGGTCCAGGAAGGAAGAAGTAAAAAAACAGTGGCCCGGGGAGGGGGGATGGTGACAGACTAATACTCTATAACTAAATATTGGACAGCTTGAAGCTTGGAGGGATTTGGAGTTTGTGTATAGAATAGAAAATGAAGACAGAATTCCTTGATTCTGAACTTGACCAAGGTCGGGTTAGGCGGAGGGATAACAAAGAGAAAAAGAGAGAGGGGAGGAAAAATCCATGAACTTAATTCTCTAACACAGTTCAAAAGAAAAGCAGAACAAGTTAAAATGGAGAGGAGCAGCAAAGACAGTGAAGGAGATCAAGCAGTTCAACTTACATTATGGACTGAAAACTATAGGACATGGCAGCAATTTTGTAGAGTTCAGAGCTAGCCAGCCTGCCTAGAAGAAATTAAATCAATATGGCTTCTCCCCACCTTCCAATAATAACAAATAAAACTAGAAGGAATGCCTCTGAAATTGGTTGTCCCAATAACACATCTAGAAATTGTACAGAGATCACTGCTGGCTGAAAATAGTTGAAACTCCTTTTTCCTCACAACAGACTAGGGGAGAGAGGAGGAGCTGACCCAAGAGCTAATCACTTCCAGGGACTGGTGGCCCCAACCCAATACTCTACATA
Organism: Marmota monax; assembly: GCF_021218885.2. NCBI lineage: Eukaryota > Metazoa > Chordata > Mammalia > Rodentia > Sciuridae > Marmota > Marmota monax. Next base: position 7,397,919 of record NW_026692202.1, read on the forward strand.
GTATCCACAGGAGCTCAAGTAAAGGTGAGCCAACTGATATCCTATCCCCATCACAGTGATGAGTAAAACTATAGTGCAGCACCAGCTATAGTAGAGATTTTTGTGCCCTAGATGACTCACAAAGATCTGTTCCTATAGGCCCACAGTTGCAGACCACCACTGAGGACTTAGATAACAGTGCTCAATGGTCCCAGCAAAAATGGTTCCATGAGAAGTGGGTCCCTAAAATTTACACTTGTGGGCAGTTGGAGTTCATGTAGGTGGGCCAACTAACTCTCTATCTTGATCATGGGACAGTACCCCACTGATCTACAGCAGCCAGGGTGGAGGCTTCTGCACCATAGATGACCCACAGACAGCCAAAATCACAGGTCCCACCCTTGTATACAACCACCAAGCCCTGTGGCACTTTTAAAAATTCCCTGTAGAAAGGAGCAGGCACACAGTGTCCTGCAACAGTCAGTGTAACAGCTCTGAGTACTGTGTCCTGTGCTCCGACACCCAACAGAAACAACCAGAAGATACAGCATAGCAACCTCCAAGCATGCGGGCTCAGTTTCCTAGGCTGATGAGCAAGAACCTATTGGCACTTCATATCCATAGCAATCAGAGAATAGGTCCTGTGCCCAAGCTACTTCTAGGAGAAGTAACATGTGTGAGTTCCAGTCAAATTTGCATTCAGATGCATGAACCTACAGAAAGCAATTCCAGAGGATAATCCCCAGCAGCCAGTGGAGATCCTCATGCATACCTAGCTACATAATTCCACAATGGGGCTTACAAAAAATCACCCCAAAGACAAAAGCCACCCTCCAGTTTGCTCAACAAGTCCACTGACTATGAACTGTGCACTCTAAAGAGGGTAGCAGCCCTGCCATGCCATCCCCAAGGGCTGCCTAGTGCCACATCAAAACAGACCACCGTATCTCTTAAACCACTATATCATATACACAGGATAGTTCACACCAAATTTAATAGTACTGGATACACAGAGCTTTCCTTTAAAAGGCTACAGAAGACTACACACCCTCATATGAAATAACTGGGCTGCTCTGTCACAAAAAATTAGGGACCATCTCCTCTGACCCAACAGAAAGCTACATAATACACACCAAAGATTGGAGGAGGCCTCCTAGAATTATATTAGAGTTTAGCTTGTATATTCACTACTTCCATACCCAAAATAATAGGAATAATGCTGAAGAGTGGTGAGCATCTTCTGAAAATCCTAAATCCTGATGAAATAACAACCAGGAAGACTTAATAAGAAATTTTTCCACCTTGGCATAAACCATTATAAGTAGCTCTAATATGAATTTTTATCTTACATATACTATTTTTTATTTTGAAACTATAGTTGTTCCTCTAGTATTCAACATTGTGCCCACAACACTTTTGGTTGTATTTCTTTTTTTCCTCTTTTTATTTGTTTTAATTAGTTACACATGACAGTATAGAATCATTTCTTTATATTTTTTTCTCTCCTTACCTTTTAGGCCCCTATACAATGTAATACTAATTTGAATACCTGTAATAATTAATTTCTCAACCTATTCCAGAACATTTCTACATTTTTTACCCAGATAAGAGGAACTGTGAAGAACATTTTCAACAAGTTTTATATTTTCTAAGGTTGATTATTACATGACCTTGTTCTTAAGTCAGTGTAGTTAATAGAGTTTAGTGTGTCCTCTGAAAGTGGTACTGATAATGCAAACAGTAGAAGACCTGTTGAGTAAGAATGTCAATAGCTGTATATTGGCCAGGTCAGGGAACTTAAGAGAAAAATCCTTACTACATAGTCCCTTCATAAATGTAGAAGTGATAATCATCCCAGAAGTGGTAAAGAAAAACAAGCAGAATGAAAATACTAGGAAACAACCAGCTCAAACAGCCAACAGCACTTCAAAAATTGATCCCATTGACACCACAGTAGAAGAAATGTCAGAAAAAGAATTTAGAGCATCCACAATAAAAATTTTAAAGATTATGTAAGGAATAAACTTAGAAAATATAATAAGTGAAAAATCATTTCAATAAAAATGTGATGATTCTGAAAAAAAGCCAAACAGAATCTTAATAATTAAAGACAATAAGTGAAATTTAAAAATCAGATAATAGGACTGAAGTTGTAGCTCAATGGTAGAACTCTTGCCTAGCATATGTGAGGCACTGGGTTTGATTCTCAGCACCACATATAAATAAGGTCCATTGACAACTAAAAAATATATTGATAGCATTATCAATAGATTGGGCCAGTTTGAAGATGGATTCTCAGGCATTGAAGACAAAGTAGATAATTCTGAAAATAAAAGTGACTTTAAAGGTGTGAGACCATTATCAGAAAAATCAGTAAATCTGAAATAATTTTAAGAGACAACATCTAAGAATCATTAGCATACATGAAGGCACAGCAATACAGACTAAAGGAATGCACAAACTTTTCAATAAAACAATATCAGAATTTTACAAATTTTAGGAATATGATGGAAATATAAATACAGGATGCATTTATAATGTCAAATAGGCAAGACTTTTAAAAAAAATCCTTTCCAAAGCATATTATAATGAAAATATCTAATATGCAGAATAAGGATAGAAAATTATGAAGTGCAAGATAAAACTGACAAGTCCTATTTAGAGGTAAGCCAATTTTGGATTTCAACAGATTTCTCACCCTAGACTCTAAAAGCCAGGAAAGCTTTGAATAACATGTGATACACAATGAAATAAAATGGATGCCAACCAAGCTTATGATGTCCAGGAAAACAATCCTTCAGAATCCAGATGAAATAAAAATCCTTCCATGATAAGCAGAAACTAAGAGTTTATAATCACTAAGCTTGTTCTAAAAAACATAGTCAGTTAAATATTTTCTATAAATAAAGAATGAAAATGAAAACCAACAAAGAGATGAATGTCACTAGAAGAATAATCAAAGGAGAATCAAGTCTAAATTAAGTACTAGAAATAAATCAAAATGACAGGAAATAAACATCTCTCTCTCTATTAATAAACGCTTTACATTCAACGATCAGAAGATGTAATTTGACAGAAAGAATTAAAAAACAAGACTTAGATTTTTTTTTTTTTTTTTTTTTTTTTTACAAATGCATCTTACAGACAAAGACATCCACAGGTTACAGGTGACAAGATGGAAAAAGATGTACCATGCAAATATAGATGAAAATCAAGCAGGGGTAGCCACTCTCATATCAGTCACAGTAGACTTCATGCCAAAGATAATCAGAAGAAACAAAGAAAGTCGCTTCATCATGAGTAAGAGAATCATCCAACAATAAGATACAATGATTGTAAATATTTATGCCTCAAACAATGGTCCATCTATGTACATAAACAACCACTTTTCAATAGAATCAAATATAGCACAATACAATAACAGTGAATCAATAGAATCAAATACAGTGAAATATAATAACAATACAACTCTCTCACCCTTAGATAAGTCATACAGAAATAAACTAAATAAAGGCTCTTCAGACCGAAAAAACACTATTAATCAAATCAACATGCAATGTTTTCTCTTATATGCAGAGGCTAGATCCAAATATGAAAATAATTAAAAGGTGAAGAAAGGACAAATCCCATGAAAATAGAAAGGAAATCAGTGGATCAGCAGTAGGGGATTCTGGGAGAATAAGGAAGGACAGGAAAGAAGAGGAACAATAGAATAAAATTGACCAAATTGTTCTATGTACACATATGATTATACCAGTGAATTTCATCTTCATGTGTATCTATAAAGCACTAATTTAAAAGAAAATATAGATAGAAGAAAGACCAGTGGAGTAGAGGGAAGGAAACAGATGGAGATAGATAGGAGGGGAGATAAATGGGAAGTACTGGGTAGTGAAGTGGAAAAAATGATGTTCCATGCTTGTATGATTATATCAAATGAACCCCAATATTACATATAACTATAATGCACTAATAAAAATCATTTTAAAAGAAACTTGGAAGACTACATAAAAAATAACTTCAGAAAGAAAATGGATTAAGTATTGAACACAACATTTCTGATAAAATCAAGAAGCCATTTTAAAGTGTTTATATGAGAAAATAAACAGAACTGGAAAAAAATAAAAGGCCATGATCAATATAAAAAAATAACTACAATATTCTATAATTTTTAAATAGTCATACCACTTAAGGAAATAGAATACATATTTGTGACCTTGGAATATTCTCCATGGTTTGATTCAAAATTGATGGCTTATAACATAGATGATATAATATACTCATATCACTTTTTAACATATTTTCCTGTGTATTTATTAGTTGGATTATCACAATAATACTTGTATAAAAATCAATGATTATAAAATATTTGATTATGTTATGATGACTATTCCACTTACTGTTGCTACAAAACTAATTAGTATATTAGGAGCATGAAGTAAGTATCTCATATGATATCAAGTATATTAATCATGATTTTTAAAGTTCCACAATTTTTAAGTTATTAGTTTTTAAATCTTTATTTTTCTTTGTCATAATAGAGATTTGACCACATATCAAATGATTCCCACTAGGCCACATTTCTTAAAAGTGCACCATGGGGGCTATGCCTTTACATATGAACCTTTGAGGGGCACACAAATTATACCCAAACAATAGCAGCACACATTTTAAAAGATAAGCTCTTTTCATTTTAAAGTATCAAATTGTGCTCTTTAATTACTTGCAGATACTTAATTGCTAGAGTCCAATATATCCTTTGAGGAAAAAAATAATTTAAATTGAAATCTAAAATCTAAATCCATAGCAAGAAATCTAAAATCTCTGAGAGCTTTGCTGATGGAAGCTAGCATACCCAACAAACGTGGTGCAGGTTATTTATTTTTGTATGATGTTAGTTTGCAGCTACACATTCTGTCATGCATTTGGAAAATAATCAAAGGTTATATGTTTACCAGACTAACTACATACAACGAAAAAATGTGAGAATGTATATAGAAAAAAAGTCATTGGATATAATTAGCAAGACTGTTAAACATAAAAATCATAATATTCTTTAATTTAACTGCATATTAAACAAAGCACCTTTTTTTTTGTTTTACATTTTCATCACTTGAAAATACTATTTACTTGTTAGATTCTTAGTTATCTACAAATCAGTCAAAAAATTATGAAAAGCCATCAAAATACAAGAGATTCTCCTATAAATTTGATAATTAAATGATTCATTTTTTGCATGGAAAATACATTTAAAAGTAATGCAAGTAACTGTGCAAAATAAGAATTTTAAGGTTATATAGCAGAACTTTCATGTTCCAGATGATTAACCCGCCAATGATAAATGAAGCAAAGCATTTTGCATTGTTAATTTCATTCATACAGAGGAAAAAAAAATTCAAAAATATAAATGGAAGCAGTAATTTGTAAGGAAAATATTAGTTTGTTTGGAAATTTTAAAACATACCCAATTTTTGTAATTCCAATAATCACAAATATGTATTCGTTTTCCATAAGTGTTATAACTATTTAAAAATTACAGAATATTTTAGCTATTTTTGTATTGATCATGAGCTTTTATTTCTCTCCAATTCTGTTTATTTTCTTACATAAACACTTTAAAATGTCTTCATGTTTTTATCAGATATGTTGTGTTCGATACGTAATCCATTTTATTTCTGAAACTATTTTTTATGTAGACTTCTAAGTTTCCTTTATTTTCAAGTGGAGTAGAAACTATATATTAGAACCTTGATAAGAATACCCCTAGAAATCATCCTCAGATTACAAACCATTATTAGTTTTTTTTTCCTTTTTGCTCACTTTAAGTTAGGAACATTCGAGGGAATTTAGATATTATTTTTATATCTTAGTAGCCTTGTTAATAGAACTTTTTTTCCTTTCTGTCAGATCTTGAGAGTCAAATTTTTTAAATTGAAGAATTTTGTGAGTATATGGATGAACTGAAATCATCAGTAATGTATTTGGACTATATATATAGGCAAATGTAATAATTCAATTTATTTTGTTTCTTTGTTTTTTTTTCTTTCATTTCTAAGGAAACAGCTATTAATGGCTTACTAATACAATACTGATTTATTATTCCCAGAGTGCACATGTGTGAAAAATTTTTGAGCTACCTCTGATTATATAAATGTTGACCTCATAGAAGTGGGAAGGAAAGATGTAAATTGTTATGAGCAAAAAAATTATTACCTACATGAGGTTAAAACTTTAGGTCATTATACCATAAATAAATATATATACATAAAGATATATATTTGAAAACATTATATTGTACAGAATAAATATGAACAATTTTATCTGTTAAAATGACAAAACTATTAGTAAGAAGATCTGATATCTAAATGTGATATTATGCACTAGCTGGTATCCTAGAATAGAAAAAGGTCATTAGGTAAAATATATATATATAAAATCTGAATAAAATATGGATTAAACTAAGTCAATAAAAATTTAATGATTGGTAAATTTCTTTGTGAATTAATCTTTTGATGCTTCTCAATTCTATCTTTTCTTCTTTAGCTCCCTTACCTTACAGAGACAATCTACCACCTTGTAAAATATTATTCTTTGCAGAACCATCAGGCATGTTTCCCCAGAATGACACTTGCATTTTATCATCTTTTTTATGTTATTTGTTACTTTGGCTCACATGAAATCTGGCTCTAAAACTCTCTTCACTTTTCTGGTTGTTGGTCTCTCACCCTCAGCATTAGCTCACAGGGTCAGCTTGCTAATACCATCATTTTTCCCCTTTCTCCTTATGAGGAATGTTCTTTTTGTTCTCTGAATTTATTTAAAATCTCATTCATTTTCCAAAATCAAGTCTAGATTTTTCTATTTTCAGGAAATATTAATGGAATAAAGTGGATGTTCAAGACTGCAAATCTACCTCCCTGATCAGGTATTGACAAAGATATTATGGGATGAAGTCGGTATGGTTTGGGAAGCACTTGATAAGATAAAGAGCACAAAAATTTAACTTAAACATAAATTATTTTATTATGAACATGTGAATGCATTGCTTAGACATTCTGCTTCAGAAAATACAAAAGACCATATAGAGAAAGAGTCTACATTAAAAGAGCTATACAGAATTGACTGTATTTTGTGACAGATACCAGAAGAATATCTTGGGGTTAAATTTTTGTGGCTATTAGTTTGAGAGAAGATTGAGTTAGAATATAAGCGTGTATAGACAAAGACATCTATGTGGGGTACTTCTCATTACATGGAATTAAACATTCTGGCAAGAAGCCCTAGAAATGAGATGAACTCACTAGAATGGCTCTATCTTAGAAGCCCAGAGAAAGTGATGGTCAATGCTGAGCAAAACAGAAATGCCAGGGTTGCTCTGGCAGATGGCATAATATAAAGTAAAGCGAATTAAAAACACTAGACACTTTGCTTGATGCTAAAAGATGTAGCTGGGGATTATGTTACATAGGGAAATGCAGATGACATGCTACTCAAAAAGGCCATTAGATATGTTCTGATAAAAAAATATAATCAAGACCTAAACACTAAAATGTTCAGTAGTATATTCTATAACTATGGAAGAGGTATTTTGCAATGAAGCAAAGGAATGATGGATATATTCTATATTTGGGGGGAATTGACAAAAATATTCTGTATGTTGATTGCATTTGTAGTTACCAAATAGTATTCATTTGTCAAAATGAATCAAAACATACATTTAAGTCAAAGTACATTTCACTGTAGGTATATTATAGTTAATAAGTGAAATGTATTTAAAATAGTAACAAAACATTAAATTATCTGTTGCTTGTCACCATTAGGTGTTATAAAATATTATTGTCTTAAGATACTTCAGCACTAGTTTTAATCATGCGCATTTGAATCCTTCTAGTTACACATATATGCATATATCTGTATATGATAGTGCCATGAAGTGTGTGTGTTGAGTTTTACTATTTCTACTATCAGAATATAGCCAAGGATTTTGAGGAGAAATAGAAATTAGTTTAACCATAGATTTCTCATATTTTAAATTATGCCAAATAAGACCATTAAAATCCAATATGAACTTCAAGGATTTTCATCCCTTCAGAAGCTTTTTAGTCTACTTGAGGAGGTGAATACAAATGCAGCAGTAATGTGATAATAATTGTGATAGAGGAAATACGCTCACTCCTACAGCTGGTGGGAGACTAAAATGCTTTACACGGATGCAGCTACAGTAATTGGTTTGTTCTGCTCTGAGTTCAATTTAAAATGGCAATTATTTTTTGAATGTGTGATTTAAATCTTTCAAGATATATTACAGTAGAAAGGAAAAGACTTTAGAATTGAAATGTAGACCCACACAACTAGTTATGGAGAAGGAAATTAGTGTCCATGAGATAACATTTAAACTTTATGTTGTGACTTCAATCAAGAATGAATTTGAATTTTTGGAATGTATTATAAGAGCATATGAATATATAACACTAACCATTTAAAAATGACTTTCAAGCTTACAGTTAAACTGTAATTAAAGGTATTAAATGAGGTCTCATTCAAAATGGCTGCTGTGTCACTCTCCGAATATGAAATTACTCACCTAAGTCTGTTTCATGTATTTGCACAATTATATAATATTACATTTCAGGTAAAACTAACTAGATTAAATGATTTCAACTTTATTCCTTTTAATCACAAACATTTATTTACAAATGAATGTGTAGAGATGAATCTTTAGTAATGCCACATATGTAATTTTACTAAATGATAGAATCTGCTAACATTAATTCACAGTGTAGTTTAAAGCAGTAACATTATTCTTGAGATTCAAAATTCAGTACGATAAATATCTTGGAAACTAATAAATATAGTGAGACTCTTGATAAAGAAGTTATACTAGAGATATAACATTTCCATGCAATGAAGGAAAATGTCATTTAATAATTCAAAATTTTACTGGAGAATATTAACTTTTATATATAAATGTAAAGAATTGGTACAATGAGATTCTTTAAATTTATTTTACCAGAGAGATATTTACATTATTATAATTTTCTTTCTCTTACAATACACTACAATTATTAATATTTCTTCTTTTATTTTACTTTTATTTTACTGTCTCATATACTCATACAAATAGACTGGTTTATGACTATCTTATTTCTTTTTTAATATTTATTTTTTAGAAATAGTTGGACACAATACCTTTATTTTGTTTTATTTATTTTTATGTTGTGCTGAGGATCGAACCCAGGGCCTCGCACATGCTAGATGAGTGCTCTACCACTGAGTCACAATTCCAGCCCCAATGACTATCTTATTTCTACCAATATTATTTACAAGTTGTTATATTGACAGGAACTGAAAAGAATGTACCTACTACTCTTTATATTTATTTTTAATTTTCATTTTTCATATCCAGTCTTCCCTATTCAAAATGATTTAAATTACCATAATGTATAATCCTGTTTGTAAAAATATGAAGAAATGGGAGGATAGAATATCTATAAAGGCAAATAAACCAACTTAGTGTGATAAAGAGTTCTTCTAGCAAGGAATATCCTAAAGACAAATAGGGCTTTTTAGCAGTTAACATTTAATTATGACCAAAAGCAGTACAGTTCAGGGGGAATAGTTGTTATAATAATAGATTCTATTTAATTACTTCATTATTTTAGGCACTGTGAAACATGTTTTATATTCATATAAAATTCTATTTCTCTTGATCAAAAGAAAATATATATCTGGGTATTATTACCTTTAGGAAATAGATGATAACAGTGCAAACCTGAAGATAAAATTGTGAAGTGTGTTTTTATATACAAATACACACACCTACACATTAACTCCACCTTTCAAAAATTTTGATTTTTAATTTTATATGTAAGATTCAACTCTATATTATATTCAACATAACAAGAAACACACAATATCTATATAGGTATAATCTCATGGATGCTTTGACACAATCAAATCTTGAAACATTTACATATAAATTTCAAAAGAAGCCTATCTGTTTTAGCTTTCTGCGGCTGCCATAACAGAATACCACAGACTTAAACATATTGACTGGCATGGTTTCTTCTGATTCTTTGGCTTGAGGATGGTCACCTCATTTGATCTTTCTTCCTTGTGTGTACCTTGTCTGGGTCCAAATTTCCTCTTCTCATAAGAACATTAGTCATATTGGCTTAATGACCCCATTCTACCTTAAATTACTTTTTTAAAAAGACTATTTACAAATGTAGCTGTATTTTGAGATGCTGAAATTTAGGACTTTAACATATAAATTTAGGAGTGACACAGCATAATCTTACATAATTATCTCAAGTTATTCTCATATGATTAACCCTTTTTGTATATATCTAAATATTAATTAGAACATCACAAAAGTAATAAAATTAGTACTAAAGCAGAAAAATATTTTCATTTAGAATGTCTCCTTTTAAAGTATATTTATAGCTTATTAAAAATATAAGAATATATCTTGAATAAGATTTAGAAAGAAAAACTACTAGTACTAATACATATTCATATTTTTATTTGGATTATTTTAGCTTATTTTTTTTCAATAGTGTAATTATGTACAATTAGAGTTTAGTTGGAAGAGATTTCAATTTCTCTGAAAATATTTTCAGATTACAGTTCAGCATTTGTGTCTGCAGATTTAATGGACTACTGGTCTAAAATCTTTTAGAGCAAACTGTATTTGTGCCAAATAGCCTTTTGTTGTTGTTGTTACTATCCCCTAAAGAATGTACTGTAAATACTGCTTATGTAGTACTTTCATTTTATTAGGTATTATATAAAATCTAGAGATGATTTAAAATACATGAGGGCATGTGCATAAGTTACCTGAAAATATTATTACATTTTATATAAGGGACTTGAGTATCTGAGGACTCTGACATCCATAGGGATTCTGGAACCAAAGTGTGCCAAGACAGGATGATGCCTTAGCTGTTAACTACTAAGCATAGTTCAAACACCAATAGAATCATCAGCACCTACAAAGTTTTAGAAATGCAAAATCTAATGCTGTACCCCAGTGTTACAAAATTGTAATATGTATTTTAACAATTTCTTGAGGTGATTCTTATGCAAAGTTTTTTTAAAAAAAAAAAAACTGTATAGCAGCACAATTCACAGTAGCTAAATTGTGGAACCAACCTAAATGTCCTTCAGTAGATGAATGGATTAAAAAATGTGGCATATATACACAATGGAATATTACTCAGCAATAAAAGAGAATAAAATCCTGGCATTTGCAAGTAATGGATGCAGTTGGAGAAGATAATGCTAAGTGAAGTTAGCCAATCCCCCCCCCCAAAAAAAAATAAATGGCAAATGTTTTCTCTTATATAAGGTGGCTGACTCATAGTTGGGTAGGGAGAGGGAGCATGGGAGGAATTGATGAACTCTAGATAGGGCAGAGGGGTGGGAGGAGAAGTTAGCAGGGGGTTAGCAATGATGGAGGAATGTGATGGACATCATTATCCAAAGTACATGTATGAAGACATGAATTGGTATGAAAAAACTTTATATACAAACAGAGATATGAAAACTTGTTCTATATGTGTAATAAGAATTGTGATGCATTCTGCTGTTGTGTATTTTAAAAACAAATAAAACCAATGAAACACACACACACACACACACACACACACACAAAGGATGTATAAAGCCAGGCATGGTAGTGCGCACCTGTTATCCCAGCAACTCAGCAAGCTGAAGCAGTAGGACATTATGTTCAAAGCCAGCCTCAGCAATTTAGAAAAGACCCTAAGCAACTTTGAGAAACCCTGTCTCTGAATAAAATGTAGTAAGGCTGGGAATGTGGCTCAGTGATTAAGCACCCTTGGGTTCAGTCCCCAGTACCAGACAAAGAAAAAAGAAAAAGCAATGTAAAGAAGGAATGAATAGGTATGTAAGTGGAAACAAGTTCAGAACCAAGACAGCATAGTAAAAAAGATTAATTTACTTTTGTGATTTATTTTCTTAATGCCACCTACCTTGCATATACACATAGTATATCAAATGATTTTTAAAAACAATTTAGAAAATTTTCTATGTATGCTGTGAATAAATATACTACAATAATAAGAAGTTTATATGTGTTATTTTAGGAGCAATTTGAAGAAGAATTCCTTGAAATATAAATAGCAAATATTAGCTTTATAGGAAGTGAAAAGCCATCTTGCTTATGCATGTCTCAATATTACATTCTTTTCACATATTAACAATGTACATAATGTATTAAGTCACACACTTTGAAAATTTCAGCAATAAAATATGGGTAACTCATATGACTTATCTGTTTTCCAAAATCCATTTCATCTCGGATACTTTATTATCTAAAGTGTCCATCATCAATAAGTGAGAGGAACATCGTACACACTTTCAAGTTCAAATTCCAGCTGTTACTTTGGTGATAATTTTCGGTAAATATTTAGCACAGTCAAGTCCTAATTATTTAACAATTAAAACATTAATTGACCTATGTCCAGGTTAGAAGATATCCAAGGATGGCCTGACTTCAGAATGAAAAATGTACTATGTGTTTATAAATATCTCAGTGTGTGTGTGTGTGTGTGTGTGTATTTATGCAATTTTATTTTGTGTACACAGTTGTTAAACACACATACACATTTAAAATTATATGTAACACAGTAATTTATACACAGGATTCTTTAAGATTTGATGATTTCAAAGCCCTTTTAACATTTTATTTTACATGTTTCACTAAAATACCAACTTCACATACATTTACTGACTTCATCAATTTACTCTTATTTTAAGAAAATATGCTTATGTTAAGTTTTATTGGTATTATTTTGTTAATTTTTTTGCTCTCATTCTATAACTCTCTTGTCAGAATCATCTTAAAAGATAAGTTTTCATAACTTGTATTTGATCTTATTAAAAAAAGGAAAATGACTGGAAACCCAAGATATTTTGAAAAATACACAAACAGGCAATGTTATAATTTTTTCATGTTGGCAGAAAAGATAACTATGCTTCAGTGGTAAATGTGTAGAGCCCAGTTATTCTTTAACGTGATTCTTAAAGAGCCTAGAAAGTTAGTACCCAAAAAGATCACTGTATACTAAATTAAGTATGAATTATAATATCTACATAAAGTCAGATCAAGAGATCCTCAAACCATCCTTTTTCAAATCATCCCTAACATTTATCAAACAACAAAATAAAACTTTAAGAACTGACAAAAAGTAACTAAAGATATTTTTTAAGGAATAAGAGTCAAAAATAGAGATTTTTTTGTGAATTTCATATATTCCAAGTCAAATAGTTAATTTGGCAAAATACAGAACACCTTCCTATATGTTGCATATTGTATATATCTTTTTTCTTTTGGGGAAGATTGGGATAATTCTACATATCATTTTAAATTTCTTTTACTTATAACTTAAAATTTCTATGTAAGTTTAGAATTGCTGATAAATTTAAATGTATTTCAGTATCTGTTAATTATAAAATAAACATGAATTTATTATTTTAATTTATTGATATGGTAGATTACTTACATAGGTATCTGACAGTGAACTTATTTCTTTGCTCCCAATGCATAATTTGTTCAATGTGTTAAGAATCTCAACATGCTACTGAATTTAATTTCTAGTATTTGGTTTATTTTAACATTGTTATATTCAATTAGAAGTCTGTATTTTTTTATTGCCCATTATGTTTTGATTATTACACAAAGAAAAACAATGGTGATATATTATATTATATTTATTATATTTATATTCATAATGTATTCTAAATATATTTTAACAAATTTTCTCATTTTTATTTTCTATCTTCACAACTAATTTAAATCAACTAAATGTATTCTGTCCTTAACTTTATAAAATTTGGCAGAAAACTTTCACTTTTAAGTTTTATATTTCTTGAATTAGAACAATATTTTGTTAGAAATTAAATATGTTCTAGATTTTTCTTTTTTGGCATGGATTAGCACAGTTGATTAAGTCTTCATATTTCTTATTCATGCTTATTTGATGGCACTTATTTTTAATTAATCTTGTCATGAAAATCTAATTTTTATTACTCACCTTTAATTTTACCCTGCTTTTAGTTATTATTTAATTTACAATTTAATCTTCTATAGTCCTTGGATTTTATAAGACTCTTTTACTGCTATTATTTTATTCTGAGATGATAATAAATTTATGATAATAATTTGTTTATCTTGCTTTTTTGGATGTTTCTAATTTTTTTTCTTTCTGCTAATTTTGGTGTTTTTAAAATAAATTTATATCTTCTTTCATTGACAATTATAATTAAATGTGTTTCTCTACAATTACATATATCTTATATAATTGTAAGTATGCAAGTACATATACCATTGTCAATTATATAATGTGATACACATAAACAAAAATTACATATTTTTAAATCATATATAAAATTAAAATAGACATAAGTAGATGTGTATATGCATGTGTGTGTGCACATATGGGAAAGTCATTCTACCTCCACTACTTACACAACTTTTTCTGCAAATATACATTTAGGACTATTAATTTTTTTCTTTTCTAGTTCAATAATTCTTACTTAAATTTATATTAAAAGTACCCAGTCATATTAAGTATATAATTAAATACTTTTCTAATCTAACTGCATTGGTCTTTGTCTATTATCTCCAATAATTTGTTCAAGAGTAGGTCATGCTTCCAATACAAATAATTCCAAAATCTTAGTGCATTACATTTAAAAGGCATCTTTTATTCCATTTTTAAGTATTTTATTCCATATTTTACTCTATATATCTATTCTGAGTTGATAGTAGAACTTTTTGCATTGTAGTCACTTATTAAGCAAGGCTTATGAAAGAGCCACTCTCTTGAATAACTGTGCTAAAACACAAAAAGAGAGATGATACTGACAATTAAATAACCAACTTTGCAAATAATGTACCACTATTAAATGCAAAGACAATTAGTACAGTACTGCCGTGATCCTGGAAGAGGATGATAATTGGATATGAATGACAATTATGTTCCATATTAAAACTATGAGATGATATCTACAACCACGTCTTATACCTCGTGAAAGAAGAAATGTTTATTGTACTTCATTATAAAATATGAAATGGTTTTAAATTGATATATTCACTTTTAAGCACACATAGACTATATGCATATACAAATATAAAAATCTATATTTCTATACATATGCACCTTTACTTATGCTAAAAATGGAGGATCACCCTAAGCCTATTTTAATTTTTTTTTTATTTGAGACTTTTTTACTTTATTAAAAGCAATAATGATATCTTATGAAAAAGTTTCAGGTGAATTTTCATCTTTCATCCAAAAATGGTTTTCTTTTAAAAAATGTGTTAACGTTTGCATTGTGAAATAATATTGTTCATTAGGAACTTTTCCCATCTTTCACACTAAGAGGAATGACAGTCCTGCTGACTTTTTGCCACCTCCTAATGGGTGTCCCCTGTCTTTCAGCTTTTCACATCATTTTTCTTACTTTACTTCGAGCCCTAACCAACAGTCTTTTCCAGGACCATAAGGTTTTCATTAATAGTGTCTTCATGGTCCTTCCAGTTCTTACCTCACTGCCTGAGCCTGAAGTCACTTCCATGATTTGAATTTTTCTTAAAGCATCTCCCACAACCAGGTACCAAATTATTCAATATGACAAATTTCCCCAAAACTTAATAGAGTAAAAAATCCTTTATTTTATTCATGGAATCTGTGTGTCAGAAACTTGAAGGGGCAGAGTAGGGACAACTTGTTACTACTTCACAATATGGGCAAATTTTGCTCACACATTTGAAGACTGGAAGCTGGAATTAAGGCTGTTCACTTACATGGCTAGTGCCTGGGCTGTTCCTCAGTAATTGGAACAGAGACATCACTCCCAGATATTTTAACTACTTTCACACTTTTGGATTTTAACACTTAAATATTGTATTCATTTAAATGTACCCTGGGGCTGGGGTTGTGGATCACTGGTAGAGCGCTTGCCTAGCATGTGTGACATCCTGGGTTCAATCCTCAACACCACAAAAATAAAATAAAACAAAATAAAGATATTAAAAAAAATGTACCCTGGAACACAGTGAAAAAAAGGAATCTAATTTTGTTGTTGTGTCTTGCCATCTCAACACTACTTTCTAGAATAGCAACTTTTCACTATTCATTTGAAAATTAATTATTATCATTTATTGTCTGTCAGCACTGCACTGGCCACTTTCTGTATCTGTTAGTGTTTTATTGGTTTTGATGTCTAGTGATGAGTCAATATTACGTTGTTTTGATCACAGAAACTTTAATATCAATCTTCCCCCATTTCTTTGAGTCTATTTTTATGAATTCCTTCATAATCCATCAAATTTTTCCACTTAAGCATTGTAATTTACTGATATAGCTCTGGCAAAAAGTCTAATTACATTTTTATTGGGACAGCATTTAATTTATAAAAAAAATAGAATGTCATCTTTACAACATTAAGTTTGTTTATTCAGAAATATAAGATGGTTTTGCAAGGTTCAAGTTTCTTTTTGAGTCTTCTAAGATCATTTTATTGTGGGAGTTGTATAAATTTTCCCCATTTTTCACTAACTTTGCACTTAAGGGTTTTCTTTCTTTTCTCTTTTGTTATTTCTAAACAAGTTGTCATTATTCTTAAAGAAGTTACTGTGTTTAACATAACAATTTTATAACTTATTTTTATTAATTTGGATAGTCGTTTTCTCCCTTACCCTTTGTTTTTCCCCACACATAGTTATATCATCTAACCTTTACATTTCAAATTATTATATGCCTAATATTAGTGTCTCTGTGTGTAACAGTGAGTGTGATAAATGGCCACTATGTCCAAATAACATTCAGTAATTATGAAGCTAAAGAGCATCCTTGTCTTAGTTCTAACTTTTTCATTTACTGATTAATTAAAATGGTGATTTTATACCAAAATGTACATATTTCATTATATGTAGTGCATAATAAATATATATTATTTATAATATTTATATATGTATATTCAAATATTTATTGCCTATATTTATATGTGTACATTAAAGATGTAAATATCTATTATTATTTCATTAAGACTTTTGAGTAGAAAAAAATATTGAAAAATGCCTTTTCCATATCTATGAATATATGACTATTAAGCTTCATTAATATTATGTATTATATTAGTTGATTTCAAAATATTGAACTACCTTTGCATTCTTATAATAAACCCACTTGGTCAGAATGTATAGAGATTCTACCAATATGAAATTTAGATAAAATTAAATTGTAAAATATGCACCATACAAATGTAAAGTTAATAGCAAGTGTAGATATGAAATTGGACTAATTTTGCTAAAAAGCAAATGGAAAGTTGTATAGAGATATTTCCATTTCATGTGGCAAAAATTCAGTAGGCTCTGAATCAGAGAAGGCTCAGATCAACTGGCTAATTTTATAAAGCACTATCTTGAAATTATCATTTGGGAAATTAAAAAATAAAACCTAACTTAACAAATTGATGAACCAGCCCTATATGATGTTGACCAAATATCAAGAAACCAAAATTTTAGATGACCATCAACATGGACCTATAGCTTATTCCTACAAACATACTATGTTTGCTCACTTAAAC
This sequence comes from Marmota monax, assembly GCF_021218885.2. NCBI lineage: Eukaryota > Metazoa > Chordata > Mammalia > Rodentia > Sciuridae > Marmota > Marmota monax. The sequence continues at coordinate 7,415,517 of NW_026692202.1, forward strand.
TGACTTTTGTGTCTGGTAAGATATTACGCTGATGATTTTCCTTTCAGGAAGTATGTGTAAGATAGACACCAGGGGTAGGAATTAGCATCCTTGGGGTGACTGTTGGCCCCCAATTTGGGGAGATTTGATTAGAATTGGCTAGTCCGATTTATCATCTGTCAATAAATCTCATGATATTCCTTACCAATTTTTGAGAATTATAAAATGATTTCATCATTGTCACTTTGTTATTGAGGATTGCATATATATTGTTCAAGGTATTTATTAACAAAATCTCATTGTCACTGATCATATCATGTGAAGTTTAATTAGAACAATTGCTTAATAATTCATAACTATGAGCTTCACTTCAAATCTCCATGTTGATATTCAATTGTTTGTTGCACATATTTAAACATTGATCAGTATAGGCAAAGCAAACTTTTATTTGCCTCTTTTCCTAGATAACAGGAGTGGGGTGGGGGGGAATCAATGAGAACAAAATCTCAGTATAACAATACTTGGGAGAACAGTGTTTAAACTTCGTATTATTTACTTCATACAAGAAGCAAATTAACTGAATTCAAATACATGTCCTTAAAAATAGTGACAAATTAGTATTTTAAACAAATTGTAAATATTAATATATTCCAAAGCTGGACACAGTGGCACAACCTGTAATCTCAGCAATTGGGACTCTGAGGAAGGTGATCACAAATTTGAGGGCAATTTAGGGAAAATCTGCCTCAAAATAATAATAATAATAATAATAATAATAATAATAATAATAAAGTCTGGGATTGGAGGCTGGATTTGTAACTCAGTGGTAGACTACACTGGGTTCAATTCTCAGGACTGCATGTAAATAAGTAAATAAAATAAGGGTCCATCAATAACTAAAAAAAAAAAGAAAGATAAATGTTAGGGTCTGTAAACAAGTCAAGATGGCGCCTGGCATTTTACCAGAGGGAGTGGTTTGTGAAGTAACACCAGCGAGCCATTAAGTGTGGAGATTCCTTATTGGTTGACTGCTGTATCTAGTTTATGTTAATTAAGATAAGCTGTGTGGAATGTATATATACCCCTCCTGTCCTACAATAAACGGCTCCCACTCCTGCTGTATCAATCTACACAAGTTCCTTGACACCCCCCCCCCACCCCCGTTAGTTTGCTGCAGCCAGACTGCAGCAGATAAAAAAAGACTGGGGTTGTATTCCAGTGGTAGAACACCTCTGGATTTCTTCATCTTTATGTGTGTGTGTGTGTGTGTGTGTGTGTAAGCCAGGAATATGCATTATTAAAAAAAATACTTAAAAAGAAAAAAAAAAAGGAGCTATAGGGTGGCCAAGTTTCTTTCTCTGTTCTAAACAAAATTCAGAGTACCTTGAGTGCTTCACCACTCAGGAAGGTGCAGCTTCTTCCAGGAAGGCCTGAACCAAGCTGGAGCCTAGAACATTCCCAGGCCTAATAGAGGTATCTAGGTTCTCAAAAATCTGAGAGAAACTGGCCCCAGCATTGAGTCAAATTCCTTTTAAACCCTCACAGAAATCATATTCTGCTCCACTGGCTGAGGACATGCTGGCTGAAATGTCTTTTTATTGCTGGCTCTCACATCCATATTGCAGCTAACTCTGCAATTATGTATTCCTCTCATAACTACTTTAGGCTGATCACCCTGGCCTTTGGTGCTGCTTCTTTGGAATCCCAAACAGCCATTTATTGGGACAGTTTGGGGCAATCCTACCGGAAAATTTGGCTGAGATGAAACAAGAGACTTATCCTCAGCTTAATTTTACTGAAAATTGAGTTAACAACTTTTCCCAAGATTCTAAAACAGAAGTAGCTGAGAACAGATTCAAAACCATGGTAACTATAAAGAATAAATATCGTTGTGAATCTGCAGCAAGAATAAGATAAGACAGAGGACATATAAACAAAATCATGCATATTGTTTGACAAAGATATCCATTAAAAAACAAAATGAGGGCTGGGATTGTGGCTCAGTGGTAGAGTGCTTGCCTAGCATATGTGAGGCACTGGGTTCCAACCTCAGCATCACATTAAAAATTAAATAAAATAAAGATTTGTGTCCATCTATAACAAAAAAAAATATTTTAAAAAAATGAACTTAGTGAAACTCTCTCCATTGTGTACATCCAAAAGGAATTAATTTAAAAAATAACTCTAGGTAAATGGCAGAAAGATCAGTAGAGTAGAGTAAAGGGAGCAGGGGGAAGGGAGATGGGCAGGGAAGAGGAAGTACTGGGGATTGAATTAAAGAACATATATTCCATGCTTTTACAATTATGTCAAAATGGATCCTACTGTCATGTGTAACTATAAAGAACCAATATAAATGAAATAAACAAAAGTATGATCTCCCTAGACATACAGTCAAATGGGGGAAAAAAAGAAACAAATTTAAAAATGAAACATATCATGAGCTACCAGTAAACTTAAAAGGCTACAGTGCAGATCCTCAACATCCGGGTTACTCTGAAATCTAAAAAAGGAAGACTGAAAGACACATAAATGCCAATAAAAATAACATAGTTTCTTGATCTATATTAAACAAGGCAATTCTCTGTTTTACCTGTGGCATTGTAAGAAAATGCAGAAAGTGTCAAAATTGTATGAGCACTGTTATATAAACTGATTTTAAAAGACTGGAAAAGTAAATGATAGAAGGAAATGACATAAACAAAATTGTTATTTTCTATTCAGTGTATAATAATTAATCACTAACTATTCCAGGCAGTGATCTAGGGTATAGGGAGGGTAAAGCACAGATAGGACCTTCGTCATTTAAACCCAGTTTTGAGGTGTGACTCCTATGTTGATCATAGAACACTGTGAAGAAATTGGTTTCTTTCAGATCAACATCTACATCTACTAACAACAAATCCTTTCTGTTCTCACTATTAGCATCAAACATGGCCCCAGTAATTCCAGAGGAAGAGACTGTGGACATTACCTCAGAAATATTTAGAAAATTTTCTATGTAAAAGTTTTGGAAGAAAATGAAAAATGGTCACGTTAAAGTAGTATCAAAAAATTATTTTGGCCTATTTGAGAACATATTGAAGCATTAACATTTATGCATTCCAAAGGAGAGACTAGGATCAATCACTAAAATAATGTAGAGAACTGCTGATCCCAACTCACTACATATCAAGAATAGAAAAATCAGATTGACATGTTAAGTGGGGTATGCAAATTTAGGAGACACATAAAAATAAAGAAGAGGGAGTAGAAACTGGTTTTGCAGAAGAATACAGAATCTAAGTTCTTGAAGGCACTGCCTCCTGGCACAGTGGAGTGGGGACAAGTAGGTGTTAGCATATTTTAAAAGGAAAAGATTTCACCTTAAGTTTTGGCTTTTCAACACAACTATAGTGACCTTAGAATAATTATTCACACAGTTTTGTGCTGTTTGTAGTGTTTGAGTTTGGTTATGATAAACCCAATTAAGGATACAATTTTAGGTTCTTATTTGTTTTCTGGATATGCTAAATGTTTCTATGGTTTTGCCACTTATCAACTTATCATGTCTCAGTTCCAAAATCACTTTTTTTTTCTACTCTGTTATACTCAAGATAAACTATGGCACCCACCCCAAACCCTTTTAGTCAGTCTTTATAATATTCCAGTGCATACAGCCAACATGTCTAGCTAGCACTCCACTAGACAGTTTTTTGTTCACCATCTAAAGCAAGTTTCTCTTCAGTTAACTTTTGGCCATTCAACATGCTAAAGCAATAACTTCTCCAAGGAGGGCTGAGTCCCAGATTCAGGAGAGTTTAGTCACTCCCCCATCTTTTTCTCCCTTGTGTATCCTAGCTCAGCCAGAGAAGTAGTAACAGTATTCTTCTCTGCTATTCTTGCTTCTTATTGATTTATTTTTATCCTTCTTAGTAGTTATTTCCTTTTTTACTGTTTAACACATTTATATTGCATAGTCCCTGTTCAAATTATTGGTGTAATTTTTCATCATGACAGAACCTTGACTGATGTATTAAGGATGCAAATATGTATCAGTAAGGAAGTGTGTTTGTCAGTTGTTTGAGATCAACAGTTGTTTAGTTGTTGCTCTTTTCTTCAATTATTTTCCCACACACAATCCTGTAAATCAATCCCTGTTCTTCACCTTAGGGGATAGATGTACCAGGGCATGAAGTCGAAGATAAAAACTGGATTTGCTGTCCAAAACTGCTTAATCCATAGGAGACTGAAGAGGATTTATAATATAGATTAAACACAGAGATAGAAAACAACAAAGGACAAAAAGAAAGAAATAACACAAGGACAGAAATATTTCTTCCTTCCCTACCAATGACTAGAATCTTTTATTTAAATTAAAAGTACCCAGGGAAAAATATAAGAGGGAAAATGGAGAAATGTGAGTAGCTGTGCACAAGACCTTGTCTGTTTAAAAATATTGGTGTTTCCACTATAGTCAAAGGAAACCTTGTCTGATTGGAAAACTCTTGAGTTCAATGCTACTTCCCTCAGATCTTACTTTTCTGAATGTGTACATATAGAATATGAGGCCAGCTGACAAGTATCCTTTTACAGACTTGAATTGTCTGCCTGGACACTTCCTTTATGAACTTCAGTGAACAAATCTAGGTTGTAGTGATTAAATTGAATGAAAATTTTTCCTTAACAGGGTATGTTAATTAATTATAAGACTCTATTATTATTTCTTCACATTCTTTTTAAGTTTTTGGTTTATTGTCAATCAGTTTTCTACACATAAAACGTGAATAAGCTCTGTGATCCATCTCTATTTTTTATTTTGAAAAACTGATATCTTCCAGTCGTTTCTTTCTCTGCTCTTCATTTCCTGTCATTTTGTGGAGTCTTTCTGTAGCTGATTCAGTTTTTACTATCAATTTTTAGAAACCTTGCACCTATAATCAGATGTTTCCTGGTTCCTGGTGCTGCTTTCAGCCTGAATCAGAGTGAGTAGTGGGTACTTTGTCTAATATCCAATGACAAAAATAAATGTAATGATTAAGTTTATATTTCTAGAGGAAAGTGTTCAATTTTATCTCTATTAGGTTTTATATATATATATATATATATATATTTTTTTTTTCTATTACTTCAAATGATAATAATCTGAATTATAAATATTGTTTGACATTACAACTTGTATCACATGCAAAGACCTAAAATAGACTAGTCATTAAAGAGAGAATCAGAGGTATACATCTGATGTCCTGATGAATACTAAGTTGTATACTTTAATCAGTGTTTCTATATTATCATATGATCCCAAGTGTCTATCATATAATGTCCAGTAAATGACACCCTATAGTCTCTTTCGTCTGTTTCTCAATCTTTAGTACATATTTCCTGACACATTTTGGCAATTTAAATTAGTTTCAATAATGGATTACAAGAAACAAAATTTCAGGAATAAAATCTTAAAATTAATTACAATAAATGACTTAGATTTTTAAGATTAAAAATTTCCAAAGGGATTCTACCAATATATTTTCTACCATTATTGCTTTAAACAGTTTTTAACAAAACCTGGTATAATTAAATATTACATTTTTACAATGTCTTCAAATTACAATTACCGTTAATTAGGTAGGTAAATAAATGCTTTTAGTTGTTGTTATTTTTTTTTACCAATTAAACGTTAAAAAATAGTTGTGTTTCCTTTGTAAGATTTTATGTAAATGTTGTTTCTGCTGTTTGTGTTTTTTTCCAGTGTAACTCATATTAATGTTGTTATTGATTGATGTTATACATATACTTATTAAGATTATTGGTTCATTTTTAACCAAATATTTTCAACAAAATCAGTATTTGTCTTTTTATTTTAATTATAATCTTGCTGTGGGTCTGTGACTGTGTTTTGACAGAGTTATACTTTCATAGAGATGAATCTATCATGTTATTTCAAGATTGATCATGCTTTGAACAAATATACACATTACGTATTATATTAGATATATACTATTTTAGCACTTTTCACTGAGCATTTAGTACATGCTTGTATCTTTATGCTTTGTGCTCACTTGGATATCTATTTTCTCCTCTAATTTATTCAATGTTCATTTTCCTGTTATGTAAATTTTTTTGCATAAATTAATATTTATTTAAGGGAAATTAAGTCAAACTCTGCTATTATTATGTAATGACCACATTGTGCTAGCAGCACTCTTCTAAAGAGAAGCTTTTTCAGTATTTTCTACTTCTGATTATTCATTGTTCAGTATAGCTAGAAAACAAAAGAGAAATATAAATTCATTATTTACATATTTAGAAGTGTATACATTTATTTGTTTAGATGTTTATATATTTTCTATAGTGGCTAATTTGAATTGTCAACTTGATTAGATTAAGAGAATCTTATGATTATGAGGTTTATGGGTATGTCAAGGAGGGTGTATCTAGGAATGACTGGCATGTGTGATAGTCAACTGAAATGGAAAACCTCACTAATCCTGGGTAGCACTGACTAATAGGATGATGGCTTGGACGGAATAAAATAAGAACGAAGAAGCAGCAGTAGATGAAAGCTCCACTCTTTTATTTTTTTAATTTATTTTGCAGGGGAGAGTACCGGGGACTCAGGGGTACTTGACCACTGAACCACATCCCCAGCCCTATTTTGTATTTTATTTATACACAGGGTCTCACTGAGTTGCTTAGCACCCTGCTTTTGCAGAGGCTGGCTTTGAACACAGGGTCCTCCTTTCTTAGCCTCCTAAACAGTTGGAATTACAGGTGTGTGCCATCATGCTCAGCTCAACTCTTCTTGAATGATTCTCCTTTGTTGCTGCAATTGTCTGAGGATTTCGGATTCTAACTTCTTCACTCTTCCAAAGTGGATCCTGCTAGCGATTCTTAAGAAACCTTCCATCTCAGACTAGGGTAAGTAGTGTTGATCCCTCTTGTTCTGGGGCTTCAGCATTTTGGATTGCATATCTACTGGAGAACCCTGATGTATTTTGTATATATAAATAATTATTCATTAACATATAATTGCAAAAGTTTTATTTATATATAAATATAAATCTGTATATATTCATTCCTATGCATAAATAATCCATCTCCACCATTCTTTTTCTCTATTTCATTATTTGTAATCATTAATATCAATGACTATATCATATAACTGCACTTAACTGATAATTCATGATGAAAATAAAACAAATTTCATATCAAAAAGACAACATAGGAAAATTTTAGCATAAATTGTTTATTTTCTTACTTTTTCTATGAGGTATAATGAATGTCATAAGCTTCAAATCCAGGAAGAGAAAAATACAGTAAATGACAAATGTTTTCTTCTCCATACAAAAGAAATATGTGGAAACTATGGATCAATTTAAAATACCACTTTAAAATGTGTGTTTTCTCAGAACTGTGAGATTTTAATATAGCCACTTACATTTTAAATCAATCTGTTGTCATCCTGCCCTGATGTTGTTTTTTGGTTGTAATGATCCATTCTACTCTTTTGACAATTTCCTGGTTGTAAGGATTTGGCATTTTCAGGTAGTAAGGCATTATATGTAGTATTTTAACTATGTTCTCAGTCGTGCCATAGAGAGAAGGGTCATCACCCACTAGCTTCATAACATAATGACTCTGTGGACCCCAGGGTGTATTTCTTTACTAGAATATTGTTTTTTTGATTGTTCTAACAGAGCCAATGTGTTTTCCTAGGGTTCATCTATCACAAAACAATTTACAGAGCCTTGAAAAACCCCACTACTTTGGAAAGAATGCATTTATGTTTTCCTTGGCTCAGAGTGAATAGCGCTGGTAGTACCATATCCCTAAGGCCTTCTTCTTTAGGTACTTTCAGTTTAAAGAAAATACATTCAGCTCAGATACTGAAAAAAAAGAGCTGTCTTTAGATAGCTGTGAGAACCAATGAAAAATTTCTTGAAAAGCAAGCTTTCTTTTCTTAGCAAAAGTTTGCTGAACTTGAGCATTATATCTCAAACAACCTGTCTTATATTATTTAAAGTTGCTAAAAAAATTGATCAATACATTTAATTAAAAAATAATACAGTTTTAAAATGATTTTCCACCTGTTTCAATGACACGTCTATAACTGCAGAGAAATTAAACACATTGTTTTCATTCCCAAGACATCTTTAAAATGGGATCAAAATACAATTACATACTTGACACACACTATAGATTCTGCAGTATATAAAGGCACTAATATGAAGATCCTCAGGGAACTCTTCTTTTATTTTTACCAATGCAGTTGTGCAAAAACAGAATCATAAAGTATAGTTTAATACTGTAGTGAGATTTCAAAGGCACTGTAAATTATTTTATAATAAGTTGAAGCTAAATTGGAACTACATTGCCTGATTTTGTATTCCTCCATGTTTTGGAGATAATCTCTGCTTAGGAGAAATTGTGCAAATTTGGAAAGTGAAGGAAAGGATGCTTCCTCCACAATCAGCACAAAGCCATAGGTGCTACTGTAGCTCACACATATTACTGATCCCCAGTCTCAAGGAATCAACAAGTAGATTATAGGTCTTCCCACACTTTCTGGATCTCCTCCTTTAGTTTGAATCTTGGAGTAGGAGCATGTGTAGGTCTCTGAAAAGGGGCATGAGCCTTTTTCACAGGTCTTTAATGTTATTAGGGTTTAATATCAGGTCAGACAGGATTGAGTCCAGTTCACCTTGGGGTTTTCCCACCCAAGGTCTGCACTGGGAGGGAATAAGTAACCAGCAGAGATGTGGGCCAACTGGAAATAAAAGAAGTATTGAAAAATAAAAACAAAAGACAAGAAATATATTGAAAGTGGAGGATTTAGAGGTGGAAAAGACCTGATGGGTGTGATCCTAACAAAGGGAAAAAGCCCAGGACTATTTTATTTATAGAGAAACACATCAAAAGAATTTATTGTGAGTTAGGGTTCTCCAAGGTAAACAAAAAGGGAAAGGCTGTGGAGAAGTTGTCCAGGCAGCGGGTGCCTCAAGGCTAATTGGGCTCACTGGTATCCCTTCCCACCTCCAGGGAGTTGCGTTTGAACTTAGGTTTGTCTGAACCAATAAATTCCGTGGTATACAGAATTCTCTTTGAGTAGGACATTTGCCAAGGCAATGAAGTGGTCTCAGATTTGTGAGACTACACCTCTGTTTAGAGACAGTTTAGACATGCTCACAATTCATTTCCTGCTCCCAACAGAGGTCCACTTTGTCTTTGAGGATTCCAACTGGTTCTTATGAGTTCCATCTATTCTGCCATTATTGTATTTCAAATAGAGTTTAATTAATTCTTGCCAACCTATTCTGTTGACCTGCCACAATTGGAAGCCAATCACCAAGCAGGTCTTACAGTCTTCTGCGGGCTTCTTCATGAGCTTTTTTTTTTTTTTGTAGTCCCCGAAAATTGTCTTTTCCCACATCTGTTATGTGTCTATTGTCAACATGCTACCATACCATGTACTCTCCCAAATTGTATAAGATTGACTAGAAACAGTATATCATTCATTCTATTTCACTTGCAGTGGTTCTACATTCTGATTTAACCATACAAACATGTTGGGCGACAAACACTTGGCGAGAGTGGTGGGGGGCAAGATAGATGTAACTCTGTGTGTTCACAAAACTTGTTTTCCCAGGTTTCCTGGATAAGAGCTAAATTATAATCCCCACGTTTCTCTGCAGTTTAGTGAGAACATGTTTGTCTAACCCCTAAAAAATATTTGGTATGGTTCCCCAATGCTCCTTTGTCATTCTACCTACTGAATGCAGAGGATCAAGTGGAAGATTTTCAAGAACCTAAGGATGCCTAAACCAGGAGAGGAAGGGAATTTAGGATTTTGAAGGATGACATGGAGTGGAGTATCCCCATCCTTTAATACACAATGTTGTGACAAGATGGCGGAATGAATCTTCTTTACAGTGAGCTGTATGATTTTGTAGTAATTTGTAATAGCAATTGACATACTCTAACTACAAGGTTTGAATAAGAGTAAGAGCAAAGCTTAAAGATACATATTGTGGAATTTTTTGAAGATGTATAGATAAACTTTATGAAAGTGGAAAGAAAAAAAAATACAATTAAAATAGAGTTTTCCAATTCAAATGGAATAATTAGAGTCTTGAATCCCTCAAAATAAATATTTGGATAAACAACTGTGTGTTCATATCTAAAAAAAAATTAACCAAATGCATAAGTGTATGCACATTTATAAAAACAGTAGAAATTTGAAAATTTCATAAACAGATCTAAAATTCTGAATAATTGCTAAAGAAGAAGACTGATAAGGAATAAGGTCATAAAATATTCCAAAAAATAAAATAATCTTTTAAGTATAAGGCAAATAATATTTAAAAGATTAGACATCAAACAGAAGAGTTTAAAGAAATTATTTTTAAGCAATCCTAGGGTGTTGGATAATTTCCAGTTACAATTACTATGCTTTCTGTTAAAATTAATAGAAAGTATATAATTACTAGTATAAAAATACCATAGCAAAAATTAATTTAAAAAAATGAAATTCTGGGATCTAATATTCAAAGAACAAGAGCTAAACATAAATAAATGCTAATTTAAAGTGCAAAAAATCATTAAGAGATAAAATTATGTAACATTATAATAAGCATCTGAATGAGGGAAAAACATGCTAAATATTTTATTAAACGTGTTGATAGTAAAGTTAAAGAGATTAAATCTTTTATTAATTTTTATTTTTTATTAGTTGCTTGAGACAATACAATGATCTTGACATATCATACATTTGATTCAATGGGGTATGAATTCTCATTTTTCCACATGTACAGATTGCAGGATCACATTGGTTATACAGCCCCGTATATACATACAGCAATACTAGTGTCTGTTGTATTCTTCTGCCCTCCCTATCCCCCTCTCCTTTCCCCTCCCCTCCCATCACCTCTCTCTACCCAATCTACTGTGACACATTTCTCTCTCTCTCTTTTTTCCCTTCCCCCTCACACCATCATATATGTATTTTGTATAATGATGAGGGTCTCCTTCCATCTCCCATGCAATTTCCCTTCTCCCTCCCATTCCCTCCCACCTCTCTTCCCTGTTTAGTGATAATCTTCTTCTCATGCTCTTCCTTCCTATCCCATTTTGAGTCGCCCCCCCCCCCTTATATCAGAGAAGACATTCAGCATTTGTTTTTTAGGGATTGGCTAACGTCGATTAGCATAATCTGCTCTAATGCCATCCATTTCCTTGCAAATGTCATGATCTTGTTATTTTTTAGTGCTGAGTAATATTCCATGTGTATAAATGCCACATTTTTTTCTCCATTCATCTATTGAAGGGCATCTAGGTTGGTTCCACAGTCTAGCTATTGTGAATTGTGCTGCTATAAACACTGATATAGCTGTGTCCCTATAGTATGCTCTTTTTAGGTCTTTTGGGTATAGCCCAAAAAGGGGAATAGCTGGGTCAAATGGCAGTTCCATTTCCAGCTTTCCAAGGAATCTCCATACTGCCCTCAAAATTGGCTGCACCAATTTGCAACCCCACCAACAATGTATGAGTGTACCTTTTTCCCGCATCCTCGCCAGCACTTGTTGTTTGACATCATAATGGCTGGCATTCTTACTGGAGTGAGATGGTATCTTAGAGTAGTTTTAATTTGCATTTCTCTGATTGCTAGCGATGGTGAGCATTTTTTCATGTATTTGTTAATTGATTGTATATCCTCTTCTGAGTAGTGTCTGTTCAGGTCCTTAGCCCATTTGTTGATTGGGTTATTTGTTTTTTTGTTGTTTAACTTTTTGAGTTTTTTGTATATCCTAGAGATTAGTGCTCTATGTGAAGTGTAAGGGGTAAAAATTTGTTCCCAGGATACAGGCTCCCTATTTACCTCGTTTATTATTTCTCTTGCTGAGAAAAAAATTTTAGTTTGAATATGTCCCATTTGTTGATTCTTGATTTTACTCTTGTGCCATAGGTGTCCTATTAAGGAATTTGGAGCCCAACCCCGCAAGATTGAGATTAAGGCCAACTTTTTCTTCTAATTGACGCAGATTCTCTGGTTTGATTTCTAGATCCTTGATCCATTTTGAGTTAACTTTTGTGCATGGTGAGAGAAAGGGATTCAGTTTCATTTTTTTGCATATGGATTTCCAATTCTCCCAGCACCATTTGTTGAAGATGCTATCCTTTCTCCATTGCATGCTTTTAGCACCTTTGTCTAATATAAGGTAGTTGTAATTTTGTGGATTGGTCTCTGTGTCCTCTATTCTGTACCATTGGTCTACCAGCCTGTTTTGGTGCCAGTACCATGCTGTTTTTGTTACTGTTGCTCTGTAGTATAATTTAAGGTCTGGTATAGCTATACCACCTGTTCCACTCTTCCTGCTTAGAAGTGATTTAGCTATTCTGGGTCTCTTATTTTTCCATATGAATTTCATAATTGCTTTTTCTATTTCTGTGAGGAATGCCAATGGGATTTTGATCAGAATTGCATTGAATTTGTGGAGTGCTTTTGGTAATATGGCCATTTCAATAATATTAATTGTGCCTATCCATGAGCAAGGTATATCTAAGGTCTTCTTCTATTTCTCTCTTTAGGGTTCTATAGTTTTCATTGTATAGATTCTTTCACCTCTTTTGTTAAGTTGATTACCAAGTATTTTATTTTTTTGAGGATATTGTGAATGGGGTAGTTTTCCTCATTTTCATTTCAGAGAATTTGTCACTGATATACAGGAATGCCTTTGATTTATGGGTGTTGATTTTATATCCTGCCACTTTGCTGAATTCATTTACTAGTTCAAGAAGTTTCTTGGTGTAACTTTTTGGATCTGCTAGGTATAGGATCATATCATCAGCAAATAGTGCTAATTTAAGTTCTTGTTTTCCTATATTTATGCCTTTAATTTCTTTCGTCTGTCTAATTGCTCTAGCTAGTGTTTCAAGAACTATGTTGAATAGAAGTGGTGAGAGAGAGCATCCCTTTTTTGTTCCAGATTTTAGAGGGATTGCCTTCAATTTTTCTCCATTTAGAATGATGCTGGCCTGACGCTTAGCATAGATAGCTTTTACAATGTTGAGGTAAGTTCCTGTTATCCCTAGTTTTTCTAGTGTTTTGAACATAAAGAGATGCTGTATTTTGTCAAATGCTTTTTCTGCATCTATCAAGATGATCATATGGTTCTTATCTTTAAGTCTATTGATGTGGTGGATTACATTTATTGATTTCCATATGTTGAACCATCCTTGCATCCCGGGGATGAAATCCACTTGATCATGGTGCACGATCTTTTTGATATGTTTTTATATCTGATTTGCCAGAATTTTATTGAGAATCTTTGCATCTATGTTCATTAGAGATATTGGTCTGTAGTTTTCTTTCTTTGAAGTGTCTTTTTCTGGTTTAGGAATCAGGGTGAGGTTGGCCTCGTAGAATGAATTTGGAAGTACTCCCTCTTTTTCTATTTCCTGAAATAGCTTGAAAAGTACTGGTATTAGTTCTTCTTTAAAGGTTTTATAAAACTCTGCTGTATACCCACCCAGTCCTGGGCTTTTCTTGGTTGATAGTCTTTTGATGGCTTCTTCTATTTCCTCAATCGATATTGGTCTATTTAAGTTGTGTATATCCTCCTGGCTCAATCTGGGCAGATGATATGACTTAAGAAATTTATTGATGCCTTCACTATCTTCTATTTTATTTAGTATAAGGTTTCAAAATAATTTCTGATTATCTTCTGTATTTCTGTAGTGTCTGTTGTGATATTACCTTTTTCATCCCATATGCTAGTCATTTGAGTTCTCTCTCTTCTTCTCTTTGTTAGCATGCCTAAGAGTCTGTCAATCTTATTCATTTTTTTCAAAGAACCAATTTTTAGTTTTGTCAATTTTTTCAATTGTTTCTTTTATTTCAATTTCATTGACTGATTTAATTATTTCTTGCCTTCTACTGCATTTGCTGCTGTTTTTCTCTTCTTTTTCTAGGGCTTTGAGAAGAAGTGTGAGATCATTTATTTGTTGGTTTTTTTCTTTTTTTGAGGAATGAACTCCAAGCAATGAATTTTCCTCTTAGAACTACTTTCATTGTGTCCCATAGATTTTGGTATGTTGTGTCTGTGTTTTCATTTAACTCTAAGAATTTTTTAAATTTCTTCCTTGATGTCTTCTGTAACCCATTGATCATTCAGTAACATATTGTTCATTCTCCAAGTGATGTAGGATTTTTTCTTCCTTCTTTTATCATTGATTTCCAGTTTCATTCCATTATGATCAGATAAGATGCATGGTATTATCTCAACTCCTTTATAATTGCTAAGAGTTGCCTTATGGCATAATATATGGTCTATTTTTGAGAAGGATCCATATGCTACTGAGAAAAAAGTATATCCGCTTGATGATGGATGATATATTCTATATATGTCAGTTAAGTCTAGGTTATTAATTGTGTTATTGAGTTCTATGGTTTCTTTATTCAACTTTTGTTTGGAAGATATATCCAGTAGTGAGAGAGCTGTGTTAAAGTCACCCATGATTATTGTGTTGTGGTCTATTTGTCTCTTCAACTTGAGAAGAGTTTGCTTGAAGAACATAGTTGCAACATTGATTGAGGCATATATATTAATGATTGTTATGTCTTGTTGGTGAATGTTTCCCTTTCACAGTATGTAGTGTCCTTCTTTATCCCTTTTGATTAACTTTGGCTTGAAGTCCATTTTATTCAATGTGAGAATGGATACCCCTGCTTGCTTCTGAGGTCCATGTGAGTGGTATGATTTTTCCCAACCTTTCACCCTCAGTCTGTGTATGTCTTTTCCTATCAGATGAGTCTCCTGTAGGCAGCATATTGTAGGAACTTTTTTTTTAAAATCCAGTCTACTAGCCTATATCTTTTGATTGGAGAGTTTAAACCATTAACATTTAAGGTTACTATTGAGATATGGTTTATAATTCCAGCCATGTTTGTTTATTTTTGTTATTTAACTTGATTTCTTTTTCCTCTTTGATTAGTTTTTCTCCTTACTGTACTACTTCTACTGTTGATTTTCATTGTTGTTTTTCACTTCCTCTTCGTATAATGTTTTGTCCAAGATGCTTTGCAGAGCCAGTTTTCTAGCTGCGAATTCTTTTAACTTTTGTTTATCATGGAAGGTTTTTATTTCTTTGTCAAACCTGAAGTTTAATTTTGCTGGATACGATTCTTGGTTGGAACCCCTTATCTTTCAGCATTTGAAATATGTTGTTCCAGGATCTTCTAGATTTCAGCGTCGGTGTTGAAAAATCAGCCGTTAACCTAATTGGTTTACCCCTAAATGTAATCTGCCTCCTTTCTCTTTTAGCTTTTAAAATTCTCTCCTTGTTCTGTACGTTGGACATTTTCATTATAATGTGTCTTGGCATGGATCTCTTGTGGTTTTGTATATTCAGCGTCCTGTAGGCTTCTAGGATTTGGATTTCTGATTCATTCTTCATGTCTGGAAAGTTTTCTAAAATTATTTCATTGAACAGGATGCTCATTCCTTTAGTTTGGACCTCTATACCTTCCTCTATCCCAGTAACTCTTAAATTTGGTCTTTTTATGGTATCCCAGATTTCTTGGATGTTCTGCTCGAGGTTTCTTATCAGCTTTTCTGAGTTGTTTAGGCACTTTTCGAGATGATATATTTTGTCTTCATTGTCTGATGTTCTGACTTCTAATTGGTCTACTTTACTGATGATACTCTCATTTAAGTTTTTAACTTGCTTTATAATTTCCTTCATTTCCAGAATTTCTGTTTGTTTGGGTTTTTTGTTTGTTTGTTTGGTATAACCTCTATCTCCCTGTAGAGTTGATCTTTTGCTTCTTTGATTTGTTTATGTAATTCATTGTCAAAGTGAACTTTCATTGTCTGCATTTGCTATCTAATGTCTTCCTTAAGACTCCAGATCATCTGAACCATGTATATCCTGAAATCTTTATCTGACATTCCTTCTACTGCAGATGTTACCTCTTCTAATGTTGACATGCCCTGCATTGTTTGTGGTCCTTTCTTTCCTTGTCTTTTCATATTGCTCATGTTTCTTTCCAGCTCTGTTTGACTGTTGTGTTAATATTTTTCCCTCTATATATTTATATTGTTCTTATATAGTTCCAAAATCTTTCCTTTGTGGTGGAAAACAATGTTAACAGTTCTTAATATCAATAATACATCATTACTAATACATTTATAGTTAGACTCTATGTCTACAAATGTTGGCTTCAATTGTTATTTTTAAGATAGTCATTAGTTCATAAGAGTCATACCATTTCTGGTGGTGTATAGAGAACCGAGGGTCAGATGTAGGACATAATGTTAAGGGGGAAAGGAGTGAGGGTGTGGGATTACTCTAACTTAGCAACTTTAGAGAAGAATTCTAATGAATAGTCAGGGGTAATTATGGAAGAATATGTAACTTCAAACTCCTTATCTCTATTTAGAATATTATCCTACGTATAAATAGTAAAAGATAGGAGGTTGAAAGTCGGATAGAGGGAGGAAGAAAAAAGAAGAAAAGAGAAAAAATAACAAAGAAAGAAAGAGAGGGAGAAAGAAAATAAAAAGAAAAAAGAAAATAAAAGGTTGGGGTGAGGTGGGGCTTATCAATTCCTCTATGTTATATTATTCTGGTGATTCAGTTCTTAAAGTCTAATTTCATGCAAAGTTCTTGGACTCACATATGTTGAGGTTGTGAGGACCAGAGGGGGAAGGGTAGAGGAGAATGGATGACAAGAGCGAGCAAAGAAAAGAAAGAAAGAAAGAGAGAGAGAGAATGAAAGGAAGAAAGAAAGAAAGAAAGAAAGAAAGATTCTCTTAGAGCTCTGTTTTCTTTTCTTCCAGTAGGTGGAGTTGTCTATTCTTGGCTTGAGTCTCTGTGCTCAGGGTGGTGGAGGTAGCCAGTGTGAGAGGGCTTGAGGTATTCTACCTGAAGTCTCCCTTCTCTTAGTCTCTGAATTGGAAACCAGGTGCCTGTACAGTTGCTGTTCTGCGTTGATAGCTACACCCCAAAAAAACTTGTGGGAAAACTTTGA